>NW_028167384.1:0-499000 GCF_963513975.1 Fringilla coelebs | reverse complement strand
GCTTCTCCGGCAAGGAAGCCTCTGCCGCTTCTCCAGCACACGGAGAGCGTGCTAGCTGCTGAAACGTGAAGAAAGAAGCTGCAGAAGACTGGCACTGAGCGTGCAGCTTTCCAGCGAGAGAAAAAGCTACTTTAACACTCTGCAAGCCTTTCCACTCCCAAAAACATGCACATGGAAGGAGCTGCTGCAAACCGATGCTGTGCTCGCTGCTGCTCCTCCTGAAGCTCTGGCTGCTAAATCTGAGGCTTTCCTTCCAATTTCAAGCTGCAAAGCACTTGCTGAATTCCAGGGAAGTCCGGGAGGCATTTGCTGTGCTGGCACACTTTCTCCTTCCTAGACAGAGTGGAAAAGCTTTTCCCTGCCGTGTAGGCGACAAGAGACGCATTAGACGGCGATCCGGAGCTGTCCGAAGGTAAGCGCCTGTTGCGGCTCTTTCGGCACAAGCCCCCGCTCCGGAGCGCACCGCGCCGGCAGGATGCTCTCTGCCGGCGAAGGTGCCGCTTCTCCGGCAAGTAAGCCTCTGCCGCTTCTCCAGCACACGGAGAGCGTGCTAGCTGCTGAAACGTGAAGAAAGAAGCTGCAGAAGACTGGCACTGAGCGTGCAGCTTTCCAGCGGAGAGAAAAAGCTACTTTAACACTCTGCAAGCCTTTCCACTCCCAAAAACATGCACATGGAAGGAGCTGCTGCAAAACCGATGCTGTGCTCGCTGCTGCTCCTCCTGAAGCTCTGGCTGCTAAATCTGAGGCTTTCCTTCCAATTTCAAGCTGCAAAGCACTTGCTGAATTCCAGGGAAAGTCCGGGAGGCATTTGCTGTGCTGGCACACTTTCTCCTTCCTAGACAGAGTGGAAAAGCTTTTCCCTGCCGTGTAGGCGACAAGAGACGCATTAGACGGCGATCCGGAGCTGTCCGAAGGTAAGCGCCTGTTGCCGGCCTCTTTCGGCACAAGCCCCCGCTCCGGAGCGCACCGCGGCCGGCAGGATGCTCTCTGCGGCGAAGGTGCCCCTTCTCCGGCAAGGAAGCCTCTGCCGCTTCTCCAGCACACGGAGAGCGTGCTAGCTGCTGAAACGTGAAGAAAGAAGCTGCAGAAGACTGGCACTGAGCGTGCAGCTTTCCAGCGGAGAGAAAAAGCTACTTTAACACTCTGCAAGCCTTTCCACTCCCAAAAACATGCACATGGAAGGAGCTGCTGCAAAACCGATGCTGTGCTCGCTGCTGCTCCTCCTGAAGCTCTGGCTGCTAAATCTGAGGCTTTCCTTCCAATTTCAAGCTGCAAAGCACTTGCTGAATTGCAGGGAAAGTCCGGGAGGCATTTGCTGTGCTGGCACACTTTCTCCTTCCTAGACAGAGTGGAAAAGCTTTTCCCTGCCGTGTAGGCGACAAGAGACGCATTAGACGGCGATCCGGAGCTGTCCGAAGGTAAGCGCCTGTTGCCGGCCTCTTTCGCACAAGCCCCCGCTCCGGAGCGCACCGCGGCCGGCAGGATGCTCTCTGCCGGCGAAGGTGCCGCTTCTCCGGCAAGGAAGCCTCTGCCGCTTCTCCAGCACACGGAGAGCGTGCTAGCTGCTGAAACGTGAAGAAAGAAGCTGCAGAAGACTGGCACTGAGCGTGCAGCTTTCCAGCGGAGAGGAAAAGCTACTTTAACACTCTGCAAGCCTTTCCACTCCCAAAAACATGCACATGGAAGGAGCTGCTGCAAAACCGATGCTGTGCTCGCTGCTGCTCCTCCTGAAGCTCTGGCTGCTAAATCTGAGGCTTTCCTTCCAATTTCAAGCTGCAAAGCACTTGCTGAATTCAGGGAAAGTCCGGGAGGCATTTGCTGTGCTGGCACACTTTCTCCTTCCTAGACAGAGTGGAAAAGCTTTTCCCTGCCGTGTAGGCGACAAGAGACGCATTAGACGGCGATCCGGAGCTGTCCGAAGGTAAGCGCCTGTTGCCGGCCTCTTTCGGCACAAGCCCCCGCTCCGGAGCGCACCGCGGCCGGCAGGATGCTCTCTGCCGGCGAAGGTGCCGCTTCTCCGGCAAGGAAGCCTCTGCCGCTTCTCCAGCACACGGAGAGCGTGCTAGCTGCTGAAACGTGAAGAAAGAAGCTGCAGAAGACTGGCACTGAGCGTGCAGCTTTCCAGCGGAGAGAAAAAGCTACTTTAACACTCTGCAAGCCTTTCAACTCCCAAAAACATGCACATGGAAGGAGCTGCTGCAAAACCGATGCTGTGCTCGCTGCTGCTCCTCCTGAAGCTCTGGCTGCTAAATCTGAGGCTTTCCTTCCAATTTCAAGCTGCAAAGCACTTGCTGAATTGCAGGGAAAGTCGGGAGGCATTTGCTGTGCTGGCACACTTTCTCCTTCCTAGACAGAGTGGAAAAGCTTTTCCCTGCCGTGTAGGCGACAAGAGACGCATTAGACGGCGATCCGGAGCTGTCCGAAGGTAAGCGCCTGTTGCCGGCCTCTTTCGGCACAAGCCCCCGCTCCGGAGCGCACCGCGGCCGGCAGGATGCTCTCTGCCGGCGAAGGTGCCGCTTCTCCGGCAAGGAAGCCTCTGCCGCTTCTCCAGCACACGGAGAGCGTGCTAGCTGCTGAAACGTGAAGAAAGAAGCTGCAGAAGACTGGCACTGAGCGTGCAGCTTTCCAGCGGAGAGAAAAAGCTACTTTAACACTCTGCAAGCCTTTCCACTCCCAAAAACATGCACATGGAAGGAGCTGCTGCAAAACCGATGCTGTGCTCGCTGCTGCTCCTCCTGAAGCTCTGGCTGCTAAATCTGAGGCTTTCCTTCCAATTTCAAGCTGCAAAGCACTTGCTGAATTCCAGGGAAAGTCCGGGAGGCATTTGCTGTGCTGGCACACTTTCTCCTTCCTAGACAGAGTGGAAAAGCTTTTCCCTGCCGTGTAGGCGACAAGAGACGCATTAGACGGCGATCCGGAGCTGTCCGAAGGTAAGCGCCTGTTGCCGGCCTCTTTCGGCACAAGCCCCCGCTCCGGAGCGCACCGCGGCCGGCTGGATGCTCTCTGCCGGCGAAGGTGCCGCTTCTCCGGCAAGGAAGCCTCTGCCGCTTCTCCAGCACACGGAGAGCGTGCTAGCTGCTGAAACGTGAAGAAAGAAGCTGCAGAAGACTGGCACTGAGCGTGCAGCTTTCCAGCGGAGAGAAAAAGCTACTTTAACACTCTGCAAGCCTTTCCACTCCCAAAAACATGCACATGGAAGGAGCTGCTGCAAAACCGATGCTGTGCTCGCTGCTGCTCCTCCTGAAGCTCTGGCTGCTAAATCTGAGGCTTTCCTTCCAATTTCAAGCTGCAAAGCACTTGCTGAATTCCAGGGAAAGTCCGGGAGGCATTTGCTGTGCTGGCACACTTTCTCCTTCCTAGACAGAGTGGAAAAGCTTTTCCCTGCCGTGTAGGCGACAAGAGACGCATTAGACGGCGATCCGGAGCTGTCCGAAGGTAAGCGCCTGTTGCCGGCCTCTTTCGGCACAAGCCCCCGCTCCGGAGCGCACCGCGGCCGGCAGGATGCTCTCTGCCGGCGAAGGTGCCGCTTCTCCGGCAAGGAAGCCTCTGCCGCTTCTCCAGCACACGGAGAGCGTGCTAGCTGCTGAAACGTGAAGAAAGAAGCTGCAGAAGACTGGCACTGAGCGTGCAGCTTTCCAGCGGAGAGAAAAAGCTACTTTAACACTCTGCAAGCCTTTCCACTCCCAAAAACATGCACATGGAAGGAGCTGCTGCAAAACCGATGCTGTGCTCGCTGCTGCTCCTCCTGAAGCTCTGGCTGCTAAATCTGAGGCTTTCCTTCCAATTTCAAGCTGCAAAGCACTTGCTGAATTCCAGGGAAAGTCCGGGAGGCATTTGCTGTGCTGGCACACTTTCTCCTTCCTAGACAGAGTGGAAAAGCTTTTCCCTGCCGTGTAGGCGACAAGAGACGCATTAGACGGCGATCCGGAGCTGTCCGAAGGTAAGCGCCTGTTGCCGGCCTCTTTCGGCACAAGCCCCCGCTCCGGAGCGCACCGCGGCCGGCAGGATGCTCTCTGCCGGCGAAGGTGCCGCTTCTCCGGCAAGGAAGCCTCTGCCGCTTCTCCAGCACACGGAGAGCGTGCTAGCTGCTGAAACGTGAAGAAAGAAGCTGCAGAAGACTGGCACTGAGCGTGCAGCTTTCCAGCGGAGAGAAAAAGCTACTTTAACACTCTGCAAGCCTTTCCACTCCCAAAAACATGCACATGGAAGGAGCTGCTGCAAAACCGATGCTGTGCTCGCTGCTGCTCCTCCTGAAGCTCTGGCTGCTAAATCTGAGGCTTTCCTTCCAATTTCAAGCTGCAAAGCACTTGCTGAATTCCAGGGAAAGTCCGGGAGGCATTTGCTGTGCTGGCACACTTTCTCCTTCCTAGACAGAGTGGAAAAGCTTTTCCCTGCCGTGTAGGCGACAAGAGACGCATTAGACGGCGATCCGGAGCTGTCCGAAGGTAAGCGCCTGTTGCCGGCCTCTTTCGGCACAAGCCCCCGCTCCGGAGCGCACCGCGGCCGGCAGGATGCTCTCTGCCGGCGAAGGTGCCGCTTCTCCGGCAAGGAAGCCTCTGCCGCTTCTCCAGCACACGGAGAGCGTGCTAGCTGCTGAAACGTGAAGAAAGAAGCTGCAGAACACTGGCACTGAGCGTGCAGCTTTCCAGCGGAGAGAAAAAGCTACTTTAACACTCTGCAAGCCTTTCCACTCCCAAAAACATGCACATGGAAGGAGCTGCTGCAAAACCGATGCTGTGCTCGCTGCTGCTCCTCCTGAAGCTCTGGCTGCTAAATCTGAGGCTTTCCTTCCAATTTCAAGCTGCAAAGCACTTGCTGAATTCCAGGGAAAGTCCGGGAGGCATTTGCTGTGCTGGCACACTTTCTCCTTCCTAGACAGAGTGGAAAAGCTTTTCCCTGCCGTGTAGGCGACAAGAGACGCATTAGACGGCGATCCGGAGCTGTCCGAAGGTAAGCGCCTGTTGCCGGCCTCTTTCGGCACAAGCCCCCGCTCCGGAGCGCACCGCGGCCGGCAGGATGCTCTCTGCCGGCGAAGGTGCCGCTTCTCCGGCAAGGAAGCCTCTGCCGCTTCTCCAGCACACGGAGAGCGTGCTAGCTGCTGAAACGTGAAGAAAGAAGCTGCAGAAGACTGGCACTGAGCGTGCAGCTTTCCAGCGGAGAGAAAAAGCTACTTTAACACTCTGCAAGCCTTTCCACTCCCAAAAACATGCACATGGAAGGAGCTGCTGCAAAACCGATGCTGTGCTCGCTGCTGCTCCTCCTGAAGCTCTGGCTGCTAAATCTGAGGCTTTCCTTCCAATTTCAAGCTGCAAAGCACTTGCTGAATTCCAGGGAAAGTCCGGGAGGCATTTGCTGTGCTGGCACACTTTCTCCTTCCTAGACAGAGTGGAAAAGCTTTTCCCTGCCGTGTAGGCGACAAGAGACGCATTAGACGGCGATCCGGAGCTGTCCGAAGGTAAGCGCCTGTTGCCGGCCTCTTTCGGCACAAGCCCCCGCTCCGGAGCGCACCGCGGCCGGCAGGATGCTCTCTGCCGGCGAAGGTGCCGCTTCTCCGGCAAGGAAGCCTCTGCCGCTTCTCCAGCACACGGAGAGCGTGCTAGCTGCTGAAACGTGAAGAAAGAAGCTGCAGAAGACTGGCACTGAGCGTGCAGCTTTCCAGCGGAGAGAAAAAGCTACTTTAACACTCTGCAAGCCTTTCCACTCCCAAAAACATGCACATGGAAGGAGCTGCTGCAAAACCGATGCTGTGCTCGCTGCTGCTCCTCCTGAAGCTCTGGCTGCTAAATCTGAGGCTTTCCTTCCAATTTCAAGCTGCAAAGCACTTGCTGAATTGCAGGGAAAGTCCGGGAGGCATTTGCTGTGCTGGCACACTTTCTCCTTCCTAGACAGAGTGGAAAAGCTTTTCCCTGCCGTGTAGGCGACAAGAGACGCATTAGACGGCGATCCGGAGCTGTCCGAAGGTAAGCGCCTGTTGCCGGCCTCTTTCGGCACAAGCCCCCGCTCCGGAGCGCACCGCGGCCGGCAGGATGCTCTCTGCCGGCGAAGGTGCCGCTTCTCCGGCAAGGAAGCCTCTGCCGCTTCTCCAGCACACGGAGAGCGTGCTAGCTGCTGAAACGTGAAGAAAGAAGCTGCAGAAGACTGGCACTGAGCGTGCAGCTTTCCAGCGGAGAGAAAAAGCTACTTTAACACTCTGCAAGCCTTTCCACTCCCAAAAACATGCACATGGAAGGAGCTGCTGCAAAACCGATGCTGTGCTCGCTGCTGCTCCTCCTGAAGCTCTGGCTGCTAAATCTGAGGCTTTCCTTCCAATTTCAAGCTGCAAAGCACTTGCTGAATTCCAGGGAAAGTCCGGGAGGCATTTGCTGTGCTGGCACACTTTCTCCTTCCTAGACAGAGTGGAAAAGCTTTTCCCTGCCGTGTAGGCGACAAGAGACGCATTAGACGGCGATCCGGAGCTGTCCGAAGGTAAGCGCCTGTTGCCGGCCTCTTTCGGCACAAGCCCCCGCTCCGGAGCGCACCGCGGCCGGCAGGATGCTCTCTGCCGGCGAAGGTGCCGCTTCTCCGGCAAGGAAGCCTCTGCCGCTTCTCCAGCACACGGAGAGCGTGCTAGCTGCTGAAACGTGAAGAAAGAAGCTGCAGAAGACTGGCACTGAGCGTGCAGCTTTCCAGCGGAGAGAAAAAGCTACTTTAACACTCTGCAAGCCTTTCCACTCCCAAAAACATGCACATGGAAGGAGCTGCTGCAAAACCGATGCTGTGCTCGCTGCTGCTCCTCCTGAAGCTCTGGCTGCTAAATCTGAGGCTTTCCTTCCAATTTCAAGCTGCAAAGCACTTGCTGAATTCCAGGGAAAGTCCGGGAGGCATTTGCTGTGCTGGCACACTTTCTCCTTCCTAGACAGAGTGGAAAAGCTTTTCCCTGCCGTGTAGGCGACAAGAGACGCATTAGACGGCGATCCGGAGCTGTCCGAAGGTAAGCGCCTGTTGCCGGCCTCTTTCGGCACAAGCCCCCGCTCCGGAGCGCACCGCGGCCGGCAGGATGCTCTCTGCCGGCGAAGGTGCCGCTTCTCCGGCAAGGAAGCCTCTGCCGCTTCTCCAGCACACGGAGAGCGTGCTAGCTGCTGAAACGTGAAGAAAGAAGCTGCAGAAGACTGGCACTGAGCGTGCAGCTTTCCAGCGGAGAGAAAAAGCTACTTTAACACTCTGCAAGCCTTTCCACTCCCAAAAACATGCACATGGAAGGAGCTGCTGCAAAACCG
Organism: Fringilla coelebs; assembly: GCF_963513975.1. Lineage (NCBI taxonomy): Eukaryota > Metazoa > Chordata > Aves > Passeriformes > Fringillidae > Fringilla > Fringilla coelebs. The sequence continues at coordinate 491,744 of NW_028167384.1, read as the reverse complement.
ATGCTGTGCTCGCTGCTGCTCCTCCTGAAGCTCTGGCTGCTAAATCTGAGGCTTTCCTTCCAATTTCAAGCTGCAAAGCACTTGCTGAATTCCAGGGAAAGTCCGGGAGGCATTTGCTGTGCTGGCACACTTTCTCCTTCCTAGACAGAGTGGAAAAGCTTTTCCCTGCCGTGTAGGCGACAAGAGACGCATTAGACGGCGATCCGGAGCTGTCCGAAGGTAAGCGCCTGTTGCCGGCCTCTTTCGGCACAAGCCCCCGCTCCGGAGCGCACCGCGGCCGGCAGGATGCTCTCTGCCGGCGAAGGTGCCGCTTCTCCGGCAAGGAAGCCTCTGCCGCTTCTCCAGCACACGGAGAGCGTGCTAGCTGCTGAAACGTGAAGAAAGAAGCTGCAGAACACTGGCACTGAGCGTGCAGCTTTCCAGCGGAGAGAAAAAGCTACTTTAACACTCTGCAAGCCTTTCCACTCCCAAAAACATGCACATGGAAGGAGCTGCTGCAAAACCGATGCTGTGCTCGCTGCTGCTCCTCCTGAAGCTCTGGCTGCTAAATCTGAGGCTTTCCTTCCAATTTCAAGCTGCAAAGCACTTGCTGAATTCCAGGGAAAGTCCGGGAGGCATTTGCTGTGCTGGCACACTTTCTCCTTCCTAGACAGAGTGGAAAAGCTTTTCCCTGCCGTGTAGGCGACAAGAGACGCATTAGACGGCGATCCGGAGCTGTCCGAAGGTAAGCGCCTGTTGCCGGCCTCTTTCGGCACAAGCCCCCGCTCCGGAGCGCACCGCGGCCGGCAGGATGCTCTCTGCCGGCGAAGGTGCCGCTTCTCCGGCAAGGAAGCCTCTGCCGCTTCTCCAGCACACGGAGAGCGTGCTAGCTGCTGAAACGTGAAGAAAGAAGCTGCAGAAGACTGGCACTGAGCGTGCAGCTTTCCAGCGGAGAGAAAAAGCTACTTTAACACTCTGCAAGCCTTTCCACTCCCAAAAACATGCACATGGAAGGAGCTGCTGCAAAACCGATGCTGTGCTCGCTGCTGCTCCTCCTGAAGCTCTGGCTGCTAAATCTGAGGCTTTCCTTCCAATTTCAAGCTGCAAAGCACTTGCTGAATTCCAGGGAAAGTCCGGGAGGCATTTGCTGTGCTGGCACACTTTCTCCTTCCTAGACAGAGTGGAAAAGCTTTTCCCTGCCGTGTAGGCGACAAGAGACGCATTAGACGGCGATCCGGAGCTGTCCGAAGGTAAGCGCCTGTTGCCGGCCTCTTTCGGCACAAGCCCCCGCTCCGGAGCGCACCGCGGCCGGCAGGATGCTCTCTGCCGGCGAAGGTGCCCCTTCTCCGGCAAGGAAGCCTCTGCCGCTTCTCCAGCACACGGAGAGCGTGCTAGCTGCTGAAACGTGAAGAAAGAAGCTGCAGAAGACTGGCACTGAGCGTGCAGCTTTCCAGCGGAGAGAAAAAGCTACTTTAACACTCTGCAAGCCTTTCCACTCCCAAAAACATGCACATGGAAGGAGCTGCTGCAAAACCGATGCTGTGCTCGCTGCTGCTCCTCCTGAAGCTCTGGCTGCTAAATCTGAGGCTTTCCTTCCAATTTCAAGCTGCAAAGCACTTGCTGAATTGCAGGGAAAGTCCGGGAGGCATTTGCTGTGCTGGCACACTTTCTCCTTCCTAGACAGAGTGGAAAAGCTTTTCCCTGCCGTGTAGGCGACAAGAGACGCATTAGACGGCGATCCGGAGCTGTCCGAAGGTAAGCGCCTGTTGCCGGCCTCTTTCGGCACAAGCCCCCGCTCCGGAGCGCACCGCGGCCGGCAGGATGCTCTCTGCCGGCGAAGGTGCCGCTTCTCCGGCAAGGAAGCCTCTGCCGCTTCTCCAGCACACGGAGAGCGTGCTAGCTGCTGAAACGTGAAGAAAGAAGCTGCAGAAGACTGGCACTGAGCGTGCAGCTTTCCAGCGGAGAGAAAAAGCTACTTTAACACTCTGCAAGCCTTTCCACTCCCAAAAACATGCACATGGAAGGAGCTGCTGCAAAACCGATGCTGTGCTCGCTGCTGCTCCTCCTGAAGCTCTGGCTGCTAAATCTGAGGCTTTCCTTCCAATTTCAAGCTGCAAAGCACTTGCTGAATTCCAGGGAAAGTCCGGGAGGCATTTGCTGTGCTGGCACACTTTCTCCTTCCTAGACAGAGTGGAAAAGCTTTTCCCTGCCGTGTAGGCGACAAGAGACGCATTAGACGGCGATCCGGAGCTGTCCGAAGGTAAGCGCCTGTTGCCGGCCTCTTTCGGCACAAGCCCCCGCTCCGGAGCGCACCGCGGCCGGCAGGATGCTCTCTGCCGGCGAAGGTGCCGCTTCTCCGGCAAGGAAGCCTCTGCCGCTTCTCCAGCACACGGAGAGCGTGCTAGCTGCTGAAACGTGAAGAAAGAAGCTGCAGAAGACTGGCACTGAGCGTGCAGCTTTCCAGCGGAGAGAAAAAGCTACTTTAACACTCTGCAAGCCTTTCCACTCCCAAAAACATGCACATGGAAGGAGCTGCTGCAAAACCGATGCTGTGCTCGCTGCTGCTCCTCCTGAAGCTCTGGCTGCTAAATCTGAGGCTTTCCTTCCAATTTCAAGCTGCAAAGCACTTGCTGAATTGCAGGGAAAGTCCGGGAGGCATTTGCTGTGCTGGCACACTTTCTCCTTCCTAGACAGAGTGGAAAAGCTTTTCCCTGCCGTGTAGGCGACAAGAGACGCATTAGACGGCGATCCGGAGCTGTCCGAAGGTAAGCGCCTGTTGCCGGCCTCTTTCGGCACAAGCCCCCGCTCCGGAGCGCACCGCGGCCGGCAGGATGCTCTCTGCCGGCGAAGGTGCCGCTTCTCCGGCAAGGAAGCCTCTGCCGCTTCTCCAGCACACGGAGAGCGTGCTAGCTGCTGAAACGTGAAGAAAGAAGCTGCAGAAGACTGGCACTGAGCGTGCAGCTTTCCAGCGGAGAGAAAAAGCTACTTTAACACTCTGCAAGCCTTTCCACTCCCAAAAACATGCACATGGAAGGAGCTGCTGCAAAACCGATGCTGTGCTCGCTGCTGCTCCTCCTGAAGCTCTAGCTGCTAAATCTGAGGCTTTCCTTCCAATTTCAAGCTGCAAAGCACTTGCTGAATTCCAGGGAAAGTCCGGGAGGCATTTGCTGTGCTGGCACACTTTCTCCTTCCTAGACAGAGTGGAAAAGCTTTTCCCTGCCGTGTAGGCGACAAGAGACGCATTAGACGGCGATCCGGAGCTGTCCGAAGGTAAGCGCCTGTTGCCGGCCTCTTTCGGCACAAGCCCCCGCTCCGGAGCGCACCGCGGCCGGCAGGATGCTCTCTGCCGGCGAAGGTGCCGCTTCTCCGGCAAGGAAGCCTCTGCCGCTTCTCCAGCACACGGAGAGCGTGCTAGCTGCTGAAACGTGAAGAAAGAAGCTGCAGAAGACTGGCACTGAGCGTGCAGCTTTCCAGCGGAGAGAAAAAGCTACTTTAACACTCTGCAAGCCTTTCCACTCCCAAAAACATGCACATGGAAGGAGCTGCTGCAAAACCGATGCTGTGCTCGCTGCTGCTCCTCCTGAAGCTCTGGCTGCTAAATCTGAGGCTTTCCTTCCAATTTCAAGCTGCAAAGCACTTGCTGAATTGCAGGGAAAGTCCGGGAGGCATTTGCTGTGCTGGCACACTTTCTCCTTCCTAGACAGAGTGGAAAAGCTTTTCCCTGCCGTGTAGGCGACAAGAGACGCATTAGACGGCGATCCGGAGCTGTCCGAAGGTAAGCGCCTGTTGCCGGCCTCTTTCGGCACAAGCCCCCGCTCCGGAGCGCACCGCGGCCGGCAGGATGCTCTCTGCCGGCGAAGGTGCCGCTTCTCCGGCAAGGAAGCCTCTGCCGCTTCTCCAGCACACGGAGAGCGTGCTAGCTGCTGAAACGTGAAGAAAGAAGCTGCAGAAGACTGGCACTGAGCGTGCAGCTTTCCAGCGGAGAGAAAAAGCTACTTTAACACTCTGCAAGCCTTTCCACTCCCAAAAACATGCACATGGAAGGAGCTGCTGCAAAACCGATGCTGTGCTCGCTGCTGCTCCTCCTGAAGCTCTAGCTGCTAAATCTGAGGCTTTCCTTCCAATTTCAAGCTGCAAAGCACTTGCTGAATTCCAGGGAAAGTCCGGGAGGCATTTGCTGTGCTGGCACACTTTCTCCTTCCTAGACAGAGTGGAAAAGCTTTTCCGTGCCGTGTAGGCGACAAGAGACGCATTAGACGGCGATCCGGAGCTGTCCGAAGGTAAGCGCCTGTTGCCGGCCTCTTTCGGCACAAGCCCCCGCTCCGGAGCGCACCGCGGCCGGCAGGATGCTCTCTGCCGGCGAAGGTGCCGCTTCTCCGGCAAGGAAGCCTCTGCCGCTTCTCCAGCACACGGAGAGCGTGCTAGCTGCTGAAACGTGAAGAAAGAAGCTGCAGAAGACTGGCACTGAGCGTGCAGCTTTCCAGCGGAGAGAAAAAGCTACTTTAACACTCTGCAAGCCTTTCCACTCCCAAAAACATGCACATGGAAGGAGCTGCTGCAAAACCGATGCTGTGCTCGCTGCTGCTCCTCCTGAAGCTCTGGCTGCTAAATCTGAGGCTTTCCTTCCAATTTCAAGCTGCAAAGCACTTGCTGAATTCCAGGGAAAGTCCGGGAGGCATTTGCTGTGCTGGCACACTTTCTCCTTCCTAGACAGAGTGGAAAAGCTTTTCCCTGCCGTGTAGGCGACAAGAGACGCATTAGACGGCGATCCGGAGCTGTCCGAAGGTAAGCGCCTGTTGCCGGCCTCTTTCGGCACAAGCCCCCGCTCCGGAGCGCACCGCGGCCGGCAGGATGCTCTCTGCCGGCGAAGGTGCCGCTTCTCCGGCAAGGAAGCCTCTGCCGCTTCTCCAGCACACGGAGAGCGTGCTAGCTGCTGAAACGTGAAGAAAGAAGCTGCAGAAGACTGGCACTGAGCGTGCAGCTTTCCAGCGGAGAGAAAAAGCTACTTTAACACTCTGCAAGCCTTTCCACTCCCAAAAACATGCACATGGAAGGAGCTGCTGCAAAACCGATGCTGTGCTCGCTGCTGCTCCTCCTGAAGCTCTGGCTGCTAAATCTGAGGCTTTCCTTCCAATTTCAAGCTGCAAAGCACTTGCTGAATTGCAGGGAAAGTCCGGGAGGCATTTGCTGTGCTGGCACACTTTCTCCTTCCTAGACAGAGTGGAAAAGCTTTTCCCTGCCGTGTAGGCGACAAGAGACGCATTAGACGGCGATCCGGAGCTGTCCGAAGGTAAGCGCCTGTTGCCGGCCTCTTTCGGCACAAGCCCCCGCTCCGGAGCGCACCGCGGCCGGCAGGATGCTCTCTGCCGGCGAAGGTGCCGCTTCTCCGGCAAGGAAGCCTCTGCCGCTTCTCCAGCACACGGAGAGCGTGCTAGCTGCTGAAACGTGAAGAAAGAAGCTGCAGAAGACTGGCACTGAGCGTGCAGCTTTCCAGCGGAGAGAAAAAGCTACTTTAACACTTTGCAAGCCTTTCCACTCCCAAAAACATGCACATGGAAGGAGCTGCTGCAAAACCGATGCTGTGCTCGCTGCTGCTCCTCCTGAAGCTCTGGCTGCTAAATCTGAGGCTTTCCTTCCAATTTCAAGCTGCAAAGCACTTGCTGAATTCCAGGGAAAGTCCGGGAGGCATTTGCTGTGCTGGCACACTTTCTCCTTCCTAGACAGAGTGGAAAAGCTTTTCCCTGCCGTGTAGGCGACAAGAGACGCATTAGACGGCGATCCGGAGCTGTCCGAAGGTAAGCGCCTGTTGCCGGCCTCTTTCGGCACAAGCCCCCGCTCCGGAGCGCACCGCGGCCGGCAGGATGCTCTCTGCCGGCGAAGGTGCCGCTTCTCCGGCAAGGAAGCCTCTGCCGCTTCTCCAGCACACGGAGAGCGTGCTAGCTGCTGAAACGTGAAGAAAGAAGCTGCAGAAGACTGGCACTGAGCGTGCAGCTTTCCAGCGGAGAGAAAAAGCTACTTTAACACTCTGCAAGCCTTTCCACTCCCAAAAACATGCACATGGAAGGAGCTGCTGCAAAACCGATGCTGTGCTCGCTGCTGCTCCTCCTGAAGCTCTGGCTGCTAAATCTGAGGCTTTCCTTCCAATTTCAAGCTGCAAAGCACTTGCTGAATTCCAGGGAAAGTCCGGGAGGCATTTGCTGTGCTGGCACACTTTCTCCTTCCTAGACAGAGTGGAAAAGCTTTTCCCTGCCGTGTAGGCGACAAGAGACGCATTAGACGGCGATCCGGAGCTGTCCGAAGGTAAGCGCCTGTTGCCGGCCTCTTTCGGCACAAGCCCCCGCTCCGGAGCGCACCGCGGCCGGCAGGATGCTCTCTGCCGGCGAAGGTGCCGCTTCTCCGGCAAGGAAGCCTCTGCCGCTTCTCCAGCACACGGAGAGCGTGCTAGCTGCTGAAACGTGAAGAAAGAAGCTGCAGAAGACTGGCACTGAGCGTGCAGCTTTCCAGCGGAGAGAAAAAGCTACTTTAACACTCTGCAAGCCTTTCCACTCCCAAAAACATGCACATGGAAGGAGCTGCTGCAAAACCGATGCTGTGCTCGCTGCTGCTCCTCCTGAAGCTCTGGCTGCTAAATCTGAGGCTTTCCTTCCAATTTCAAGCTGCAAAGCACTTGCTGAATTCCAGGGAAAGTCCGGGAGGCATTTGCTGTGCTGGCACACTTTCTCCTTCCTAGACAGAGTGGAAAAGCTTTTCCCTGCCGTGTAGGCGACAAGAGACGCATTAGACGGCGATCCGGAGCTGTCCGAAGGTAAGCGCCTGTTGCCGGCCTCTTTCGGCACAAGCCCCCGCTCCGGAGCGCACCGCGGCCGGCAGGATGCTCTCTGCCGGCGAAGGTGCCGCTTCTCCGGCAAGGAAGCCTCTGCCGCTTCTCCAGCACACGGAGAGCGTGCTAGCTGCTGAAACGTGAAGAAAGAAGCTGCAGAAGACTGGCACTGAGCGTGCAGCTTTCCAGCGGAGAGAAAAAGCTACTTTAACACTCTGCAAGCCTTTCCACTCCCAAAAACATGCACATGGAAGGAGCTGCTGCAAAACCGATGCTGTGCTCGCTGCTGCTCCTCCTGAAGCTCTAGCTGCTAAATCTGAGGCTTTCCTTCCAATTTCAAGCTGCAAAGCACTTGCTGAATTCCAGGGAAAGTCCGGGAGGCATTTGCTGTGCTGGCACACTTTCTCCTTCCTAGACAGAGTGGAAAAGCTTTTCCCTGCCGTGTAGGCGACAAGAGACGCATTAGACGGCGATCCGGAGCTGTCCGAAGGTAAGCGCCTGTTGCCGGCCTCTTTCGGCACAAGCCCCCGCTCCGGAGCGCACCGCGGCCGGCAGGATGCTCTCTGCCGGCGAAGGTGCCGCTTCTCCGGCAAGGAAGCCTCTGCCGCTTCTCCAGCACACGGAGAGCGTGCTAGCTGCTGAAACGTGAAGAAAGAAGCTGCAGAAGACTGGCACTGAGCGTGCAGCTTTCCAGCGGAGAGAAAAAGCTACTTTAACACTCTGCAAGCCTTTCCACTCCCAAAAACATGCACATGGAAGGAGCTGCTGCAAAACCGATGCTGTGCTCGCTGCTGCTCCTCCTGAAGCTCTGGCTGCTAAATCTGAGGCTTTCCTTCCAATTTCAAGCTGCAAAGCACTTGCTGAATTCCAGGGAAAGTCCGGGAGGCATTTGCTGTGCTGGCACACTTTCTCCTTCCTAGACAGAGTGGAAAAGCTTTTCCCTGCCGTGTAGGCGACAAGAGACGCATTAGACGGCGATCCGGAGCTGTCCGAAGGTAAGCGCCTGTTGCCGGCCTCTTTCGGCACAAGCCCCCGCTCCGGAGCGCACCGCGGCCGGCAGGATGCTCTCTGCCGGCGAAGGTGCCGCTTCTCCGGCAAGGAAGCCTCTGCCGCTTCTCCAGCACACGGAGAGCGTGCTAGCTGCTGAAACGTGAAGAAAGAAGCTGCAGAAGACTGGCACTGAGCGTGCAGCTTTCCAGCGGAGAGAAAAAGCTACTTTAACACTCTGCAAGCCTTTCCACTCCCAAAAACATGCACATGGAAGGAGCTGCTGCAAAACCGATGCTGTGCTCGCTGCTGCTCCTCCTGAAGCTCTGGCTGCTAAATCTGAGGCTTTCCTTCCAATTTCAAGCTGCAAAGCACTTGCTGAATTGCAGGGAAAGTCCGGGAGGCATTTGCTGTGCTGGCACACTTTCTCCTTCCTAGACAGAGTGGAAAAGCTTTTCCCTGCCGTGTAGGCGACAAGAGACGCATTAGACGGCGATCCGGAGCTGTCCGAAGGTAAGCGCCTGTTGCCAGCCTCTTTCGGCACAAGCCCCCGCTCCGGAGCGCACCGCGGCCGGCAGGATGCTCTCTGCCGGCGAAGGTGCCGCTTCTCCGGCAAGGAAGCCTCTGCCGCTTCTCCAGCACACGGAGAGCGTGCTAGCTGCTGAAACGTGAAGAAAGAAGCTGCAGAAGACTGGCACTGAGCGTGCAGCTTTCCAGCGGAGAGAAAAAGCTACTTTAACACTCTGCAAGCCTTTCCACTCCCAAAAACATGCACATGGAAGGAGCTGCTGCAAAACCGATGCTGTGCTCGCTGCTGCTCCTCCTGAAGCTCTGGCTGCTAAATCTGAGGCTTTCCTTCCAATTTCAAGCTGCAAAGCACTTGCTGAATTCCAGGGAAAGTCCGGAAGGCATTTGCTGTGCTGGCACACTTTCTCCTTCCTAGACAGAGTGGAAAAGCTTTTCCCTGCCGTGTAGGCGACAAGAGACGCATTAGACGGCGATCCGGAGCTGTCCGAAGGTAAGCGCCTGTTGCCGGCCTCTTTCGGCACAAGCCCCCGCTCCGGAGCGCACCGCGGCCGGCAGGATGCTCTCTGCCGGCGAAGGTGCCGCTTCTCCGGCAAGGAAGCCTCTGCCGCTTCTCCAGCACACGGAGAGCGTGCTAGCTGCTGAAACGTGAAGAAAGAAGCTGCAGAACACTGGCACTGAGCGTGCAGCTTTCCAGCGGAGAGAAAAAGCTACTTTAACACTCTGCAAGCCTTTCAACTCCCAAAAACATGCACATGGAAGGAGCTGCTGCAAAACCGATGCTGTGCTCGCTGCTGCTCCTCCTGAAGCTCTAGCTGCTAAATCTGAGGCTTTCCTTCCAATTTCAAGCTGCAAAGCACTTGCTGAATTGCAGGGAAAGTCCGGGAGGCATTTGCTGTGCTGGCACACTTTCTCCTTCCTAGACAGAGTGGAAAAGCTTTTCCCTGCCGTGTAGGCGACAAGAGACGCATTAGACGGCGATCCGGAGCTGTCCGAAGGTAAGCGCCTGTTGCCGGCCTCTTTCGGCACAAGCCCCCGCTCCGGAGCGCACCGCGGCCGGCAGGATGCTCTCTGCCGGCGAAGGTGCCGCTTCTCCGGCAAGGAAGCCTCTGCCGCTTCTCCAGCACACGGAGAGCGTGCTAGCTGCTGAAACGTGAAGAAAGAAGCTGCAGAACACTGGCACTGAGCGTGCAGCTTTCCAGCGGAGAGAAAAAGCTACTTTAACACTCTGCAAGCCTTTCCACTCCCAAAAACATGCACATGGAAGGAGCTGCTGCAAAACCGATGCTGTGCTCGCTGCTGCTCCTCCTGAAGCTCTGGCTGCTAAATCTGAGGCTTTCCTTCCAATTTTAAGCTGCAAAGCACTTGCTGAATTCCAGGGAAAGTCCGGGAGGCATTTGCTGTGCTGGCACACTTTCTCCTTCCTAGACAGAGTGGAAAAGCTTTTCCGTGCCGTGTAGGCGACAAGAGACGCATTAGACGGCGATCCGGAGCTGTCCGAAGGTAAGCGCCTGTTGCCGGCCTCTTTCGGCACAAGCCCCCGCTCCGGAGCGCACCGCGGCCGGCAGGATGCTCTCTGCCGGCGAAGGTGCCGCTTCTCCGGCAAGGAAGCCTCTGCCGCTTCTCCAGCACACGGAGAGCGTGCTAGCTGCTGAAACGTGAAGAAAGAAGCTGCAGAAGACTGGCACTGAGCGTGCAGCTTTCCAGCGGAGAGAAAAAGCTACTTTAACACTCTGCAAGCCTTTCCACTCCCAAAAACATGCACATGGAAGGAGCTGCTGCAAAACCGATGCTGTGCTCGCTGCTGCTCCTCCTGAAGCTCTGGCTGCTAAATCTGAGGCTTTCCTTCCAATTTCAAGCTGCAAAGCACTTGCTGAATTGCAGGGAAAGTCCGGGAGGCATTTGCTGTGCTGGCACACTTTCTCCTTCCTAGACAGAGTGGAAAAGCTTTTCCCTGCCGTGTAGGCGACAAGAGACGCATTAGACGGCGATCCGGAGCTGTCCGAAGGTAAGCGCCTGTTGCCGGCCTCTTTCGGCACAAGCCCCCGCTCCGGAGCGCACCGCGGCCGGCAGGATGCTCTCTGCCGGCGAAGGTGCCGCTTCTCCGGCAAGGAAGCCTCTGCCGCTTCTCCAGCACACGGAGAGCGTGCTAGCTGCTGAAACGTGAAGAAAGAAGCTGCAGAAGACTGGCACTGAGCGTGCAGCTTTCCAGCGGAGAGAAAAAGCTACTTTAACACTCTGCAAGCCTTTCCACTCCCAAAAACATGCACATGGAAGGAGCTGCTGCAAAACCGATGCTGTGCTCGCTGCTGCTCCTCCTGAAGCTCTAGCTGCTAAATCTGAGGCTTTCCTTCCAATTTCAAGCTGCAAAGCACTTGCTGAATTCCAGGGAAAGTCCGGGAGGCATTTGCTGTGCTGGCACACTTTCTCCTTCCTAGACAGAGTGGAAAAGCTTTTCCGTGCCGTGTAGGCGACAAGAGACGCATTAGACGGCGATCCGGAGCTGTCCGAAGGTAAGCGCCTGTTGCCGGCCTCTTTCGGCACAAGCCCCCGCTCCGGAGCGCACCGCGGCCGGCAGGATGCTCTCTGCCGGCGAAGGTGCCGCTTCTCCGGCAAGGAAGCCTCTGCCGCTTCTCCAGCACACGGAGAGCGTGCTAGCTGCTGAAACGTGAAGAAAGAAGCTGCAGAAGACTGGCACTGAGCGTGCAGCTTTCCAGCGGAGAGAAAAAGCTACTTTAACACTCTGCAAGCCTTTCCACTCCCAAAAACATGCACATGGAAGGAGCTGCTGCAAAACCGATGCTGTGCTCGCTGCTGCTCCTCCTGAAGCTCTAGCTGCTAAATCTGAGGCTTTCCTTCCAATTTCAAGCTGCAAAGCACTTGCTGAATTCCAGGGAAAGTCCGGGAGGCATTTGCTGTGCTGGCACACTTTCTCCTTCCTAGACAGAGTGGAAAAGCTTTTCCCTGCCGTGTAGGCGACAAGAGACGCATTAGACGGCGATCCGGAGCTGTCCGAAGGTAAGCGCCTGTTGCCGGCCTCTTTCGGCACAAGCCCCCGCTCCGGAGCGCACCGCGGCCGGCAGGATGCTCTCTGCCGGCGAAGGTGCCGCTTCTCCGGCAAGGAAGCCTCTGCCGCTTCTCCTGCACACGGAGAGCGTGCTAGCTGCTGAAACGTGAAGAAAGAAGCTGCAGAAGACTGGCACTGAGCGTGCAGCTTTCCAGCGGAGAGAAAAAGCTACTTTAACACTCTGCAAGCCTTTCCACTCCCAAAAACATGCACATGGAAGGAGCTGCTGCAAAACCGATGCTGTGCTCGCTGCTGCTCCTCCTGAAGCTCTGGCTGCTAAATCTGAGGCTTTCCTTCCAATTTCAAGCTGCAAAGCACTTGCTGAATTCCAGGGAAAGTCCGGGAGGCATTTGCTGTGCTGGCACACTTTCTCCTTCCTAGACAGAGTGGAAAAGCTTTTCCCTGCCGTGTAGGCGACAAGAGACGCATTAGACGGCGATCCGGAGCTGTCCGAAGGTAAGCGCCTGTTGCCGGCCTCTTTCGGCACAAGCCCCCGCTCCGGAGCGCACCGCGGCCGGCAGGATGCTCTCTGCCGGCGAAGGTGCCGCTTCTCCGTCAAGGAAGCCTCTGCCGCTTCTCCAGCACACGGAGAGCGTGCTAGCTGCTGAAACGTGAAGAAAGAAGCTGCAGAAGACTGGCACTGAGCGTGCAGCTTTCCAGCGGAGAGAAAAAGCTACTTTAACACTCTGCAAGCCTTTCCACTCCCAAAAACATGCACATGGAAGGAGCTGCTGCAAAAGCGATGCTGTGCTCGCTGCTGCTCCTCCTGAAGCTCTGGCTGCTAAATCTGAGGCTTTCCTTCCAATTTCAAGCTGCAAAGCACTTGCTGAATTCTAGGGAAATTCCGGGAGGCGCTTTCCTGAATTTTCCTGAATTCAGGAAATATTCCCTTTATTGGGACAGTATCTAATGCACTGTAGGCAGTTAGTGCCAACTCCCCTAAAATTCTGTTATTTTGCATAAACATGGCATTCAACTGCAGGTTTCCTGAGTTGCTCAATTTTTTCGTTTTGTTGTATCCAAGGTTTTGAATATGAGCATGAATTTAATAAATTTTTTGGAATGAAAATAACAGAGAAGAGGAAATGAGTGAAACAGCTCTTGTGAGGAAGTTTCAGACCATCCATTTACTGTGCAGAAGAGCAAACCTTCCCACAACCTGCGGCAACAGTGGAAATCCATGCACACATTGTGGGCATGGGGTAGATCCTCTCCAGGAAAGAGAATTACCAAGACCAATTGCAAGGGACTTCTGCACGATTTGATCCAAGGTTTAAACCATTAGTTCCAGATTTATTGTTCTGGCTGCTTTGGAGGCAAGAGAAGGCCTTACTTCAGAGGAGAGCCAGAGTTACAAGCAAAATAGCCTCTAGATGGTAGGATTAGTACCTGCCCATAGCTGTGCAGGAAAGGGCTGTGTGACTGGTCTCCAGTCATGCTCTACATTTTAACATCAAGCTCTGATGAAGTATCCCCAAGTCACTCATAAGATATCCTAAACTGTTCCCAAAGTTACTGACAGTCATGAGATGATGGCAGAGACCTTCCCATAAAAGCAGAGGATGATACCAGAGGCCCCAGGGATATAATCACTATTAGTTAATTACTGTCCCAGATGGAATGTGACCATGAAACTGGCTTAAGAGCCCAGACAAAGAACTGTGCATGAGGTGAGCCTGTGAACCCACAAAGAAAGAAAAATAAAGCGATCCTCATAATTCATGAATATTACAGAGTAGGAGCACTGCTCTGCTCCTTCTTTTTTTGCCTCCCTGTGAAAAGGAGGGGAAAAGGGGTTGACTATGCATGTCCATACATAACCTAAATTATTTCATTACTGTCTCTCTGACACCCTTCCAGTAAAACATCAGCCAGATTTTCTTACATCCTCTCAGATATTTTATTTCTCAGATCAACTGAACCTGAGAGATGGTAAATTTAAATGTGGCCTTTTTGCAATTCAGAATTAAGTGAATAAGCTAATGCCATTCAACAGAATTCAACAAGCCAGCTGCCTAGACAGTAATTAAAGCGGTGATTTACCATGGCTACCAGAAGAGATTTAAAACAACTCTTTGTAATCAATGTACAAAACAGGCCTGGAGAGCAATGGCCTATGCTGGCAATTCACACCCCCTGAAGGCTACAAGAGGTCTTTATTTGGGGCTCTCCATATCCACTGTCCTCATTCCCAGCAGTTGTTGTTGGCAGCTCCCAGGGCAATGCCCCCATCTCAACACTATAAAGGTGTCCAGCTCCCTCTGGCAGGCTCAGGCTGATGCTACACCTGTGTGAGAGTCTTTCTGAAATTTCCCTCATCTGCCTCAGGGTCGTCACTGGGGGATCACTGAAGAAAAGATCCCCCTGTCTAAAATCTCTGGCTCTCTAGGAGAAGAGTTACACACTGAAGGCCCTGAGACCTGAGAGAATTGCTAAGCTATTGTTTTCACAGGTGTGTTTACTTTATGCTACACTAATGAGAAGAAAAAGGACATTCTGACAATTTTGCAACAATAGCTCTGGGATTTTTCCCCACCCCTCGGCCTGGCTGGACTTCTCCTGTGTTTTGGGGGTGGTCCCCCACAGGAGACCCCTCTCGCTCATTTGCAACCACTGTGACAGACAAACTGAGATGTAAGAAGCCTCTTTGCCAGAGAAAAAGCCAGACATGAAATCCCTATGTGAAATCCCTCACACAATTTCCAAGGACTGGGACTGGGACCCCCAACCCAGGGAGGTGTGCGGGGGGAGGCGAGCCGACCAAAGCAGACAGATGCTGCAGGTGTGAGCAGTGGACCAAGAAGACAATGGCTCTCACCCACCGCTGAGAACATGGACTGTGTGTACCCTTTTCCAAACACCATTCTCTCCCCCAAAGATACAATACACTACCTTTGACTTGGTTTCAAAATTCATCCCCCTTCCCCCATCAAAGAAGAGCATAATTATGGTCCAGATGAACTGCATCCCTGAGATGTCCCCAGACGTGACCTGGTGAACTCCATCGGCTGGGCACCAAAGGACTTTGCAGTTCCACATTTGGTAGCTATATACCCTTTTCTTCTTCCTCCCTCTTTTCCTTATTTTCCCCTTTTCCCCCAATCCTTCCCCAATGCATTTCTGTTGTGGTTATTTCAATAAAAGTGCATTTGTGTTGATTACCACTGCAAACCCCCTGTACCGTGTCGGTTTTTTGCACCCTGAGATCCCCCACGAACCATCACAAAACCCGTTCACAAGGACAGCTCGTGACAGCCTGAAAGGTGCCAACCTTGCACCAACAGCACACTAGGGAAGAGGATACAAAAAAATACTTGGAGATTAAGAAATGCAGTAAGAATTTTAAACTGGTGACAAACATTTGTTTTGAAAAGCTCTCACTTTTATGATGGCATCGCTTTTCCAAGTCCCTTTCAGCTCCCGCTCATCCATGCTGGATTTGGTAACTTTTACAGTTTTCTGCACACTCAATATTCTTTGCTTAACAAACCTTCACAGTTCATCTGTGTAGAAAAATGCATCACTGCAGCTGGTACTAGCTCACCCTTGAATAAATTACTATTTTTTCTCATAAGAATTGTCCTTATTCCAGAGCCAGAGCCAATGCCATTTTTTTATCAGTTATATTACTGCTGATCTCATTCAAAGAACACAAAGAAAATCTGTCTGAATTCCTACACAATTAAGACAGATCAGGGACAACAAGGAAGTATAATCCCTTAAAATGACATTTCCATTCCACTCTTCTACTCTAAACGGAGTCAAAAGCAAAGAGAAACAAAAAGTGTTGAAAAGTGGGGAGCTTTAGATACTCATGAACTCTGAACTCATTTCTACCTGCTGAAGTTAATACATGATGTGGGGGAAAACAATTTCTTCACATGAATGCTGCTTTCTTTTTTTCCTAGGGCTCTTGGAGAGATAAAAACAGGAGGCTGTTTTCAGCCATGATTCACCATCAGTAAGCAAGAATTCCAAGCAAGCCCTAAGTCTACCTTTTAGAGTCATCAATCTCCAGCCAAACAGTAGTATAATTTTCAACCTGCTGGATTTGGCACCCTAAGAAAAAGCAGTTATATTCACATGTCATACCTGAATAGATCTAATCTTCATTTAAGCAATCCAAGAGACTGTTTCCAGTGTGGAACCAACTGTGCAGACTCAAACCATGTCTAATGCTTTTTGGAAAATTTTGCACATCTTCATTGATCGGTTTCTCTCTAGTTCTTAGCCAAGAGTTAATTCCATTACTGGGGAACTGCACTCAATATTCTACCAGAAGGATGACATTTTAATTTTACAGTAATGTGTGCACATGTGAGTTGGGAAAATCTACATCACATGGGAAGCCAAGGAGGGTTGCTGCTGATTCTAGGACTGTGGTCATTTTCTTGTTTTGGAAGAACCTCAGTCCCACAGTGATCTGGCTGAAGACAGTCCTCTCTAGAGCAGTAAATATTATTTCCAGCCTATAGAATCTGGACAGTTTTCCAGAACAAGGAACAATTTCTGCACTATTTTTATTTTATAGGCTCAGCCTCTTTCCATCATAAAAGATTAAACTTTACCATGACATGTACAAGTGCCAAGTGCATTTTCATTGCTCCTTACATGCCCAAAGATCCCAAAGGAGCATTAAATGTGGGTAACTGTTAGAACATACAGGCACACTGCTGGAATACATATATCGAGGAAGATTTACATTTATTAACAAGCAAATGTAAAAAAGGCAGAATTGATGACTACAAGATTAGTCATGGCGGGGGTTCTGGTAAAGTATCTGTCAAGACATGTCATGAACTATAGATTGGATGCAGATGTCATGAACAGCTGCACAGGTTATGGTATGAGGTAATGATGTATATGAATGACCATTAATTTAATATTAAGCTGATATAACTTGACTTCCTGATGTTCAACACAGTATTTTTAGTCTAAGAAAGACCTCTTTTTAGTTACTGAAGCAGCAGAGCTTCAGTTCAGAGTGAAGAACATAAATTTTAGCAGCATTAGGCTGTGGAACTTCTAGCTTTGGTCTTAAGTTTTTAGTTTAAACTGTAACAGTGAGAAGGCCCTAGCAGTGCAATATTTAACTTACCAGTTCTCTGGTATTTTCAAATGTTCATCAAGGCTACCTATGTTCAGTGGCAGCAGGATGCCTCCATAAAACACTTATTTTTCATCAAAAACCTCCATTTATGGTAAGAAAACAAAACTCCCCCATCCCCAGCTTGTAAAGATTATTCTGTTACATGGCCAGCAAAGCACTGATCCCAGGGATGTTGAGAAGAGGAAAAACAAGACATGAAAGTATTGATGATACATTTTGCTAACACTAAACACCATTTCAGTGTTCTCTTCCTACAGTGAACTCCCTTAAGCCAAGATTTATGCAGAATACAGTCTCTCTTTTTTTTTTTTTTTTTTTATTCCTTCAGGCTGTTATTTACTTCCTACCTTAATTTTCCAGTGAACTGTCTACCATCCAATTAAAAATTACAATTTGCTCCTCCTCTGAGAATTACACTCAAATCCAGGTATTGCATTTTTCCAGGAGCTGCGCCTCTTGCAAGGTATTGCTCACATCTCAAGGCACGCAGCCCTCCTGCTACCAGATCCTGAAGCGCCTTCCTTCCCTTCAAACTTTCTTCAAGGGCCTGGGAGCTGTTGAGAACCAGCTGCCTTCCCTAAATAATGTCAAACCACCCAGAATTTCTATCCCTGATCTTCCACACAGGCTCTGCTTCCTTTACAAATCTTATCCTCCCTGGAAGGCTGCTTTCAAAAGCCCTTCTCCAGCTCACAGCTCTGCTAGGCAATCCCTCATTTCCTGCACCAGCAGAAGCAGCTGCAGCAGGCAGAGGTGAATCTGAGCAGCCAATTCCCTTGCAGCCCCACGCAGCTGCAGAAAAAGCACTTTACTGCTAAAAAATTGCTGTGGTTCTAGGCGATATTCAAGGGGGGTAATGGGGGCCCTAACGCTGACAGGAACTGTCGCTGAAATGCTGTATCTGAAATCCCTGCGAGGACAGGGTTCCTCACATGTCCCTATCCATTAATTACAGCTCTAACCAGGGCTTTTAGCAACTCCTGCTGCATTGCTCCCTCACATTCCAGGGAGGCCTTTGGGAGTCAGAAATATGGAATATTTGGATATGGAAATATGGAATATCTGGAAGGGGATGCCGGGGCACTCACTCCTTCCACTTGCTCATATGAACTCCACGGAAGAAAAAATTAAAATAAATGCAGTCTGAAACTTTCTCCAGTTTTCCACTTTCCCATGCCACGGGATTTATGTGTCTGTCCCGGGGGGATGTTTTAGAGGAGTCCTATCACTGTGCTCCCACTACCAGTTACAGCAACCAAGACCTGAAGTACTACACTCATCACAGGGCATTTTTTCATGCTTGGATGTGGCTTTTTAAAGAACTTTTTACTATCATCAAAGAATAAAGCAAGCTTCTGGTTCCACCATACCCCAAGCTCCACTTCCATAGGCAGTAATTTTTGGAAAAGCAATGCAATAAATTTCCCTTGCCTCAAAGAGCCTTGTACCTCCCCCTCTTACCAACCACAACAGCATTGGTTCAAACACAGAGAGGTACAGATGACCTTGCATGTGCAACACCAGTATAATGCCTCTCTTTTACTGACAACCCTTCCCCCAGCTGACAGAACAATAATTTAGAACAATATCATTTTCAAGCAACAAAAGTACTGAAGAAAGTAAAAAAGGTTTTCATTGTATTGAAAAAACTGACAATAACAACAGCTATTAAGTACAAATTTTCTTACTAGAATAGATGTGACTGGATCTAAAGGAATATTTCACTTTGAGTAACTTTTTCTTTTAAGGGAAGTAGTCTAAAATCTATGCATGCTTAGAGAAAGAGAACAAAACCCCACAACGGAACATCTATACAAGGAAAGCTTTTTAAATTATATCCCTGACAGAGCTGCGGAAGGGAACAAGTATAAATGTAGCCAATCTTGTGTTTCTCTTAAATAATGGTGGAACACACCTTTGTGCTTACTGGTAACAAGATTTTTTTCATTTTAGGGACAGATTGATATATACTTCCTCAATATTGTATTGGCATTATTCTTAAAAGCAGTAGTCTGGGAGTCCAAGAATAATTTTTATCAGCCTGGTTTTAATTTCTCAAGTCCAAAATACCTTGGAGAGGTATATAACACTGGAGAGGTAATTCTGAGTCTATTCACCAGCTTGACATATTGCAGAGAAAGAATCTGGATAAATTCCACAGCTGACACAGGTGCAATGAAACACACAAGGCTTCATGGATTTACAGCAAAGGCGAGTTTGATCCAGAGACAGTTATGTGACTTGCCCGCAGAAATAAGGTCAGTCATCAGTGGACATGGCATCAGTTCAAACATCAGTAGACAAAGATCTCAAGGTCTTTAAGGTCCCTTCCAGCCCAAACCATTCCATGATTCTATGATTAAGAATATGCAGAGTTTTGATCCTCACATGTAAGGTAACTGCATTTAAGCAGTAATGTGCAGTGGAAGACAGCTGGGGAAGAGAAAGGCACTGACAGCAGGGCATCCCACCCCAGAACCCACAGAGTGCTCTGAGCTGGAAGGGACTCACAGGGATCATCAAGTCCAACTCTTACGTGGATGGCCCACAGAGGGATTGAACCTGCAACTGGGGCATTTTCACCACCCTGCTCTGACCCACTGAGCTCATCTCTAGCTACTGTCTGCCACCAGTTTTGCAAGACTAGGACTTAAGAGAAGAAAATATTTCTGCCCATAAATGCTCTAGAGTGAGCGTGAGGGAGGGAAAAGCACTGCAGAGAGCAACTCCTCCAAGGACAGGTGTGTGTGAAGGGATCATGCATATATTAGGGCTACTCCAGCAGAGATGTTTTTAGCCCCATTACATTCCTGGGGCACATTTTCAAGAGAGATGGTGGAACATGAAATTCACTTTTATTTACAGTTGTGTAGATTAAGTTCATAAAAGCAACTGCATGATGTTGTCCTGCTGAAGGAGGGGATCATGATGAACCACACAGTATTTTCCAATCCCCTGTTCTTATTTTTTTTTTTTATGATGAGGCAGCAGAGAACATAAGAATGAGAGAATTCATTTAAAAAGCTAAGACAATATGGGGATCCTCATGTCCACCACCAAAGTCCACTTACTGTTCATAATATCATACAAAAAGTATCCCTCATTCCAATCCTGCATCAGCAACAGTACCATGCAGTTTTCCAACCTCAGACAAATATATAATTTTTACACTCAAAACTTTCTGTGAAAAGGAATACTTTAATATATATACCTAAAAAAGAAACTAGTTCAGCAGCATCTGGATAGCATTTAGACAGATGTATGATGAGTGATGTTTTGACAATATCTGAAGATAGATGACTAGTTAAAACAACATTTGAAAAGCAAGTATTTATTTAAAATATAATAACTATGTGGGCTTTCAGGTGTATACTGAATATTCATAGTCAGTCTTAATGAATATTTCCTGCAAAAGTTCTCTGCCCCTTCACAGTGGCATATTTATCACATTTTCCCAAAGACAGAAACATTTTTCCATTAAAATTTGATTGCTTCACTTGCAAGTTATAAAGATTTATATCATCTCTCAGGTGGCCTGAGAAGCATCACTAACTCAGAGGTGTTGCTCTCAGGGACAACTGATAAACTTTCAGATTTTGTTTAGATTAGAAAGCATGTGCAGAGACCAGTTTTGGTTTTAGCCTTTGCTAAATCCCTGGATCTGCCATTGCAATTGGTCTGCACGGGTAGCCCTTGCTTTTCAAGAATCCTGTGTACTGAAGAAAAAAATTGTTCAGCTTGGATACAGCAAAACTGCTGTATAATAATGATCCCACAAAACACCTCAGAGGGTTTGGTCCCTGCCTGCAAACCCAGCTGTTTAGACCAGGGACCTCATTTTCAGAACCAACTGATACTGTGATTTCCATGGGAATCATTAGGAACACTCTGCACTTCCAAACATCAGACACCCTCTGCACTCAGAACATTCCGAGAAAGTTCCCTTAATCCAAACCCATGGAAAGCTGCTGCTGCAGCTGCTACTCAGTACTGAAGAACTCAAAAGTCTCAAGGGGCTTTCTAGCTGTGGAGTGCTGCCAGGGCTGCTTCAGCTCTAGCCAGGAGCTGGCTTCACTGCTCCCTTTGTCTTAGAAAATCCAATATTCCCTGTCCAAGGGGAGCTTCTTACCTGGCCAGTGCTGGGTTTCTCTGGAGATGAGAACAGAATAGCCATGCCAACTTCTCTCCCTAAACCTGGGTCACCGAGAATTGAGGATGAGACAAGGACCAGCAAGATATCATTTAGGAAGGAGAGAAACCCTGGAGGTAGGCTGGTATTGCCTTCCTAGCCTCGTGTAGCCGTCAAGCTGCTGCAGGGCAAGATTTTGCATATAAATAAAAGCTGAAGGGTGATTTTCCCAGAATAATTATGGCTTGCATCCAAATCTCACTTACCTCCTCCCCAAAGAGACAAGAAAGAAGACAGTATCTGGATATGGGGGGGGGGGGGGAATAAAATATCAAATGCAAGGATTTAAACAAATGAAGATAAACTGATAGTAGGATTTGCAGAGTGAATTAACCTGCACACCACCAGAACTTCAATGCCACCAGTGCCTGCGGACAGCACCTCAGGGGAGTCCCCAGGGAATGCAGACACTGTGGTTTGCTTCAGGTAATGCTTCGTGTAGTCAAAATTTGCCAGTTGCTCTGAGCAACTGGGTGTAAAGAGATCATTTCTCTGTCCTAATTTGATGATGTGAATTTCTTAAGGAGGAAAACTAGTTTTCACATTTTGCCATTAGTTTATTGCCAATTTTCCTAATGAATTACAAAGACCAGAAACTATGCTGAAAGCCAATTCTCACATAGTAAGAGTGAAGAAAAAAAGAAAAAGCTCAGTAAAATCTGATTTTCCTCATCATTGGCTCTTTCATATCCCAATAATCCATTTTTGAAACACATTCTAATCTCAGGCACAGTGTGGCCATCCCGGCATACCTAGGAAAAATCTGTTACTGTGCACCATGCGTGATATTAGAATCTGGCCCTTCCACTGTAGATGGAACATTTGCATAAAGTTCTTACAACTTTTTATAATAGCCATATTTTCCAATATTTGCAACTGCGCACATTTTAGCCTGGACTGCCTTTCGTTCCACAGATGGCGATTATGAAAAGCCCTCACATATGGCAACTACAAAAATAAATTTGTCTGAGACTGCAAATGTACAAATTCCCGGCAGAGTGCAGCCCCCTGAACACGGTCCCTTTGCTGAGAACTTGGGCCCTACTCCCACAGTGAAGTCAACCAGCAATGTCAGAAAATCACTCAGACCCAAGAGATGTCAATTCCTGTGACTTTGCACTCATTTATTTCTCCAGCTTGAGAGTGGATGAACTTTCTGGATGCATTCAGGAAACCCTCTAGGCATATATTTAACTTCATACACAGAATTAGCCCCAGGGAGATCAGTCACATCCCTACTTGGACAAATTAGCAACATTTTGTTCAGATTTTTCTTTTCCCCCCCCCAGCCAAGTCTGTAGTTGAGTTCATGAGGAACGATACAGGCTGTGCCCAGTGGCCTTTCTGAGCAGCTTCCACTGCTCTTCAGGACTGCTGAGGAGGGGCCAAGTCTTGCCCTGTCCCTGGGCTGGCACAGGGGGCCCTGGCAGGAAGGGGCTGGTACCCAAACACACACTGGGTATCTAAGGAGGTTGGATGCTCTTCACCTGTGGAGCTCCTTAAATGTCTTTAAAGGGATTTTCAATAGCACAGGTAATTTTCTTCCGAAAGACATTATCTGTTGTTTGCCAGTTCATTCTCTTAAAACATTCCAGTCAGCTCCACTGCAATCTCAAACACCAACTACTCTGTTTTCCAAGGGCTGCTCAGCTTACATCTAAGTATGTGTTACTTTCATTAAACCTAGATAGAAAGGACGCATTCCCTTGCTTTTTTTAGAATTACCTATGATTCCTTCGTCCAAACCCTCCAGTCTAACACCAACTTGTTCAATAGCTACAGAGGCTCTGGAAATATGGCACAGCCTTTCTTTCCATGCATCTGAGATCAGTGCAACTTTCTGCATGATTGAATGGACATACAAGTTGGAAATGTTAAGTGCTAGATAAATGTATATTATTATTTTGCCTCACTGAGATGCTCACAGCACTTTCATTTTTTTTTTTCACCTGTTTACTAAACTGTCACCCAATACTGGCCTCAAGATTCACACTAACATTTGCATAATAATTTTCAGAGCTTCAGATCAAGCTCCACAATATCTCTGATTTTTGGTGGGAATCCAGCTCCAGGTTTTTTGGAGCCTGCTGTTTTTTAATAATACAGTAATAACTTCATTTTTTCATTTGCTTCATTTTCCTCCTAAATCTCTCTGAGAGACAAAATACATATCATTCCTACAAGGGCATTAATATCCTGGTGTGTTTTCCTGACTTATCTTGCCAAGTCTGTTGTCTAACTACATACTATTTGACAAAAATATGCAGAGAAAAGGCTGATGATTTCCAGTGGAAGCAGTGACATTCTGCTGATCTCAATTACATCTACAGCAGGTGATGATTTGGTGTGAACATGTTAGCCCTTGTGCCTGCCTTCAGCACACACCTGCATAAAAAGAATAAAAGTCTTTAGTTTAGCAGTAGGTACTTGACCCCTCCAAGTACCCATCAGCAAAGTGCAACCATCTGTGCTGTTTCTGGCTCTAGGAACTCCTGACTTGAGGAATGCCTCGTTTGCTTTCATCCAGCCACTGCAACAGGTCCTCAACAAGGAGCTTTTTGGGCTGCACAATTTCTGTCCTATTGACTCAACATCCCTCTGCACCTTCAAATCACCTCTAGTCCTGCTCAAAGCCAGCAGCCCCTTTTCAGTTGCTGTTCTCCTCAAGGACAACAAAAGCCTTCAAATCTCAAACAAGACTAACTTGTCTCAGTACTATCAGGACATAGTATTTGGTCTAATTTACACCCACTGAAATCCCAGTAAGGCACACAGGATGCAAATCAACCCGCAGCGTAACCCACTGTCAAGTTTTCATTCCATGCCAATGAAATTGACTTTTCCCTATTAACTGAACTGCACAGCTCTTTTTCTTCTGATAGTACTTTTCTTTAAGTCTTCAGATGTTCAATCCCTCTAGCTCCTCAGCGTTTTTCCTCTGAAAAGAAATTGTTGGTAACAATGATACTGCAAAGCAGTGTTTCCCAGCACCCTTCTCAACTTCTTTCCCCTTATCTTTCCAATAATTTTCATGCTATTGGAAGCTTTGTTTGCCATCCTCCCTTCTTGTGCTGTTTTACATCAGAGCCTTCACAACAGCTGTTTTGAAACACTGTACATCATCACTGAGCCACTGTGCTTAATAAAGAAACAATAATTAAGAACAGTTTGTTCGTTTTCAGGTAAAGAAGAAATTCAACACTAAAAATTCAACTAAGTGACTCATCTGGCTCTATCCATTCATCTCACCTGGCTTCCTTGAAACAAAATAATCCATATACAGCAGCTGTTCCAAAGGGATAGGCCTCTCCTATAAACCAGACCCAAAGATAACCTTGCAATAGCTGTGCTTTAAGTACTGCAGGAGTTAACCAGGACAGAGTGCTCAGTCAGAATGGCATTTCCCCAAGGTTTTCCACAAATCCAGGCAGCAGTTCCCAGCTCATGTACACTGGGGAAAACCTAAATCAGGAGCTTTTGCAGATAAGTGTATGCACAGTGGCAGCAGCATTTTACAGCATTGGTCTGTAGAAAGTTTCAATCAGACTGTGAGCACTGGCGGGGAGGAACTGTACTTTACTCTGGTCCTAGGTGACAGGTGAGGAACAACAGAGTTTTGATTCTATCTAGACTGGGTGTATAGAGCAAACAACAGTGATGAATGTTGTTCTAACGCCCTGGTTTAGAATCCTGTCTTCTGAAAGAGTAAAGATCTCCTGGATAGACGGAAACTCTAATTTTTCTGTCTGGGCAGGAAACCAAATCATACAGCAGTGAAGATTACAAAATAGAAATGAGGGGAAAAGGAAAAAAGCAGAGAGGAGTAGCAAACTTACTAATTTACTTTTTCCCAAGACTGGGGAAAGATAAAGATCTTTCTAAACACATTTCGAGCATCAAGCACAGAAAAATCAGATCCTGTTGTAACCACAAGGCAGTGTCTATTATTGTGTTCATCACTATCCTCATGTGTGAACCAAAATCTGACCATTCCCCAGAGGATCCACTTTCTTCTCACTCCAGAAAAAGAAATTTTCATGACAGGGTCATTGTATTCCTGCAAGATGCAAGTCCATGAGCCCACTCCAGTGAAACACTTCATTCATCTATTCGTAATTAGGAGTGAGCTCACATTTCTATTAGAGGAATTAATGACTGATAAGTGACAAAAAGGCTTTTCTTGTCAAGTGACCTGCTGCAGTTGTTCCAGCAATGCTGACAGTGCTGTGCTTGCACACCTTTCTCTGCACCTGACACCAGGCAGGAGCCTGTCCCGAGTCATTCCCATCATGGGCTGTCCTGTTCGGATTCCTCAGCAGATTCTTCTGGCTGCAACACCTTTTGGGACTGTATGAAGTAACCATTGCTAAAATGGTTCTGTCATTGTGCAGTTCTCAGCTGAAGTTGCCAGGACAGTGCACAGATACGGCACAATTCTTCCCTAAAGGATGTGTGCTGTGTGTGTAGCTTGCTGCTCCTTCCATCTACCAGTGAAATGAGCAGGGTATTACAGAAGAGCACAGTGGAAACGAGGTCAGGAGGTCAGCGTTCTCCAGGATGCTGCAGGGAAATGGACTGTGAAAAGCTCCTGCTGTGTGTGGGAGCAGGAAGAAAGGATAACAGCCATGCTTAATGCAAGGTAGAACCAGAATTTTAAACACAGGCTGATGATTGCATTTCTCTATTGGAATTCAGTAGAACTGCAACTTAACGTGCATAGCAAAACAACTCCTAGAGCATTTTTCCTGACCTGTAAAGAGTGAACAGGTTGCCAAAGAGACTCCCTCCACAAGTCAAGAAGATGAAGGTGTGCATATACATGCAGCACCCTCAGAACTGTGAGGGGCGAAGGGCGCAGGGTGAAGGTGGCAGCAGCTCAAGTCCCAGCATCTCCATGTCTCCATTTTGCAGTTGTGTGATGCCCTCTCCGTGCAGTTATATCCCAGAGCAGGACAGGCTGCTAGTACAGCTCTGCACTGTATTGGCCCTTCTGCATGAGCAGGAAAATTGCCTCTCTCCTGTACCTCCATTAACACACACCTGCGTCACACATTTCAGTGTCTGTGCAAAAGCCACAGCAGCAGAGAGTAAATATACAGTGCCTAGGACAGCTGGGATGGGGGAGACAAGGATTGAGGACATCTTTCTGGCTAATTAAGATGATAGATTTCAGGCCTCAGCTTTTTTTTTGGTGATGCTTTCATGCCAGCTAGCTCTCTGTCCTTAAGAAACACAGGGAAAGATCATCCACATCCAACTCTGATATTACCCTTTCATTCCATGTCAGAGGCTTTGTCCCCTGCAAACTCTTGAAGAAGAAATACTTGACCCCAAACAAAAAGTTCCAACAGATTGGGTGGTAGTTTTTTGTGCTAAAAATAGATTTGGAAAAATTCCTGAACTAGGCCCCTTGCCGAACAATTAAGCTCTTTTTCTTTTGAGTGAAGGTATTTTTGTACACAGTGTAACAGCATTCTTCACAGTCCTTCCAAGACAGAACAAGATCGAATAGTTCGGTGGGACAAGGAGTAATACATGGCCAACAGATTAATCATTTGTCCTTTAGAAGTTCTGCTACAAAATAGGAATCTTTGTTTCCTCTTTGGGTGGGAGGGGCACATAGCAGACTTCCAGACAAACAGGAAACATTTGCTTCAACCTTAGGTCTTTGTTCTCTCCTCATTACAGAGTATTCTCTCTCCTGGCTTTTCCAAGACTCCTCTGGCTGGCTGTGCTGGCGAGAGCCCAGCTGCAGTAGCACAGCATTGAGAAGACAGAAATGATGGTATTTAGACAGGGAGGGTGCTTCAAAAGCACTTCCATGACATCTCCATCTGTGTAGGACACCTGCAAGAGAACCAGGATGAGCTGGAGTTCTGGACTCCAGCTGGACTCTTTGAGGCTATTGGATGTCCAGACAGGAAGATCTGTGCAAACAGAAAATCCACTGAACACCTCAATAGCCACACTTGCCTACAGCACCTGGTCACAGTAAACTATCTCTTTGTGAGCTGCAGCCTTAAAGCTGACAGATGAATACTTGGGAATGCAGCCACAGCTGACTGAAGAAGTCCAATTAGTGTGAGGAGCAGCAGCCCATCTGCTCACCAGCAGGGGCCATGGAAACACATCCCTTTGCGCACCTCGCTGCTCCCAGGGAAATCAGCAGCTCTGCCCTGAGCGTCAGAGCACCACGACCTGCTGGACTGCTTGGCCAAGGAAAGAAAACAGGCAATGGCAACAAGCCCATTGCAGTATTGCCACAAAACTGAAAGGTGCTCCACGGAGAAGAATAATTTTTTAATTTCCATTCCAGGCAGAAAGGTCTCTGCTAGAGCAGCACAGCTCCTGCCGAGGCAGAGGAGCTGTTTAGCCCCATTGTGCAGGCTGCCAGCTGCAGGTCATGCAGCTTTCTACAGCTCACCAGATGAAGACAGGAGGGAGTCCATTGCTCTGTACAGAGGGTCTCCAGGGGAGCCTGAACGGTGGCTGAGCTCACAGGCCACTGGGCTTTAGAGAAAGGCAGTGCTACAATCCGACACCTACACAAGAGAAAGAGACGGCTCAAATGAGTCAGGCAGCTCAGAACAGCACTGCTGCTCCAGTTATGCAAAAGGCTACAGCACAAATATAATTCTGATTTTAATCTGTGTACAGGAGCAGCATTTGGTTTTTTCCAGCCACTGCTGTTGTGTATCATCGACAACATAACTCTGCTGAATCGGTCAGCCCAAAGATCCTTCACCTTAGCACAGTTCCTGACTGTGATGGTTTAGGAGAAGAATATCAACCACTGCAAGACTATTTCATCCTTCCTTTAGCAAACCCTTCAAGCAACCTGAGCCAGATGTGGTATCTTCATATTTTGCAGCCTCTTACAGGATTTCTTTTCATGAACTTGCCTTTATAAGAATGTATTTAATCCAGCTATATTTTTGGTATCCACAACATTTTTGAGCAACACAATTTAATAATAGGCCTGGGGAAAAAAGACTACTTCTGTTTTAGAACCCAGTTCCCAGTATTATCCCCACTACGAAAAACATGTACTAATCCTCCCCTTCTCACTATTTCCTACTTATTATTTTACAGGCTCTCTATTTCATACCACTACAGTTTTCTCTCCTCTAAGATGAAGACTTGCCTTCTTTGTCATTCCTTGTATGGAACAGCTTCAAAAATGCAATAAGCCTCGTTGGGCTCCTCATCTATCTTTCTGAGAGAGGAGAGGTGCCAGAACTGCATCTGAGATGTGGACTCTGAGCACTGGAGTGATGCAGTCGCACAATTATCCAAAACTACCTGGAAGTAACAACTACCACTTCATGTTACATGTACAGATCAGGAGTGGCTTCTACAACGTACAGTAATTTCCATTTCCAACACTTCATTTATCATTTGATCCCTTAATCACCTGTTATTTCAAGATCCCACTGTACCTCTTCACAGCCACTTTAACTTTTATTACCAAAAACAATGCCATGACTTGAGCAAACACCTCATTCCTGATACACGTGCCTGAGACTGTGAGTAGGTGATGAGATCTCCCTGGGACATGCCAGTGATCTCCATCCTCAGTGAAAATTACCTATTTAGTCCTTCTTTTTTGTTGTTTTGTATCTTTTATCAGACTTCAAGTCATGTTTTCTTTGTATCCTTTGACTTTTTCTGTTCTTGTAAAGGCACTCGGCGAAGAGACCTCATTTGAACTTTGTGGAAATCCAAATGCATTTTGGGCATTTCCCAACATTTAAGGCCTTTTCCAACATTTTGGGCATTTAGGCACCAGATTTTCTCTTAGATAATCTCACGTTAGACTTATGTATAAGCTGCAGGTTGAAAAGACTGACTGTGGACATACTTTAAGGAACAAAGAAGTACTAGGCCTAATTTTCATCAATTACAACATGGTAAAATGATACATCTACACAAGGTAGATGTATCATATCACCTTTAGAGAAAATACAGCTTTGGAGAAAATACAGCTCTTTTCACTGAAAAGTAATCTGCAGTGCACCTTAATAATGTCAGGGGTTGCACCTTTTTTTTTCAAAGAGGAACATGACTAGGCTTCCTTAGTGTGACATGTAGCTACCTATAATGTCAATTAAGACCTGATGAGATTCTTGAACAGAAAATAATTTACTTCCTTGAATGCTCAGAGCAAAACACTCTCTCCCTCAAGTAAGATCAGTTTTCTGTCATTTTTGTCCCTCCCTTAACAACAAATTAAAAAACCCAAACCTTTAAAACCTCCCACAACAGGAAAGAAAACACAGAAATGAAATGGCAGCCATAGCTTCTGGGAGCTCTTGAGGCAGAACCTTCTTTCACAAAGAAGGAAAATTACAAAGTAATACAGAAAAATATGAGAAAGAAATTTCCTCAAGCTCTCTGGAAAAATGAAGGTTTTTCCACTTAAAAAGCAAGGGAGATGAAATAGGCACAATCTCAAGAGAAAGTAAAAAACCTACAGGAGCAAAATATATAAGACCTGGCAGTATTCAAACGAATCATGAGTAGACAGTAAGACAAGATGGAAATACTATCTAAAACGCTCCCATGGCCAGTGTGAGCCAGTTTCTAGACACAGATGAAAGAGCTGGAGTGTAATTCTGGCAACATTTCCCTGCTTTGTCATGCCTACAGTATAATGGAAAAGGAAACACTGATGGGGGGAGCTGCACATGACTTGCCATGAGGCATGGACGGTATTGCAGGACTGTGAAGGGCTTCTCAGTACCTCTGCTCTGTAAAAAAATCCCCAGTGTCATTTTGAGCCACTCAGAGCCACAGTGTGCAGATGGAAGTGGCTCTGACAGCCCTGCTTTGCTTTGTGCCTCAGACACTGCTGTGCCGGGGCACAATGTCTATCCAAGGTACTGCCAACAATCCAGCGAAATTCCCATGGAATGAGGTCCCTTCAGCTTTAGTTGTGTAAATGCTGTATTCCACTCTGCATGGCAGCCCCCACAGGCTGGCCAATTTAACCAAGCTAAGCTTTCACTGAAGCCAAGTCAGAGCCCAGAAAAATGTTGTAAGGTCCTCATTCAGCTACCATGAGTGGTCTCCTCAAGTGTCCCTCGGAATTACAGGACACTGCTGTCCCTAGACAAAAACTGCAGTCACTTTGACACTTGCTGCCAAGGTTGTAAAAGGCAGCAAGCAATTGCTGCTAAAATGCCCAGATCCTGAGAAGTGTGCAGAGTAACAGTGCTGCTTAAAGCCATTGACTGTGTGCAACTTCCCTGATATTAGCCGAGATTACCAAGTCACTTGGCAGATCCCAGCACATTTTTGATATTAAAGTGATGGGAAACTACTTAAATACCCATGCATTCATTACAAAAACATCTTTTTTGGCATTTACTTCCAATTAAAGCTTGTGCTTTAGCACAGCCAATTTTCCTCGTCATATTCAAATGTTATGGTTGTGTGAACGACCAAACATGATCATGGAGATGTTGGCTCCCATCTCCTGAAATGGGAATTTGTAAGGAGGCTGTCAATTGGAAATATTTGGAAATCTATCAGGAGTTTAAGCACATTTTAAAAGGCCATCTGTGTACGAGAGGCAGTCACACCGACAGCGTGCTCGTGCTGGGCACGGCAGCAGAGGTGCAGTTGGTGACCCTGGGCTGCAATCAGAGCATCTCCTCAGCTGTGCTGTGCCTCTGCCAGGCCTGGCTGAGCCAGCAAAGACATGAACAGCCAGGGACAGCCACAAACTGAAAGCTAAATCATGAGGCTGCAGCACCATCAGCTGCATATCAAGAAGGGAGTAATTTGCTTTCAGAAGCCAAAAGGCTAAATACAAGACCTGTTATTAAAGAGTGCTCACAGTACAAAACCAAAAGCTTTCCTGGCACTGGCACAACTGGAATCACAGCCATGTCTGTTATCCAAGTGGTTTGCTTTAGAAATGAATTCCATAAATTTTCAAACAGCTGCCCAGGACTTAGCTTCAAAAATCTATTAAGGTAAATAAAGCATGAACCCTGCCTGTCTCCTCATCTCGGAGGAATGCTGCCTGTAGGGCTGTGAACAACAGCAACAAGAGAAAAAAACAAACAGGGAGAAGACAAAGCTATTTTAAGTTTGTTGAGTGCTTTTTACGGTGGCTTTTTAAACATTATTTGTAAATATCTCTTCAAAGTCTGCTTAATTACAATGCACAGCAGCATTAGCTTGCAAAAATAACACCTGAAATCTGACTCTCAAAGGTTGGAAGATTTGTGACTACCAGACAAAGAAAAAAGCAACCGCTCAAATTTTAAAGCTATTTTTACAATGTTGAAAACTGCAACTATTTTTAACACTCATTTCAAACAGATCAAGTATTTCCAGTTCCAAGTGTGCAATTAAAGCAGTCAAAACCAAAGCTAAAATCCAAGAAATACTCACAGGGCATGTTATGGGGTCTCATTGCAGCCAGTTTGGTACCCAATGGTTGATACTTTTCATGATTTCTGAATAATTTTACATTCATAACTTAGTTTCAAATGTTAATGTTTATGAGAGCAGACAATTTTCTGAAATGCCTAAAGAAAGCATAAAAAAATTTAAATTCAGCAGAGCAGAAGTGGGAAATCAGACTGATTTGTACATCCAAACAAACTGTAAGACTTGAAACAGACGAGGGGAACAGAGGGATTCCTCCCAGACGTTCATCGAGCAGATATTAATTTAGAAACATAAATTTAGAAACATGTATACAGCTGTATGTGACTGTACCTGCCCTGGCCAGCTGCTTCACGCTTAGCAAAAAAAGGAAACACAAAACTCCAGCGTGGTCTAAGACAGATGGGTAGAAACAAGATGTATAAACACAGAGACCACGTTTGTAAGAACTCATTAATGCCAAATCAGAGTGAGGAACATTAAAAGGGCTGTAGCAGCAACAACAGCGAGACTTCACCACTGAACTGTATTTTATGTGAATCCAACTGGTTTCTTTCAACTCACAAACTCCTACTGACCCAACCACCAGGCTGTGCTCGGGTATTTTTGGTTGACTGAGTGCCAGAAATGATTTTTGAATGGGACAGTGACTGATTACAAGAGGCAGATGTTCAACCCTGTGTATTAAAATACGTGTCCCTGTAAGCTGTTTCCTGAGGTACCTGTACCACCCACAATCCACTCAGGCAAGCAGGAGGGCACACAGGTGGCAAACCTCACCAGTAATCCCAGACTGAACTCAATTTTAATGAACCATGTTCTGCAGGATTTTATTATTTCTCATCGAGACCAAAGTTACTTCTTCCGAAAATAGAAAATTGGTGCTTTCCATCTGGTAGTGCAAACCTCCTGTTGCAGACAACGACTTTGGGACTCTGGAGCTAACCCCTCTTCTGTGGTTTCCTTCCAGCAGAGTGACCCTCAATACAGGCAGTAAGCTCTACTCAGCACACCCCAGCGCTGTTCTGTCACATCAGGAAGCCATACCCAGCGCCACACAGCTGATGCAATCTGAAGGGTTTCCCAAAAAAGCTGTTTAACACCACAATATAAGAGAAAACATAGGAGAGCCACTTGCTGAGGTGCCCTTCTGTGCAACAGGCAGATAACCAAAGGCACTGTGAAAGTCAAGAGCACACCAAACCCATCAGTGTGTGTGAAGAGGTCTGCCTGGGGTTCTTCAGCCCCGCTGTTGCCGTAAAAATTAGCATTGTTTTGTGGAAAGGGAATCAAGCAGATACATGCTTTCAGCCTGCAAATCAACTGCTAGAAATAGGGGGGGAAAGTTTGCTGCTTTGGTCAATCTGAACTCCAGGAAGGAGTTCAGCACTGACAGGATGAACTGAGAAAGATTGCCCATCCGACTGGGAAATGAAAAACTCCAAAGTGTGAATGAAGAACACCCTGCACTGCTCAACAGATGCAGCAACAGCAGCTCCCTGGGGGCTGATGCTGTCAGCACAATGCCACCACTTCCAGGCCAGCAGTCCCTCTTGGGTGGAAGGAAGGGCCTGACCCCAGCTGGAAATGGTGTTCCTGAGAAATTCTCCCCAGGAGAGGTAACTACACTCTCGGTTCAGGAACCTTAGTGACAATTTCACCCTACAGTGCTGGATAATTCACCTCCTAGGAACAGGGCCAGCTTTGTGCAAAGTTGCTGAAACAGAGAAGGAGAATGCTGATGGGTGCAGAAAAGCTCTCTGGGGAAGTCAAAAGGATTTATATAAAAGATAGGATGGAAGCTAGAAATAATCAAATAGGAAACAGCAAAGAAAACCAACAGTTCTGCATTAAAAAAATAGCTCTACAGAGATTAAAAAGAACTTTTACATGTTTTTCTGCATCCATGTTAGCAGTAAGATGGGGAACCTGCTTGCCTGCCTTGCTGCCCTACACACTTTGAACTGACATATGGAATATGAACATGAAATATGGGAATAATAAACATACAGGATGCCTAGTGGAAAAGAAAACAATCAGAGCCCCCGGAAGATGAAAATCAAAGAATATATCAAAGGTGCAGTAAGCTGTACCAAGCAGTAAGTGGAATCATATGTTAAAGAGGGGTTTAAAAGTAACTGGCCAAGCCCTCTGGTCAGTTTAATAAGCTGTGATCCCATGAAACTGATATTCTGGGCAAGGAGAAGAAAAATACTGTTACTGACATATTTCAACTGTGCAACAAGATGGTGATGGGAGAGCTTCACTTATGCCCAGTGCAGAGTGGCAAACATACTGGGACAGGTTGCCTGGAATGAGGATTTTATGGACAGCCAGGAAACTCAGAGAGGAGGAAGCAACTCTTGGCTTCACTGGAAGCAGTGCCCGGACCAGGTTTTCCTTTTATTGTTTTGAAACAAGTAAAATTCTTAAAGGCGGGAAGAAGGGTGTTCAGAGACAGCTTTGTTTACAAATAAATCTCGCCTCCTAGACACTTAGGAGAGGCCTGAAGAAACCAGTGTTGCTGAACAGCAAAGTGGTTCCATGTCCAGATGAATAAACCAGAAGGGGCCATAAGCTCAGGCAGATACTGTATAAATGACATAATGTCCTGGGGTCACTTTCTGATGCTGAATTGTATCCCCATTCATCTGTTTGGCCCAGAAATAAGTTTTACACCTTTTAAGACTGGTTCTGAGAGCAAAGGTGGGGGGAGACAAGGTGCACACATTTTGTTTTCAGAAACTGCACTTGCTCCCCTCATCCTTCTCCTGGACAGTGCTGTCTGCAGCATGGACAGATAGCAGGACAGAGCTTTCCTTTGCTTTTGGTTAGTTTTAGCTAGCTGAGGCAGGGAAGTTCCCTGGACTTTGGGTTTTCTTTTCCTTGGAGCTGGCTGAACCTGCCCTGGACTGAGCACCCAGAAGAACACTGGCAGCTCTCAGGCTGGGCCTGGCTGTGGCATTGCCAGCACTGGAGGGACTGATGAGAGACTGATCAGAAAGTGAGGGAGCCCAGCAACAGCCCACAAAGGGACTTTCTGAGTGTGGCATCTCTTCGGAGCAGCAAGAGGTTTTATCGTTTAATATTGTTCATTTTTTGTGCTGGTGAATGCTTTGCCTGTTAAATAAACAGGTTTTTCCACTTTCCTCCAAGGAAATCTTTTCCCAAACCAGTTCCAGGAGGGGCTGCTTGAATCTGCTTTCTAGAGGAACCCCAGTTTGGAGGTTTCCTCCAAAATTTGCCCTAAACCAGGACACCTACCAAAAAAAAAAAAAAAACAAAACCCATTTGAGGAACAGCTTTCGAAAGTCCCAAAAACCACAGACTAAAGAATTCTGATAAGAATCTGTAGGGTCATAAAATGATGAAGATATAGAAGAAGAACTTAGTGACCATAAAGCCATAGATGGGAAAAAAAAAAAAATCCTGTTTGCATTTCTGGTAGAGGAGATTGGAAAGACTCCTACTCTGGAATCTCCTCTCTCTACAGCAAGACACAACAGAGTCTATCTCAAATCAAGCTTAATGCCAGAAGACACTCAAAAAGAATTCTCTGATGAGCAAATGAGCAGTAACAAGTCACCAGCACCAAATGATAACTGCTTACAGCAGAAGAAACTGAAGATTTAACTACCAATGGTGCTGTTTAACTTCTGGCTTAAATTTGCTTCGATCCCAAGGGAGTTCTGGGCAATCGTGGACCAGAAAGCCAAGTAAATTGGTGAAAACTGTTATAAAGAACAGAATGAATCCCTTTATATCCAAATTGGCATTGCCAGAAACAGATTTTGTGAAGGAAATTTTGCCTCATTATCTATCAAAGTATTTTCTACAGCTATCAATAGGTATGCTGACAACAGAAATCCAGGCTGTATTTGTATACTCAAAGGCATCTGACAAATCCTTAGGCAAAAACCCTCTAAAAAACCAGCTGGTATAGAGCAAGAAAGTCCTCAAATTCCTTGGGGTGCCGGGCAGAGTGACCTCTGCAGTGTCCATACCCAGCACACACTGCTCTCAGCAGGAAATGCATGCACCCATACAGATGGCTCTCCCACCTGCCAAGGCACCATCTATATCATTTATCAACAGAGCTTTCCTGGCAAAAGGCAAAGATTTAAATACCTGGTAGCTAGTGGCAAAAGAACCTTTGGAAATTTATTTTTTTCCATCATAAAGACTTTTCAGGTATTCCTGTAAAGTGTTTTGGATGAAGAACCTGAAATAGTAAGGAAAGAGTGGGTTTATATTTCACTTCAGATGCCATTTTATCTTATGCGCTTTTACTAAAATCCAATAAAACCAAGAGAGCCTTCCATCCACACAGAGATGCTCTCAATTTAGGCCTAAACTAGCTTTCAGTTCTTCCACAGCTAATATTCACAGCAGCTTTTAGAGAACTCAAAGCAGGGAAAACTCCCTTTCAACTCCTGTCATGGACTCTGCATATCCTTCTCCACGGCACTTTGTTTCTTTAGTTAGTTACTTGCATTTCCCAAGCTGTGCTTTGTGGATGTGCAGATTTGAGCTGCCTGAGAGCTGCTGGAATGGAGCAGCAGCTTCCAGACTGTTCCAGACAGAAACATCCATTTGAACCCCCTTCAGCTGAAAAGCCTAAGCTGCCTATTCTGAGAAATTGTCATGGAAATTGCCTGAAATATAGGGGGCCCTGAAAGGAGAATGGTGCTTCCAAGTGGCACTGCTGGAAAAGCAGGAACTGCTGACACTCAGCTCATGGGGGACTCACTGGAGACAAGCAGAACTGGGGCAGAGCTCTGTTACCTTCCACCGAAATTTCGTGAAAAAATTATCCTCAACAATATGGTGAGCTCCTCACAAAAGGTAATGTGAGAAACAATCGCTCACTTCTTAAAATCTTCAAGATTTATTAAACCTTAACAAAAAACACAACAAAAGGACTAAATAAGGAAAAATTCCTGGGCTGGGAGCCCCCCCTGTGGCTGCCAGCCACATGGCTCATCTCCAAAGTGGATGCTCTGCCTTTTATACCCTCAGCCCCTCTGAAAGTTTTGTCAGTCAGCTCTTTCTCTGCCAAGTTTTGTCAGTCAGCTCTTTCTCTTTCTCCAATCAAGATGTGAAAAGTAATGTCCACCAATGGATATTGGTGGACATTACTTTTCACATCTTGATTGGAGGTCAGGTGCTGTTTTGCTGCTCCTCCTGGTACCAACCCAGCCTCCTTTAAATGTCTTGACAATTAAAGCTGTTGCAAGGGGGGCAGGGAAAGAGGAGTATGGAATGACATTTTATAATAACATTACTATACATCTATATAATATCTCTTAATATATATATCCATATTATTATATATATCTATATAATATCTATTTTATATATATATATATATATATATATATATAATATCTCTTAATTGAGACCCAGCTATTACACTACTCATCTATAACAGTAATATATTTTCTATTATGAATATAATAGGAGAAAACCCCTGAAACACCTAGTTTATGTGAAAAATGTTAAGAGACTTTAAATACTGAATATGGGATAGCAAAATTGACTAAGTCCAGTTCTCTTTTAAAAATAATTTTTATCCTGCATAAAAAGAGAGCTATATTCCCCTCTGACTTTTCCTTGAAACACTCTATGTGAAAACAAAATAAAAAATATTGTTTTCTGACATTCTGAGAGCCAGTAGAGTGGGATCTCTCTACTGCTATTTGTAGAGGTATCCTAGGTATTCAGATAATTTATTTTTATCATCCTCCTTGATCCTCAAAGCGTTACTAAATTTTAGAAAATATGCTGAGAATTTAAAGCAGATGTGTCCCAGCCAACATTTCACACACCTTATGGAATTTGCTTGCCTGAAGCTCTGCTCATGCAAGGATGGGTCTCCAACCCACTCACCAAACACATAGCTGCAGAAGAACTGAAATTCTCAGCCACTGTTATCAGGAAGTGGCTTTCCAAGACTACTCAGAAGATACTGATGAACAATGAATAAAATTACATCTGTTCCAAGGAGATTTTGATGCAGTTCTCTATCTGTATGAAATGACAACAGAAAAACAGAATTCAAGAATTCCTATGTCGGAAAAGGAAATAGATAAGGAAGTACCTAGCCTACAAACTATGACAAGACACTCAGTTTGCTGCATGTTTTTTTTTTTCCACTCCACACTTCAGGCCCATCAACATTTGTTTCACACTAGCAGATTCCATGAAACACATTCCTAGCAGATTCCATGAAGCCCATTCCCATTTAAAATAAACCCCTGTGTCTGGTCCTTCCTGCTATTCATACTGCTTATGTTTTTACTGATGTATAGTAAAAATCAGATAAATATTGTTTTTATTTGGCAGCGGCTGGGAAGATGCTTAGTGAACATAGCAGCAAAAAAAAAAAAAAAAAAAAAAAAAAAAAAAAAAAAAAAAAATTAAATGAAAACCCAGAAGTCACTTTAAGAAATATTAGCTCTTCAGATTAATATAGTGTTCTATCATTCTGGCATTAATATAGGTATGTTCCATCTCATTTCTTCAAGTTTGAAAATAGCAAGGTTAATTATGTGAAGAACTGTAACAATGTAATTAGATTATCTTGTAATTATTTTTAGGGGAAATAAAATCTTTATAAAAATCCTAGAGGCTAAGAAAGGCCTCAGGAGATGGGAGTGGAGCTGTTAAGAGGCCTTAACTATTACGTCAATTTATTTGTGTCCAGCTGTGCTCATTGAACAATAATTAAAAAGGAAAATTGCCTACAAGGTACTTACTGGGTATGGAAATCAATACTCCTCCCTGCCAGGAAGCTGGCAGCCTGTTAGCCACCAAGAATTCAAGGCATCCTGAACAGAGTGGGGATGGGAGCAGACAGTTTCTGTGTTTAATGAGCTATTTTAGCACCCCAAGCAGTGCACCTGAAACAGTCATGGGAATTATCCAGGGACAGGGAGGGGAGGAGGTACTGCAGTCTACAGCTGCCAGAAAGAACCTAAGAATTCTCCAGTTTTGCCTAAAAATGATGAAGAAGTGTGAAGACAGCGGATGCCACCCTGGAAAGGAAATGAAAGAAAGGATTGCAGTTATTTGAGTGCAGCAGCTGGCCCCTGGAGCAGAGGGTGCCCCAATTCCAGCTCTGAGGCCCTGGGTGTGTGCCACACACAGCACTCTTTAAAAGCTCTACCTCGGCATCCTTTGGGCTCCTCACCACACTTCAGCACTTCTTTAGTTTTCAAACAACCCTTATTTCTGTGACATCCCATTTGGGAGCAGGGGTTTGAAGTGGAGCTTGCCCTGCTGTAGAATTTCTACAGCCTGGTAAAAGTCAGCACAAATCACAGCTGGCCAGAGGTTTCACTCACATGCAGCTTACACTAAACTACACAACCTCACAAGGCATTTTGTCCAATATATTCTTGCAGCAGGCACCTGAAATAACACATCTCTAGGCTGCATATCAGCAGTTCAGGAGCCTGGCTGCTGTAATCCCCTGAAGGCTGCTTTATCCTGGGGAAACAAGCCTTGCAACGTGCTATCCACAGCACCCCTTGCACCTTCCAAGAGGGACAGAGTGGTAAGGACAGACACTTGGAATATTTCTCACTGAAGTGTTGTGCTTCATTTGATTTAAAGCGTTTTGTGAGACAATCCAGTCTGACTGAAGCAGGTAATTAATTTAAGCTATTCATGATGTCACTTGAATCTGAGCTCTGAATGTAATGTAGGACTTTTAACTGTCTCGAGCTTGTCCAAACCTGGAGCACCCATTTCAGGCACCCATGCTTTCAAAGAGTTTGGAGGGGGAAAAAAAAGCTCTAAACTTTGCTGATCAGTGTGATATCTGTGGCTGGTTCACTCGGTGACAGCAATCAAGTTCTTTATGGGAATTCTTACGCATTAGTTCTCTTTTGGTTTTTTCCCAATTCTCTTATGAGGTTGTGTAGTTTAGAAGTGCTTTGGAGAAAAGTATTTGAAGATCCTAACTGCTGCAGTCTTAGTGAAGTTTAATTCAATCCTATACTGTTAACACTCTGGGCATGAACAAAGGAAAGTACGCAGCTACAGCTAAATGCACTGTTTGGGAGCCATATGCTGTGAAAGAAAAGTTTCAGCCTGGCAAAATAGAAAGGCTGATCTCAGAGGCTCTAAAAGACATCGGAGCCACTCCAGAGGGAGTTATGAGTTAATGGCAGTTCTGACAGTTTTTATGAGATCCCCTGAAATGCCAGGATTTTTGTCTGTTGCCAACCATATCCTACTGAATGAATTAACTGAGGCTTAAGAATTTTTCTACAGAATTAGCTAGAAATAATGACAATTGGGATGGCAATGCAAATGAAAGCATTGAACATGAAGAAATACTTTTTGCCTCATGAGGCTATAAAAAGTAGTGGAAAACCCAAATCTAGAAGTGTTTACAAACAGGTAATGGACAGTAGCAATAGCCACCTAAGCAGTAAACAAGTCAGGATATTAACAGATCAACTCCCAGACAAAAAGAGGGGCACATGTATAATAGGTGTGCTTTTATCTGAGGGCTAAGGGAAGGGCTGTATAGCCATGCAAACCAAAGGACACCACAGAAGCAGTACAATTTATGGATCCTGTAGTAACAGTAATAACACCTGTATCAATGGCTGATTTTTAGTTACTGCAGTTAGGAAAATCCTGCAAGTATTTTTAAAATGCCTGACCATTAATCCTGCCTTCACTGCTGGGTTAAAACATCACAAATAACAACCCAGAGCAGAACTTTTTCATCCAAAGTTCTTAACACTGTAATTTCCATTTTACAAATAGAAGAAAACAGAGCAGTTATTTGTCTATTCCTGCTTAATGAGCCCGGAATCAGCTACACTGATTTCTGTCGCTATAGGACACGAAATAATGCGCACACGCAGCTCTCCCAAAGTAAAAAGAGAACTTTTAATTTCTGACTCCAACGTTTATAGATTTCCAAAAGTGACAGTGGATTGGAGGGTGATGGTGCCACCTCTCCAATGACACTGGACAAGCCAACAGTCCATTAAATTTCTCCTCCTCCATAAAACAATGCAAAACAATGTGAGAAAATTTGTTACAAGAATGTAAACATCGGGAGTCTTAGAAAAACTTAAAAAAACAGGGCAACAGATTAAAAGCCTTTAAGCTGAGCGTCAGGTCACCCAGCTGAGCATCAGGTCCCGATGAAGCTGAGGCAGACTCAAAGGAAGATGCCATGCTCTGGGAGCAGGAGTGTTCCCTTCTGCCGCCCTGCCCAGCGAGCACAAGGCACGGAGCACAGCAGAGAAGAAGCCACAGCCCCACCCTGCTGCATTCTGCCTTCAGCAGCCTCTGCAGTTTGCCTGCTTTTCCCTTGTTCCAGTTTGCAAGGCCAGATGTATTCTATTGCCGTCTGCATGGCAGTTGTCTGGTATCAAGTGGGCAATTCTCCTTATCTCTCTTCCTGAGTGATCGTAATCAAGGTCCCTCAGCAGGGAACATCTGCTGATAAGGGGCTATTGAATGTCACCCCATGACTGATAAGAACTGTGACATCCCATTGTGAGATGCTCCGCCCAGAGGGAGGAGCCAAGCATTCCTACCCAGATATAACCTGGAGATTCTGACACACCAGCACCGCTCTTCTCCACTGGACTCCCCAGAGGAACAGCAGCTGCTTCTACTTCCACGGATCTGTGGAGGAAGAATTCACCCTTTTCCTACAGGACTGCCCTGCTCCAACAGAACCACGCCTGACACTCCAGGAGGACTGCAGCCCCTTTTCCAACTGGACTGCTGCCAACACCCTGACCCACAGGGTGTCAGGTTGAGTTCTGACTCTGTCAGTGCTGTTCTAGTGTATTGCATTGTTGTATTTTATCCTTTTATTTTTTTCCCTTCCCTATTAAAGAACTGTTATTTCCTGCTCCCATATTTTTTGCCTGAGAGCCTCTTATTTAAAATTCATAGCAATTCGGAGGGGTGGGGAGGGTTTGCATTCTCCATTTTAGGGGAGGCTCCTGTCTCCTTTAGCAGGCACCTGTCTTTCCAAACCAAGACATCCCTCGAGTGCCGGGCCTTTCAGGATGTGTACCAAAGCACTGCAAGGGATGAAGGCCAGCACAGAGGGAAGCCTTGCAGAGATGGTTTCCCTGAGAGAAGAAAGCCAACCACCACGAGCTGAGCAGGTTCCACTGTGCATACCTTGTTTTCTGTTTGAGAGGATGGCTTAGAAATGAAGAAGAAATCATAATTCCACTGCTATGCTTATACAATCTCTAAAATCTTTCAAATTTCTATAAAGATGATCCAGTTTATGACTAAATGCTTTACATTTTGAGCCTGGTAAATTATTATTATTAGATGACATTGAAGTTTGGACTGTCTTTTTTTGTAAGTGCGTGTGATAGCTCTCACTCACCAGCATGTTCACACTACTTTATTTTTACTGGATAACTGAATTATTAATTTATAAGATGTACAGGATGCGCCACAGCCCCTACCATGCTAGAGAGACAGAGATGGACACTGTAGAGCAGCAGCACACACTACTATTATAAAAGCAAATGCCATTTGCAGACACTAAATTAGGTTTAAAAAAGATACATTAAGTGTTAGAGAAAGCAGATTTAGCAGTGTTCATTGTGTATTACTTTGATATCACAAGAAGAGTGGTTAATGCTAAGCGGTGTATTTGGCAGCTGCTAAGCCTTGAGGTCATTATAGAGTTTCTTGGCACAACTGGATTATTTATGTGATGAAATTTCACTAAGGCAGTTTTTTTTCCCTCCAGAATTCATCATGATATCACTCAGGAAAAAAAAAGTTAACATTAAACAGTGTTTAGATAACATTCAAAAATTCATTGCTTCAGTGACAAACACATTCCTTGTAGGAATATGAAAAGCAGCAACACTGTTCAATCTCGTATTTTCCAATATCAGCTGTCTGATGAATATTCTACATAGAAGGAAGCAAACTAAAAAAGCCCCCAAGCAATTAGTAGTTAAGCTCTAATTGTATAAATAAGGCTAATTATACAGATGGGAAATCTTTTCAGTTGAGAAAATCAGATGCTAAACATTCCTCCCATTGACAGAAAAAACCTTCATACAAGCAAACAAGTGCATGAAAACCAGTGAGCTGATCATGCTGATCCTTCTATAAAGAACCGCCCTGCTCTTCAAAGGAAGAAAAAATCCTTAATTCTGTTTCTGTGCTGGAGACCCACACAGATGCTGCTACGCTGAGGGCCTGTGCTTTACAATGAAGGACATGGCAGAGGCAGAAAAGAAAGTAAATTGCAAATTGCTGTTGTACTCAGGACGCTGCAGGCAGAGGCAGCAAAAACAAGCAGATGATGCAGGTCATGCTGGCTGCACAGAATAGGGGATTTCAGGAAGACTGGGCAAGTTACTTATACTGGAGGCCCAAAAATCACAGAATGCTCAAATGGTTTGGCTTTGCTTCAAAAAGACCTTGAAGCTCATTTAGTGTCAAAACCCCTGCCATGGGTAGGGACACCTTCCATTATCCCAGGCTGCTCCAAGCCCCATCCAGCCTGGCCCTGAAAATTTCAGGGATGGGGCAGCCCCAGCTTCTCTGGGCAACCTACTCCAGGGCCTCAGGGAAGAATTTCTTTCTGTTATCTAAACTAAACCTACCCTCTTTCAGTTTGAAGCCATTACTCCTTGTCCTATCACTACATGTCCTTGTAAAAATTTCTCTCCAGGGATTTTTTGTAG
Organism: Fringilla coelebs; assembly: GCF_963513975.1. Taxonomy (NCBI): domain Eukaryota; kingdom Metazoa; phylum Chordata; class Aves; order Passeriformes; family Fringillidae; genus Fringilla; species Fringilla coelebs. The sequence goes on along the minus strand of NW_028167384.1, from coordinate 448,955 downwards.
GCCCCTTTTGGTCCTGCAAGGCTGATGTGAGTGAAAGTAAATGCAAGTTCCATTATACACAGGACCTGGGTTACAGACAGGGCTCAGCCCTGAGCTCTGCAGTGGCTGGCTGCTCCCAAAATTCCAATTCCCAACACCAGCATCCCCAGGCAGCCAGCGTACACCTTGAGTGCTCCCATGGAAGTCCAGCATATAGCGGAGAGAAAACCTGGCATCCTGCAAGAGCCAGGGCCCTGCCCCATCAGAGGCACACCTAGCAGCGAGCTGAGACCCCACAGCACTGACACAAACACATGGGAGCCCAGTTCCAGCCCAAGAGACCAATTAAGGGGCTAAAATTAAACAGTACCTTCTGCAGCATCACATCTAACGTGTACTTTTCATTGTGCATGTGTATGTGAACTTTAACATTCACTTTAATTCACTCTCTGTGACACCAGAGCTGCATGAGTGCAGAGGAAATACTGGATAATTAGAGAAATAGTTTGATATTAATACTATTCAACTATAAAAAATTTGTTCGATATAAAAATAATATTATTCCAATAATTACATTTGATTTCCACAAATGCTACCAAAACATGTAATACTTTAAAGCCTCTTTCATGATACTTGCATTCTAAGTGGTAAGTGCAGGATACAGCTAGTATTTGTTCTGTTATATGTAATAAACTAGAAATGTTGGTAACATTCTCATAGGAGCGTTGAAAAAAATTTTTATTACTTGAATACTACATTTCTAGTATTTGCATTTAATAAGAGAAGCAGCCCATATCTCAGTACTGAGGGAATCTCTTGGCTTTGAAAATTCCAATTCCAAAATTCCACCAAGTTTCAAGGCTGGCTTCAGCTAGTACCTGCTGACTTTGGCAGCAGTGCTGCAAGACAGTACAAATGCCACTGGATTTCTAGGGAGGACTGCCAGCTGCAGGAATTCCTGAGGGCTGTGACAAGCAGGGGCTGCCACAGGAGGTTTGCAGAGGCACACTGCAACTCAGGCTTCCAGCATGGAAAACAGTAAGAGCTCTAATAAGGAGAGGGCACGTGCAGAGTCCAGTCAGTGGCAAAATTCTGTTCCCATCAGTGAAATGAGCAGAGCACACACTTTGTACCCTGCTGTTCTAGATTTCAGCAGCACATTGTCCCAAGCACACTCTATGTGGACCCAGTGTTCCTACACACATGGAGTTTCACCAGCTGGACTGAGGCAAACAGGAACTGGAGTGTTTGTTTTCCATAACACTATTTCCTTGTCCAGTCTGACTGATGGGCCAGACAGATTCCACAGGATGCATCAAGCCTTGAAAATTGCTTTGAGAATGGACAGCTACTCCTGGATGCTTGTCTGACAATATAAACATGCACCAAAAATGACATATGACGGGCTATGGAAGTGTCTGAGAGCACGAATCTGTGGAAGCAGCAACATTCTTTCTCAGAGTGCCGGTGAGCGCAGCTGCTCCCAGTGTGTCATCTGGCAAATTCTCCTTTCCTTCTGCACCATGTGCTCAGGAGGAAACCAGAACTATAATCCTCAATCCTCATTCCTCCTCACTATACATTTCATTTCCCCTTTTCCTTCCCTAAGCAATTGCAGGAATTGTCGTACTTCAGTCAGGTATTGATAACTCACAACAAAGCAAAAAGTATTGTTTGCAGGTGCCAAATAACCTATTTTTTTTTCCCCTCAGCCTGAAACACTCTGGTGAGATATCCTGAGGCTGCCCTTCAGAGACTGTCATGGCTCAGCCCCACACTGCCACCAACTCATTTGCCCCTGGTGGGATGGGGAGAGAATTTTATGAGTAGCAGTGAGAAAACTCAGGGCTGAGATACAGACATTTTAATAGGTAAAGCAACAGCTGCACCTGCAGGAAAACTGAACAAGGAATTCAACCTGTACTGCCCATGGACGGGCAGGTGTCTCCATGTCCCCACTTCCTTCTCCTGCCCCCAGCTGTGTGTGCTGAGCGTGGCCCCACCTGGGCTGGGATCTCCCTTGGCTCCCTTGGGCTCAGTTGTCCTGGCTCTGTCCCCTCGCAGCCCCTCCCTGGTGGGGTCAGTGAGGCCAGAGGAGGCCTTGGCTCTGTGTGAGCTCTGCTCAGCAATGCCCAAGGCGTCCCTGTGCTACCAACACTGCTTCCAGCACAAATCCAAAGAAGAAGAACACTAACTCTACAGCAGCCCAAACCAGCACAGAGACAGCCTGAACATCAACAGCATGACAGTACAGATATCCCTCCACTGCCTGACCAAAAATAATGAGCAGATTTCCTCTCTCTGGCTCAAGTTTGGCAGAAATCTTTGCCTCGCCCTCTTGGGTGGATTGAGATTTCCAGGGAAGTCCATGCAGAGTCAAGCCCTGCTCAGTGTGACCACAAATGACCGACCTGTTCCTGCTCTCTCTGTACAGACTCATCCCACTGTTTATGGAGCTCAGAGAGTAATGATAAAGGTTTATGAAGCACACAATAGGCAAGGCTGATTTTGAAGACTTGACGTAGCAGCACTTTTTAAAAATGCTTTACCCAAGCAATGCCTGAAAACTATAAACTATAAAACTAAACCATCTTTAGAGCTCCTAAATCAGGTGAAAAACCTGGAAGACACTTCCTCAGTCAAAATACCGATTCAATATAAATTTGCACAGTGATTCAAACGTGATCATCTACATTTTTATTTTCCCTAAAGAGTTTCCTTTGTACCACAGTTTCTCTCAGTGGCTCATCCAACCTTCCTATTATGCTTGATCCAGCATCAATTGCTGTTCTATATTTGAAGTGAAGGCTTCACACCCCTTAGACTCACTCCAGCACACAATGAGTGGTTTCAAAGAGCTGGATCAACTTGGCGCGTCAAGCTGCGCGTGCCTGGGAAAATCATGGAAGCAAAGCCTGTTTCCAGCTGCTCTTGCTGCTCTTCTGTCTTGGTTTGGTGCTGGAAGAGAGGGCTGTGTTTTTAGTTACTGACACACATCTGCTGTTTACATGCAGAGCCTTGAACTTGTCTGTGTTCTGCACCGCACGGCTGAGAGCAACAGCTTTGCTTAAATGCACTCAGAATTAGCAGGTGGATGCGGAGGTGACTGATGATTTCTTGCAGCCTGCTGATGCTTCCTCAGCCTCACAATTAGCTCACCCAGCTGCTATCAGAGAAAATGAGGGGATCCTTACTGGGCACCCAAGGGGAGCTGGCAGAATGTCTGTTCTCTTACATACTGTCCTCGAGCACCTTAATTTATGGGGCTGGTTTTGCTCAGGGCCACTTGAGAGACACAGAGGAAACTGACAACAGCTTTTACCTGGGACTTTACAAGAACCTGTTTTCTCTCAGGACGTTGTTTTCTATCGGTGACAATAACTTCCTCAGTCAAGCCTCTCTCTGCCACTTGCTTATGATGATAAATATTCACAAACATGGCAACATAAAGAGACTGGGTTTTTATTAGACTGCAACCTGCATAAATAAACTATATACTTATGCATCTTTTTCTGTTGGCATCTCTGAGTGCACTTATTTTAACAGGTATGTAAACTCCTTCAGGAAGGTACCCAATACATTATGCAAAAAAAGTCCACCGACATAACCACCAAACAAAAAAACCTGGACATTTTCAGAGCCTGTCAAAAGGAAAGATTTCTGCAGATGAGGTTTACTTGAAAGTTTCTAAGAGCTTAACTGTCAGTGTAGGCTGTAAACAAGAGAAGTGAGAGATGTTCATGTAGTCAACATTTGATTTATTTACAACAAATAAAGGAACGTTCAGCTGAAACCATCTTCCTTCTTTGGTAAACTTGGCAAACATTTTCAAGAAGGCTGGGATTTGGGGTTTTCGGTTTGTTTGTGGGCCTTTTGGAATGGAAACATTTGAAAACTGTTTGGAAAAAAGAGGTACCTAGTAGAAAGAGCTGCGAGGGTGTCTTGGCAAGGCACTAAGACCACATCTGAGAGAACAGCCTGGCAGAACCTCGACTGTGCCTCTCCTTTTCCCATGAGAGCCCTACAGCCTGTAGGGTGAACCTCTTGCTGTGGGCTGTCAACTGAATGCACACACAGACTTTGCCCACTCCACTGCATCAATACTGCATGGTACAGCTGAGCCAGCTCCTAAAACCTGAATTTAGTTTTGCCACTGGGCTGGTCTCAGAAGGGGAAGGAAGGGAGGGAAAGAAGGAAAGCTCAAATGTCTCCTGAACTCTTTAGTGAAAGGGGGGTGTGTGCACGTGTGCAGATCTCAGCAGCACACAGAGGTTTGCATTCACAACATGCTGCTGCACCCAGCACTTCCTCCTGAACACTCACCTGAGGCTGAGCCCTGCACAGCAGTGCAAAGTCCCTGATCAAACACCTCTGTTCTCCTGCAGGGCAGTCAGGAAGGCTGAGTCTCTCCTCAGCAGTAAAAGTGGAAATAGCTGTATGCTAATATTCTGTCTCCTTCCTTCACTCCTCAGAAGAGCCCTCGCAAGCTGAATCCCAGCACAACAAGATTGCAGGAGGCAAGTCTGTCTTGTGTGGTCTGGCAAAGGAGGGGAAGAAATAATCTCTGCACCTACAGCAAAAGGCCAGGCAGTTTTGGTGAAGATGCAGGCACTCAGAGGCTGCTGTGCACAGCCCCATCACTCATCTGACATCATCAGGAGAAAAGAGAGAGAACTGTTGTGTGCTTTACAGCACAGAGCTGAATCCAGATCAGCCATCTGTTTGTGCTGGATATTCACCACTGGTTCACTGACAAGCTTCTCCCTGTCAACATGTTCAGCAATTCAAGGAGTACTGAATTGCACCATAAACACTCTTCCTTTATTCTTTATGAGTCTGCTGAAGAGAGCATGTTGCACCATTTCCTACCTCTAGAAAAAGCAAAGGGCCTGGGATGCTGATGGCAATGGCCAAACATTTCTGGATTCAAGGCTCCTACAGAAGCTTTGCCATTCCTCAGTGTAAGCAAAAGCACGTGGTATGGTTCACTGGAGTCCCTGTAAGTTACAAATCCAACATTAAAACCTAAAAATAAAGGTATTTCATCTAGCATGGCACTTGTGAAAAAGGAAAATAACGCTGCTTCATTGATCTAAAATAGTTTCAGCTTTCTGTGAGTCTTCCACCCTCCTGTGACTCTTGTACTGCTGCTATAGAACAATGGTGGAACCAGAATAAATCAGACTCTGTGCAGTATCTGTTCCCCACAGCCAGTTAGTACCTCTGTCTGTAGAATACACAGTAATAAACTACAGGGATCACCTAGCAGCAGTTTGTCTTAGAATTTGCTTAATCCACTGGGCATCCTGAACTTCATTCTCTTTCAAGCTACGTTCTGTAACTTGCAGAGAACTTTTACAGCCTGTGGAGTTGAAGCCTAATTTTTGTTCTGAACACCTGTGTGGTATCTACAACAGCAGCCTGAACAGTTGCCTAAACAGTGATATACAAATAGTATCAGTCTCCATTTTCTGGGAGCAAAGATGTGAGCACTGCCCACAAGGGGAATTTCTACAGTGGGTCCTCATGTTCACACGTAGCTCAAACTAGAGGAGAGCTGGCTAGATTTTGGGCTCATTCTAACATCATGATCAAAAGGGGAGCGAGAGCTTATTTAAGGTCCTTCTCACTCAGTGAAACTGAACAGAATGTGCTGACTTCAGAACTGTAATTGTCCAAAAGTTATACTTCTTTCTTATACATCACCTTCTTAGGCAGAAATGAGATGCTAAAAGAAGCCAGTGAAAGTATCTCTTGAAAATTTTTACTGGAGACAATAATAAAAAGCTATAGCAAAGCCTAGCATTTTTTATTTCTAACGTTGCTTTAGAAAGATTTTTTATATCTGGTAGATATGCACTGCAAAAGTGTCTAAGAGAAGTTCCATCCTCCTGCTCTTTTGAAGCAGCTTCTGATACCACACTTGAGAAGTGAATAAGGATGTAAAAAGTGCATTTGATCAGCACTGTAACTGCTGCTATGACCTTACTTGATCACAGTCTCTAGTGGTTTCAACTTCCTACAACCTCCACAAAGAGATTTCTGAAGCAGTGACATACTCCATGTAATAACAAACATATCAAAAGAATTTGATGGGGAAAAGAGTTACTGAAAATATAAAATCACAGTATTGCCAAATTAGTAAAGCATATTTCAAGGCAATTTACTAAAGATGGAGATATGATATGCATTCCATAGAATGATGGAATACACTGAATGGGAAGAGACACATCAAGATCCTCGAGTCCAACCCCTGGGCTTGCATAGGAGACTCCAAAAATCCCACCCTGTGCCTGAGAGCGTTTTATAGTTCCATGTTTACATATTTATAATTCCATGTTTATAGTTGTTGTTTATATGTTTATATGTTTATAGTTCCATGTTTATAGTTCCATGTTTATATGTTTATAGTTATTGTCTATATGTTTATAGTTCCATGGTTATATGTTTATAGTTATTGTTTATATGTTTATAGTTCCATATTTATAGTTTTTGTTTATATGTTTGTAGTTATTGTTTATATGTTTATAGTTATTGTTTATATGTTTATAGTTCCATGTTTATAGTTATTGTTTATATGTTTATATATAGTTTAAATGTTTATAGTTATTGTTTGTATGTTTATAGTTCATGTTTATAGTTCCATGTTTATATGTTTGTAGTTCCATGTTTATATGTTTATAGTTCCATGTTTATATGTTTGTAGTTATTGTTTATATGTTTATAGTTATTGTTTATATGTTTATAGTTCCATGTTCATATGTTTATAGTTATTGTTTATATGTTTATAGTTCCATGTTAATATGTTTATAGTTATTGTTTATATGTTTATAGTTCCATGTTTATATGTTTATACTCCCATGTTTATATGTTTATAGTTATTATTTATAGGTTTATAGTTATTGTTTGTATGTTTATAGTTCCGTGTTTATATGTTCATAGTTCCATGTTTATATGTTTATAGTTCCATGTTTATATGTTTATAGTTATTGTTTGTATGTTTATAGTCATTGTTTATATGTTTATAGTTCCATGTTTATATGTTTATATGTTTATAGTTCCATGTTTAATGTTATTGTTTATATGTTTATAGTTATTGTTTGTATGTTTATAGTTGCATGTTTATAGTTATTGTTTATATGTTTATAGTTCCATGTTTATATGTCTATAGTTATTGTTTATATGTTTATAGTTCCATGTTTATACGTTTATATGTTTATAGTTATTGTTTATATGTTTATAGTTCCATGTTTACATATTTATAATTCCATGTTTATAGTTATTGTTTATATGTTTATATGTTTATAGTTCCATGTTTATAGTTCCATGTTTATATGTTTATAGTTATTGTCTATATGTTTATAGTTCCATGATTATATGTTTATAGTTATTGTTTATATGTTTATAGTTCCATGATTATATGTTTATAGTTCCATATTTATAGTTATTGTTTATATGTTTGTAGTTATTGTTTATATGTTTATAGTTATTGTTTATATGTTTATAGTTCCATGTTTATAGTTATTGTTTATATGTGTGTATATATATAGTTTAAATGTTTATAGTTATTGTTTGTATGTTTATAGTTCCATGTTTATAGTTCCATGTTTATATGTTTATAGTTCCATGTTTATATGTTTATAGTTCCATGTTCATATGTTTATAGTTATTGTTTATATGTTTATAGTTCCATGTTTATATGTTTATAGTTCCATGTTTATATGTTTATAGTTATTGTTTATAGGTTTATAGTTATTGTTTGTATGTTTATAGTTCCGTGTTTATATGTTCATAGTTCCATGTTTATAGTTCCATGTTTATATGTTTAGTAGTTATTGTTTATATGTTATAGTTATTGTTTATATGTTTATAATTCCATGTTTATAGTTATTGTTTATATGTTTATAGTTCCATGTTTATAGTTCCATGTTTATATGTTTATAGTTATTGTCTATATGTTTATAGTTCCATGATTATATGTTTATAGTTATTGTTTATATGTTTATAGTTATTGTTTATATGTTTATAGTTCCATGTTTATAGTTATTGTTTATATGTTTATATATAGTTTAAATGTTTATAGTTATTGTTTGTATGTTTATAGTTCCATGTTTATATGTTTGTAGTTCCATGTTTATATGTTTGTAGTTCCATGTTTATATGTTTGTAGTTATTGTTCATATGTTTATAGTTCCATGTTCATATGTTTATAGTTATTGTTTATATGTTTATAGTTCCATGTTCATATGTTTATAGTTATTGTTTATATGTTTATAGTTCCATGTTTATATGTTTATAGTTATTATTTATAGGTTTATAGTTATTGTTTGTATGTTTATAGTTCCGTGTTTATATGTTCATAGTTCCACGTTTATATGTTTATAGTTCCATGTTTATATGTTTATAGTTATTGTTTGTATATTTATAGTCATTGTTTATATGTTTATAGTTCCATGTTTATTGTTATTGTTTATATGTTTATAGTTATTGTTTGTATGTTTATAGTTCCATGTTTATAGTTATTGTTTATATGTTTATAGTTCCATGTTTATATGTCTATAGTTATTGTTTATATGTTTATAGTTCCATGTTTATACGTTTATATGTTTATAGTTATTGTTTATATGTTTATAGTTCCATGTTTACATATTTATAGTTCCATGTTTACATATTTATAATTCCATGTTTATAGTTATTGTTTATATGTTTATATGTTTATAGTTCCATGTTTATAGTTCCATGTTTATATGTTTATAGTTATTGTCTATATGTTTATAGTTCCATGATTATATGTTTATAGTTATTGTTTATATGTTTATAGTTCCATGATTATATGTTTATAGTTCCATATTTATAGTTATTGTTTATATGTTTATAGTTCCATGTTTATAGTTATTGTTTATATGTTTATTTATAGTTTAAATGTTTATAGTTATTGTTTGTATGTTTATAGTTCCATGTTTATAGTTCCATGTTTATATGTTTATAGTTCCATGTTTATATGTTTATAGTTCCATGTTTATATGTTTGTAGTTATTGTTTATATGTTTATAGTTCCATGTTCATATGTTTATAGTTATTGTTTATATGTTTATAGTTCCATGTTTATTTGTTTATACTCCCATGTTTATATGTTTATAGTTATTGTTTATAGGTTTATAGTTATTGTTTGTATGTTTATAGTTCCGTGTTTATATGTTCATAGTTCCATGTTTATAGTTCCATGTTTATATGTTTTGTAGTTATTGTTTATATGTTTACAGTTATTGTTTATATGTTTATAGTTCCATGTTTATAGTTATTGTTTATATGTTTATATATAGTTTAAATGTTTATAGTTATTGTTTGTATGTTTATAGTTCCATGTTTATAGTTCCATGTTTATATGTTTGTAGTTCCATGTTTATATGTTTGTAGTTCCATGTTTATATGTTTGTAGTTATTGTTTATATGTTTATAGTTCCATGTTCATATGTTTATAGTTATTGTTTATATGTTTATAGTTCCATGTTCATATGTTTATAGTTATTGTTTATATGTTTATAGTTCCATGTTTATATGTTTATACTCCCATGTTTATATGTTTATAGTTATTATTTATAGGTTTATAGTTATTGTTTGTATGTTTATAGTTCCGTGTTTATATGTTCATAGTTCCATGTTTATATGTTTATAGTCATTGTTTATATGTTTATAGTTATTGTTTGTATGTTTATAGTTATTGTTTATATGTTTATAGTCATTGTTTATATGTTTATAGTTCCATGTTTATATGTTTATAGTTCTATGTTTATATGTTTGTAGTTATTGTTTATATGTTTATAGTTCCATGTTTATAGTTATTGTTTGTATGTTTATAATTCCATGTTTATAGTTATTGTTTATATGTTTATAGTTCCATGTTTATATGTCTATAGTTATTGTTTATATGTTTATAGTTCCATGTTTATACGTTTATATGTTTATAGTTATTGTTTATATGTTTATAGTTCCATGTTTACATATTTATAGTTCCATGTTTACATATTTATAATTCCATGTTTATAGTTATTGTTTATATGTTTATAGTTCCATGTTTATAGTTCCATGTTTATATGTTTATAGTTATTGTCTATATGTTTATAGTTCCATGATTATATGTTTATAGTTATTGTTTATATGTTTATAGTTCCATGATTATATGTTTATAGTTCCATATTTATAGTTATTGTTTATATGTTTGTAGTTATTGTTTATATGTTTATAGTTATTGTTTATATGTTTATAGTTCCATGTTTATAGTTATTGTGTATCTGTTTATATATAGTTTAAATGTTTATAGTTATTGTTTGTATGTTTATAGTTCCATGTTTATAGTTCCATGTTTATATGTTTATAGTTCCATGTTTATATGTTTATAGTTCTATGTTTATATGTTTGTAGTTATTGTTTATATGTTTATAGTTCCATGTTCATATGTTTATAGTTATTGTTTATATGTTTATAGTTCCATGTTTATATGTTTATACTCCCATGTTTATATGTTTATAATTATTGTTTATATGTTTATAGTTATTGTTTGTATGTTTATAGTTCCATGTTTATAGTTCCATGTTTATATGTTTATAGTTATTGTCTATATGTTTATGGTTCCATGGTTATATGTTTATAGTTATTGTTTATATGTTTATAGTTCCATGATTATATGTTTATAGTTCCATATTTATAGGTATTGTTTATATGTTTGTAGTTATTGTTTATATGTTTATAGTTATTGTTTATATGTTTACAGTTCCATGTTTATAGTTATTGTTTATATGTTTATATATAGTTTAAATGTTTATAGTTATTGTTTGTATGTTTATAGTTCCATGTTTATAGTTCCATGTTTATATGTTTATAGTTCCATGTTTATATGTTTATAGTTATTGTTTATATGTTTATAGTTCCATGTTTATATGTTTGTAGTTATTGTTTATATGTTTATAGTTGCATGCTTATACGTTTATAGTTATTGTTTACATGTTTATAGTTACGTGTTTATATGTTTACAGTTACATGATTATATGTTTATATTTGTATGTTTGTATGTTTACGGTTACATGTTTATATGCTTATAGTTACATGCTTATATGTTTACAGTTACATGTTTATATGATTATATGTTTATAGTTAATGCTCATATGTTTGTAGTTCCATGTTTATATGTTTACAGTTGCATATTTATAGTTATTGTTTATATGTTTATTGTTCCATGTTTATATGTTTATAGTTCCATGTTTATATATTTCTAGTTCCATGTTTATAGTTATTGTTTATATGTTTATATTTATTGTTTATAGTTCCATATTTATAGTTATTGTTTATATGTTTATATTTATTGTTTATGTGTTTATAGTTATTGTTTATATGTTTATAGTTCCATGATTATATGTTTATAGTTCCATATTTATAGTTATTGTTTGTATGTTTATAGTTCCATGTTTATATGTTTATAGCTATTGTCTATATGTTTATAGTTCCATGTTTATAGTTATTGTTTATATGTTTATAGTTCCATGTTTATATGTTTATAGTTATTGTTTATATGTTTATAGTTCCATGTTTATAAGTTTATAGTTATTGTTTATATGTTTATAGTTCCGTGTTCATATGTTTATAGTTATTGTTTATATGTTTATAGTTCCATGTTTATATGTTTATAGTTATTGTTTATATGTTTATAGTTATGAAATCTGGAAGTGGTAGGAGAGTGCCTTAATTTTAATAGTGTAACTTGAAGCTGATTTGTTCTGGTGTGTTGAGAGCTGGTCAGAAGGAGCATTGCCTGACAAAAGAACAATCATTTGCTGTCTACAGAAGACTTGGGATTTCTGTGGCATGATTTGACCAGAGTCAAGACAAAAAAGCTTATTTTGCATGCACTGAGCTCTCTTCTTGAGCTGCAGGGCTTGAAGTTGTGGCTCTCGACTTGGGAAGGAGAGAAAAGCGATGTTTAAATAATCAAGCCACCAATTCTGGGTATATCTGTGAAGTCTCACAAATTTTAAGGCTTGTAAAAAAACACAACCAAATAAAGCCTTGTAGTGCTATACAACAAATTCTTATGTGCACAGTTCTGGATGGGCTTTCCTACTCCAGCAGAAAAGCTTAGAAATCAAGCTGATTAAAAATAATGATGTGACTAATAGTACAACTTTCTGCAGGAACAATTTCCAATGCTTAATCAGAAAGGTTAATTACACGTTTGCAGTTTCCTTTTTGTTTCTTCTCCATGGTCTCCATTAATCTTTCCCAGAACTGCACAGGTTGGTGGATCCTGTGCTGGCCAAGCCCATGGCGTCCCACTGGGAGGGGTGCCACTGAGAGGGTGGCACTGGTGGGTCTGGTCCTCAGCCAGGTCAGTGTATGCAGGAGAAATTCAAGCCAGTCCAGAAGCTTAAAAGTATTCCCCTGCCATAAATGGCAAAAAGTTTGCACATTTCTTAACTTCAATAAGTTTCAAGAAAACAAACATTTGACTGTCAAAAAAAAGGTGCTTTTTAATTTTTATAGACTAGGCAATTTTTAATAGAGAAGTTGTTCCAAGTACCAGACACTGGCTCTGTTGTTCCAAGTATCAGACATTGGCTTTCTACTTGCAAGTCAGGATATCTGTGCAGTGGCTTGACATGTAATATATGAGATTAACCCCATCTAAGCTGGGTGTCATCTTTTCAAAATGTGCAATAATTGTATTCAGCAGAAACTGAGCAAGGATGTCTGCAACTGGAACTGTAGAAAATAGTCTACATCATTTATCATCTTGGTCTCCAAAAAAGAAGCAGAAAAGTTCTCAAGAATCTTTAAAAGAATATTTTCAAACTAAAATTCCTTTCATATGATCTTAGAGTGCTGATTTTTTTCTTCAACAGAAGTGCCAACACGTGGAACTCCAAGTTGTATGAAAATAGCTGCATATGACCAAGCAGCCGAGAAGCTTGATACTTTCTTAGGCAACTTAAGAACTATTTCTTTTGTTAATACTCTTTCTTTGGAATATTTGGCTGTCATAAAGATTGTACAACACCTTTGCAGTTCAATACAGAAGATAATTTTACTTCCACAATTTGGTGCACTTTAGCTCTGGACATTGTTACATTTATTTGCAAATACATTATATTGTCAGTCTCTTGTCAATGAAGAAACCGTTCTCTTGGCCTGAATAAAAAGTGTGTTTGGGGGTTTTTTGTTTATGGGCCACAAAGTTAAAATAGTATATTTTTTACTCTATGCAAAGAGAAAGTTTTATAATGGTATTTGTTAATATTGTGTAATTAGGAATTTGATCAGCACATATTTTTGGGAAAAATACTTTGTATGCACATGGACAGCTGTTCCTAAAGATGAAACAAATGGGAGCTTAAAAGCCCTGGGCTTATATGTTTGATCCACTATTATTCTTGCTATTAGTCTATATTAACTATATACTATTAGTCAGTACTATTTAGCATGTATTGCTTGAGAAGCAATTACATGGTTCATCCCTTTCTCTCTGTGACTACTCTGCATGGCCAATGAACAAGTTCCTGCTTTTTAAAATTTGAGATACATTTTTTCCCATCTCTGCATGTAAACATCTGATATGCACATGATGCCTGGGAAAAGGTAATGTGCATAATGCTAGATTAAAGAGCAAAATAGCTAATAGGTTGTTGAGAGGTAATTTTTCACATAATGTTCTAAAACCAGTGATTTTGTTTACTACTTAGATATGAGTGCCACAGGCTCCTAAACTGTCTGAACTAAAAGATCAGTATTTCGATAGTGTTCATGTTTACTTATTTTCTTTGTGTACGTCCCATCACTTTGCTTTTTGAAGAGGCAAAAAACAAATCTGTCAGCTACATCTTTCTAATTATGTATTACTTCAAATGTAGACTTAATAATCTAATAGTTTTAGTTTTATTAGATGTCTTTTTAACCATTTAACACTTTTCTATGGCTTTAAACCATATTTCAGCTACAAAATCAAGTAGTTATTTTTCAGTAAAAAATAAATGGAATGCACATCCTGCCTTGTAAGTAAGGAGATAGGGAAGGGAAAGAAATGTCCAGAGCAATAAAATCTGTTCCTCATTAACCATTATCTGCCTTAATGCAATCATGTTCAAGTCCAGACATCCCTTAATCAATGCAGTCTGGACAGATAACACAACTCTTCAGAAAGTACAGGTAACACCAGTGTCAGTAGTCTGACTTGGACAGAGGCTTAAATATGCATCCAGAAAGCAGTGAAACCTGGAGATACGAGAGAGCTCTGAACCATGTCTCTGGTGACACAAGTAATATACTTCAAGTAGTAATTTTTTGATAGTAGAGTGTACTTTTTTCAATAAAGGCAGAATGACCAGAATCAAAAATACTTGCTGCAAGGGCAAAGCTGAAATCTCTTTTGGAGAGAGGTAGAGGAGAGACCTTTAGGTGTTTCTCAGTAGCCTTGTTTAAAAGCTAACATTTGGAAGACTCCAGCAAAAGAAAAGTCAACGTTTTCTTTTTTCTCTTTTCTTTTCTTTTCTTTTCTTTTCTTTTCTTTTCTTTTCTTTTCTTTTCTTTTCTTTTCTTTTCTTTTCTTTTCTTTTCTTTTCTTTTCTTTTCTTTTCTTTTCTTTTCTTTTCTTTTCTTTTCTTTTCTTTTCTTTTCTTTTCTTTTCTTCTTTTATTTTTTCCTCCTTCCTCCAACTTTTCATATTTATTGATGTGGTTTTCTTGGGGACCTGGGCTTTTGGCCAACCAGTTTGTTGTCTGTTCCGAAGGAGTTCTCTTAATACCACCAGGGAATCAAGAGGCTAGGATTTAAGTGCTTATGTATTTTAAAGTGTATAAATGAAAGGAGGCCCAGGAATGTTGAGTATTATGAATAGTGGTGTGACCAACAAATGGCTCCCAGCTTTGGGACTGCCCACATGACTTATACCCCCTGATTTTGTGACCCATGAGGAGAATGGGGGAGCTTGCCTAGTGTATTAGTGACAGGAGATTCTGCAGTGTTTGGGCTTAAGTGTTCATTTGGGTCATATTTGTTTGATTTTTGAAGTCAGAAATTGGGCCAATTGCATTCAAGAGAGCAAGAAGGGTTCTATAAGTGCAGGGGATCTCATTCATGTGCAGCTCTGAGGGTAATGGCTTACAAGGGGAACATTTAAAGATCCCTGAGATAACTGCAGGTGTTCAGGAAAGGATCTCATTAACACTGCTCCAAAATTAAAAAGTTTAATTGGAAGAAATAGAACTAAATGATGCAGGAGAGGGGTTAAAATGGGAAAGTCTCTTCTAGTTAGCAGAACCACCAGCTGTTGATTTGGGATTCCTTCCTGCCAACTCCCAAAGGGACCACAGGACACCTGTCCTTATACAGCTCCTGTTGGATGTGCTCTAAAAAAGCCCTGAAGCCCTTATTCCTACTTCCTGTGGTGGAGTTTGGAGAATTTAAGTAATGGATGTGAGATTGTTGTTGTTAAAACAGGTGTTGCCTCGCGTGCCCAGCCCTCTTAACACCAGTTCTGCGAATTTCTATCCTGTGGAATAGGACTAGTGCCTAGGTCTGCATTTCTGACTGAGTCAAGGGGTTGAGCTAGGAATGCAACTAAGATGGTGAATACTATATATATTTTAATTAAGAGCTTAAATGAATTAAGGGGTTAAGTTAGAAATGTAGTTAGCAAAGATCATATACTGTGATTAGAGCTTAACAAGGAAACTAATTGATACCAAGTGGGAATGACTGAAACAAGGTTGGGAATGACAGGTAATATACAAAGTATTGTAAGAATGCAGGAACCATAAATAACACAGATTTCTAAGAATTAAAGGAGGTTTGGACTGTGACCAACAGGCCAAGAAGCCCTGCCAACTTACCATGGTTGAAGAGTTTACCATGAGGAAGGTGTCTTACTTCCTCTTCAGAGGAACCAAATTAAAGAGGACAATTGCGCAGCTGTAATGCACATTCAGCTAATTATAATACGAGGTGAGAGCTATTGTTTATGTAATAGATGCCGTATAAACCATCCTGGAAACCATCTGAATGTGTTAAACCTTTTTGGATAAAAAGAGAGCAGGAGTTTGTGACTTTTTGACACGTCTTTGGGAGGTTACTCTCATGTGTCCAGCACTGTAATAAACACACTCTTTCCAACTTTCATTAGTTGAAGAGTTGTCTGTCCGTGCTTCATAGTCACAGTAATGAGACTGGTCACATACAAAATCCTGCAGGGTTACAAGCAAAACCCTGGATACGTTGCATCTGCAGTGGTGGTGAGACTGCCTTCTGCTGTTATTTACTCTTGGTTTTCCCTGGCTCATCAAGGCAGAAAATGGCCATAGAGCAGCTATTACTTCAGCTTTTCCCTTTCTTCTTGTTATCCCTTGTTACATCTCTAGACGAGTGGGATTGGTTAAGAGGCTGTTGTTTTGTACAGGATATCAGTGTTCTCTGTGATCCCCATTACAGTTTGTGCTCCTAGAGCATTCTAGAGGAGTAACATTTTGAAGCATAATTCTTAGTTAGAATAAAAGAAGATTTTGAGTTTCTGGAATTGAATGAACAGTTTCTTCTATGTCCTAATAGACCCAAGGCAATGAATGAATGCTTTCTCCTTTTACAAATGGAAAATATGGAAACCCCAGTGCAATAAATATATTTACCATTTATCCAAGACTTGTCTTTTGTCCTAACACCAGTGGTGAAAAAATAACAATAACTTTTTGACTGACTTAAATTTTATTCTGTGCCTTCATAATAATTCTAGTGGAATGAAGATTTTGTATGAGAATGTGGCAAGAGAGGTCTGTCAGGTCTGTCATTTCCCTCCACTGAGTTTTTGTGTCTTTTCTCTGAATCAGGCTCACTCCCCCGGCCCCAAGAAATTACTAATGTAATTCCTGACAACCCTGTTTGTTTCTCTCCTTTAAACCAGAGAAAGCATTGAGCAGGACCAAAGCAATAGCTGTGGGAGAAAGATACTTAACTGCACCCCCTGATACTTGAATGATCTCAGGGCTGTTGTTGCCGTGCAGGTTTAATGCCCACCTTGTGAGAAATCATTCCTACCTGGTTCTTCCTTGAGCTTTTACTCAAGTAGGATTGTCACTGGAGGGCTTGGTCCTTTGGATCCTTTTGCTTTTCTGTGCCTGACATGATTTGTTTAGGGTAGGAAAGAAACTGACTTCACAAAGCAGGAGTTGCACTGCGAATTTCAATAGCTTATCTTTTGGCATTTTCTAGCTGCAAAAGGATGATAAAAACATTGCCTCAAGAAGTCTTCACCACTGACTCCTGTGGGGGTCTTCTGGAATAAGTTCAGACTTTTCAGCCTTTTTTCCTTGAGGAAAGAGGGTTGACTCAGCTAAATTTAAAGGTACAGTACCACTAAGGGAGCAAGGGCAAAGAGATTAATGTGGGCTTTTTGTTATTGCCTTTTCCAACTGCTGTTAACCAGAGGCATGTAGGTAGTATCGTATCTTATGAATTTACTGAAGTGCAGAGGGGTGATGTTTAATTAAGCCTTTGTGATTACAGGCATTGCCCTCAGGCACAAACAAAGCTGCAGCTGTTTGGGATGATGTGAGTTGTGTGATCTCTGCTGCAGAGACCATACCTGCTGCCAGAGGAGAATGAAGGGGAAAAAAATAAATCGCTGCCAGAGCATGATGCACCTTGCATGGACCTGGAGAGGAAAGCAGTTCGCTTCCACAGCTCTCATTCTAGTGCTTTGTAACATCCAGGTTTGGAAGAATGCACACAGGAAGTTGAGATGTAGCCACTGAACCAAGCTATTGGGTTTTTTTGCTTTTTTGGATGTTGGTTTTTACCTTCTTCTTCATCTTCATCTTCTTTGTCTTCTTCTTCTGTGGTAATTGCTGCTAAGTTATTTAGGAAGCAGCCTACTTGTTTGATGCAACCCAGAAAAACCTTTGTGATTAAGCCCTCTCTTTAGAGTGGTCACTGTGAGCATGGGATTGGATAGCCTAAGATAGCAATGTATTTCAAGAGTTAAGGATGAGAGGAAGTAAGTTGGAACAGATCAAGGGCATCTTGTAACAGAGAGGAAACAGACTGGACAAAGGAATTTCAAGTACCAACCCAGTGGAAATATTAAAGAAACATTATAACAAATTGAATTTGTTAAGAAATTGATAAAGAAAGTAGCATTAATGGGGTAAGCTGAAATAGCTATCATAGTGATACCAGTATGAAGGCACTGATTTATTTCCATGTAACAATCTCTTTATAAGCTGTAATTTTTCTCTTTCCTTAAAATAAATATTTTCTGTTACTACATAAAGATAAGATGTACCTGACAAGTTGCAAAAGAAAATGGTCTTGATGAAGTTCTCCAACTTCTCATTCTATCTACAAAATTAAAAAGGCAATTCTATTAGTAGTACATCCCAGTAAAAATAAAACTGGTAGATAAGTTGGAGCACGACTCAGGGTTCAATTCTTGGTGAGTGTGTATGGCTAAGAACTGGGACTTTGCTGTTTCTGTGGTTTTATTTACTTCGCTGTAAGATTGGTATACTTGCTTAGTTTCTCTGTGCCTTTGTTTACCCTTTACTTAATGAAAGGAAGATTCATGCTTTGAAAAAGAAAACAAAACCAAACAACAAAAAAGATTATGGAATTCAGGAGTGTTTTAACTTCTGATGGTTTTGTGTCACAAAGGTGTGTTTTAGCTTAAAGGTATGCTTTCAAACTGTTTTCTATTAGGAAAATTGCTTAAATACCTTTAAATTTTCTTAAAACCATAACATTAGAAATCCAGGGACTTATGCCTCACCATCTTTCAGGATTGCCTACTTTCCTTTTAAGTCTCCAAGAAAGCAGTTTTAGATTTATGTGCATTAGTTAAAAAATAGTGCTCCAGAGATCAGCATTATCTTCGTGCTTTTATCACAGAGGCAGTGTTTGCTCTGTGAAAGTCACTTCTCCCTCTCTTTTCCCTCTGTTATTATGGGATCATTTGTCTTTGGGGTCATCCTGCCTTCAAACCTTCTGCCCTAGTGAGAGACACTCAAATATTCCAGGGACAGAAAATGGAAAGACTGATGCCGGTAATGCCATGAGTCAAGGTTTGGTTCCCACTTCCCATAACAACCAGCTGAGACAGTAACTTAATGTCAGAGACTGCTATGGAGATCTGCTCAGGTGTGCTTGATTGAATTTCACTCAGGCTTGTGTGGTTTGAAATAACAGCAGCTGAACACAGACTGACTGAGGACTTAGCAATGTGAAAGCATCTGGAAAGGGCGAGACAGACTAGGGGTCAGATCAAGACCTGAACTGATCAACTGATCAAAAAATATCCTTTCACATTCTCAACGCTCTGTCTTGCCCAGATTTTTGGTTCTAGTGGAGAGATCGTCAAAACATATGGCAATATTTTTTCAAAGTGTTTATTGGCTTTGGTGCTTTCCAAATTTTCTTTTTTCTTTTAAAACAATGAGAATTCCCCCATATATGTGCTAAGAAGATTGTCTTCTCTTCTGTACTTGTTTGGAAAGACACTGAGGAACTGTGAAGACAGCATCTCTAAGGACAGCATGACATAAGAAATTTTTCCCCAAAATACTATTTTTTTTTCTAGCCAGTAATAGGAAATGAAATTTTGAGAGGTAACTGGGAAAAAAACCAAAAAACCCTCAAACCAAACATGAAGAGGAAAGTTTTTATTTCCTTGCTGATTCCTGACTTATAGTCAGAAAGCAAGGGAAAAGAAACATAGTTGGTCATGGATGACCTAGGAAAATGGATGCAAGGAATAAAGTTTTTGTGTGTGTGTTTTTCCCCCATTATCAACAAAGTGAAGTATGTTCTGGAAACCTTCTATGAAGAAGCACCTGGCAAATGCTTTAAAATTAACAAAGCAAAATTTATTTCCACATGCTCCTACAGCCTAGAAAGCAACTGAGAATATGCTAAGTCTGTAATTGTTTGTGTCTGAATAGGAAAGCTTCTGTCATTTTAGTAGGGCTTCTTTTAATTTTACATATATTACTGCACTCAGATCATGTCTTTTATTATAGTAAAACATTAAAACATGACTGGTAACTATGCTCTAGCAGTAAACCTCCACAAAACCCAAAAAGTAAGACATTTTTATTGTGCTTTTCATCATTCCTTATTTATACTATAAATGGGGACTATAAATTTATTTCTTCTACAATATATGTAATAAAATACTTAATGGATTGTGAATGACATGTTATAAAACTTGGCATTAAGTACGGCAATTTATATTTAAATGCATCTCAGGCATAAATAAACCCACTATAAATAGAAAAGTATCTGAATTTACAATACATATAGCCACTCATTTAAGTGTAGCATTTTGGATGTTGAAATCATTAGACAGTAATTTATTTCTGCAGAAATAGGCATTTGTTGTATTTTGAAGGGAGATCCTGAACTGCCCTGAGTTATAAGTACTTATAAGTTACTTACAAGTTATAAGCACTTATGAGTTACTTATAAATAGAGAAGGATTTTACAAAAACTAGAGTATTGAATGTATTCCTAGTGGAATTTTGGTAACCTATAAACAGAATCCATAATTTCAAAAGCACTGAACTGGCATAGCTGCTGCAAGCTAAACAATAATCATGGGGAACTTCTTCTAGAAGAAACCAGATTAATCAGGGGAAGAGCAAACAGTTTCACAAACCTTAGTGAGGGACCAGTATGTTAAACTGCTCATTCAGCCATGAAGTGAGAGCTGAAGGATCCTCAGGACAAGCATGGATGAAAGTGGCCTTATGCTTGTTTGCTAAATGCAGAGGAATGAAACAGGACTTGGAAAAAAGCCACTTAGTGAATGGCCTTTCCACATCACTCCCATCAGGATTTCCAAGTGAAATCAGACAAAGTATTTACATGGGTACAGATCCAAGCACTTACTCTGAGGGAGATTAGTAGCCATACCTGTAAGACCACCCATGCAGAAAATCAGCAGCACAGCTCAGACATGAGCAAATCAAAGAATTTACTTGCCCCCTTGCCCTCACTCTCTGCTGCCTCCCCATGCCAGCTATGGGCTGGGGCTGTATCCTATTACCTCTTCTGCAAAAGCTGAACAGCAGTGCTTGTAGATCCGTGTTAGTTTGGAGCAACAAGCAGAAACTAAATCGGCTCTTCTACTGGTTATTTCTGTACCACTGAGATATACCACCCTGCACGGTGGGGGTAGGGTATGCAGAGATAGGATGTGAGCTCTTGAGCATCTGGAAGATCTATTTTGTGAGATAAGAGGTTTCCTCCTGTCTTAGTTTGAAAAGACAGGTGTCTGCTAAGGAATGTGGGACATTCATTAATTTCCTTTGAAAACAGAGAACATAAACCATTAATTTCATCCCCTTGAAATAGAGAACATAATAAATACTAAGCAGAATTAGGAGAGGGGGCTATGACTGGGCTGGCAGTATTTCATAGTTTGGGGGGAAATGGGTTTCCCCTGGTTTTTTTCCTCACTCTTTGATATACTTGTACTTCTGCTGAAAAAGGGAGAATAACCAAGGGATTGCTGTGGAGTCAGGGGTCAAGGCTGAGTCTCTGTATGTACCAGGACATCACTATTTCACGCCTGCTACCTCTATATCCCTGCAGTGTGCTTGCTGAGGTGGCAATTCTGTCTCTGTCCTGTGAGGGAAAGTTAGAGGGGAGGTGATTTGTCTGGGCTGTGGAGCTAACTCTTCATTACATAAGCCTGTTGTGCAGATTTAGCCAGCAACACCGCTGAACACTAAACCCACTAGTACTGACTCTACCACTGCCAAGATATTGAAAGATGTAAAGGGTTTGTGTACTTTCATTTTCATCAAATTGCAAGTACTTTTCTTGAGCATCAGTAATAATGTCTTTTTGAAAGTGCTCTGTAGAAAGTGAAAGTCTGTGAATTTTTACTTTAGTATATTAGAAACCTCTATTTCCTTGCAACAACTGCTTTAACCTCTATAAACTGAGGATTTCTCTTTGAGATGAAGATTTCTCTTGAGCACAGAGTTTGATGTTAAAGCTTTGATCCTGCAGATCTCCTGATGTCTGAAACATTAAGAATAAAAATTATGTCCCTTGCATTACTAGACATAACCCTCCGGATTTCTACATAGAACATTGAGCCTGTATGTAACCTACTATTGTAAGTTCTCCTGGTACCACTGAGATATGCCAAAGAGGTTATCTCAAAGTCCTTTATTTTTCAGTATTATAAGATATCATTCAGTACCCAGCAATGCCTATGAGGAGTATCAAAATCCTCATACTCAAATGGGAGATCACAGTCCAGACCATGAGTCAGTTGATCTAGTTCTGTTAAAGTTTCAAATGCTTTTTACAGGACTCATGGAAGACTTGGCTTATATTTGTAGGAGTTTGTCTGGTTTGACTAGGGCCAAAGCTGTCACGCTTTTAAGAGGACAAGGGTAAAAGTGGCTGGTTGATTTTCAGTGTAAAGGTAGATCTTGGTAGCATCTTGAGCAGAATTTCTGTATTGTTTCCTTCAGTGGAGGAGGCTTTGAGAGAGAAGGTGCTGTTCAACTGATGGAGGGATACTTGAAGAGGAATGGTTGCTACCCTTTCTTTCTGTATCTTTTCCCACATGCTCTGTTCATGTTCCCTGATTCTGTAAGTCTGTAGGGCTGATAAATACAGTTATTTATTAGATAGTCTTATGGGCTGTAAGGAAGAGAAAGGTTGGTTTCTCTTTCCTGTAGGGGGAAGGAGAGAAACCAAATAGGCACTCCTAGCTGCAGCCTTCACTGCTCAAGAGGTGCACAAACACCAGAGCTGAATTACCTTCAAATAACCCATCTTAAGGTCAATGCAAAAACTTGTCAAAACAAACCAAAAAGCAAGTAGTTTTCCTTTCATTAATGCTGCATTTCCCCTTCTCAAAGCTGGTTCATTAAACCGAAAATTGCTCAAAACAGGCGTCTCTGTAAAGAATGCTTGGAGCAAAATTAATTAGTTTTGCTAGGTTAGTAATGCACCTTGCTTCGACTGAAATTGAAATCATTTTTTCCAATAAAGTCACAACACCCGTTATCAGAATTGCCATTAATTGTAAGAAATAGGAGTGTGAGGGAAGAATTTGTCAAATCTAATAAAATATTTAATCTGACCATGCTTATGTTTGCAGTTCCTTTTTTTTTAAATGACAATTTATGTCCTTTTAAAGTTGCAGTACAGTTTGGAGAAGAGCTTTATTTCATATAAACTGTGTTTGCAAGTGATGATCCACTGAGAAATTAGCATGGAATAGATAGCATTTTAATTCTGCAGCTGTTTTTTTGGTACTCTAAGTGGTTGGGTTTGATGCTTTTCAGTGGCTAAGACAAAACACAACTGCAAGGTCAGATGAGTAAATCTTCTGAAGAATTGTGATTTGCTCCTACCCTCAGATAGGAACAAATACCCTCAGAAAACTGAGTGCTGCAAAATTGCCCATCACAGAAACTAGGTTACAGGAGGGCTCATGGAGACAACACCCCGCTAGGTATTTAAAGCAGTTCATAAGTTGCCAGATGGTGCACTGAGAATTTTGGTTGGAAATGCCAAATAGATTCACTTAATGATCAGTGCTTCCTTCTTGTAGCATCCCTAAGTATGGGGTTTTTTTAATGAAGAATGAGGGTATATAGAACATATAACGTGTAATAACATCACATTGATGTATTCTCATGGGATAAGACTAAATTTCTAATGCTGGCTGCAGTTCAGCCTTATCCTGGTAGTCTGGTTCCCTCTGCGAATAATTGAAATGCTGCTATTGCAGTGCCAACAGAAGCAGCATGATTTGGGTTTTGAGGGGAGGGTTTATTTTTGCTTTTCTTAAAAACAATTTTTTTAAGATTTCTTCCCACCAACAGTGCTTTTGTTATCTTCGCATCCTGACCGTGTCTGTCTGGCTTTTTTTTTTTTTTTAATCTCCTCCTTATGTGCAGATCTTGGTGCTGAATTATGCTTTCCTTGCATTCTTTATGCTATGTTGAGGGTTTTCCACTCCTTTTTTTCTTCCTGCATAGAGAACATTTCTGCCGCAATATCTTATTTTTATGCTGTTGATCAGCCATTATCTCTCTCAATAACAAACTTATTTTTAATGTATTTAATTTTTTTTCATGATACCAAACCCATGAAAGGAAGAGACACTGCTTCCTCAGCCCACTTTTATTATCATGCTTTTGAAAATATTCACCCTGTTGAAAGTATCAGACTCATAACTTGAAAATCACGTTCTGTGATTAGATGTCACATTAGTCTGGCAAGATACTCCCCTTCATGGGAGGAATGAGCTGAAAGGTACAGCCTGAGCCACATCTTCACAGCCTGCATTTCGTGGGAAAAGTGTTTTTCCTGTGTTTTCCTTCCATGGATGTGGAAGAGCAACTGTCCAGAATTCTCTGCAACCTGTGTAGTCCCACACTAACGAAAGGGTTACAAGCAGCATGCTAATAGAAATATTCCAAAGGGTTTCTGGTGATTGCTGTTCCCTTTGCTTTCTCCTCCTTGCCCGAAAGGATGCAACAGGGGTTTTTTTGGGTTTTTTTTGCTTTGTTTTTGCTGGCAATGGTTTTTACTACCTCTGATGGTAATTTTCAGTATTAGTTTTCCTGAAATGAAATTTAAATTAGTGGTTATGAAGGTATGTGGACAAGACCCTCCTACATTTTTATCAAGTTACTTCTTATTTTCTCTGAACATTTTACAACAGTATTCTCAGCCAATCTGTCCAGTAGTTGCTGTAGTGCCAGCACCTTGCCTCATGGTGCAGCAGGTGTTTCCTAAGCCAGACAGTGATTTCCATCTGTTCCCACTTCACACTATGGCCCTGACAGCCTTACTCCTCCTTTGTCACTGCACTCTCTTCTCATCTCCAGATGGATGTATCCATTCAATTAATAGCTTTGGGAGTGCATTAGGGTCCATAAAAGATGATAGGGAATAGGGGTCTGAGCGGGGAACACTGTGTTGTGTTGGTTCTCCTTTGTTCTTGCCCCACTTGCTGTTTGTTTTAAAAGGAATTATAACTGATGCTGATTTAGGGCACTTGGCACAGGGTTTGAAAAGGGAATACATCCCCTTGGCAAATGCTAGTTCTTGGAAATCTTGCTGCAGAGGAACAGAAACAGTAACTCAAGAAAAATCTCTCAATTTACTTGACACAAACTGCCTCCATGAGAATTTCCTTAATATGTCCTCTTTAGTGAATGCCTTTTAGTTTGTTTTATAGTACTTTGTTCTTGAATGGCTTAGTGGTTTTTTAAGAAGTGTTTTGTGTTTAGAACTTGACAGAGGTTAATCCTGAAGGAAGATTTCAGGTCTGCTTTTCCTGGGAGCTGGGGAGGCAACAGAAAAGAGAAAGGAATGAAAAGTCATTAAGAACAAAATAAAATAAAAATGAAATGAAATGAAATAAAAGAAATAAAATAGTCTGACATAAATAGTTGGGCTAAACAGAAATCTGGGCAACATCAGAAACTATGATCCCTTTTAATATATGGGTCAGAAATGTAGGACATTTTTATCAAATGATGTTAGACTCTTCAGTGTTACCTTGATAATGAAAGTTAATAATATTGCTTATGACTCATTACTCAATTGCTAGGAAATGTACTGACTATTGAAAACATCCTAGGTGATGAGTGAGGGGATTTTTGAAAATGTTATCCTGTTGGACGTGATTGATTTCCGTCAAAAAAAGACTTTTTAAATGGACATTTGCCCTGTGCCAGCACAGCAAATGCCTCCCGGACTTTCCCTGGAATTCAGCAAGTGCTTTGCAGCTTGAAATTGGAAGGAAAGCCTCAGATTTAGCAGCCAGAGCTTCAGGAGGAGCAGCAGCGAGCACAGCATCGGTTTTGCAGCAGCTCCTTCCATGTGCATGTTTTTGGGAGTGGAAAGGCTTGCAGAGTGTTCAAGTAGCTTTTTCTCTCCGCTGGAAAGCTGCACGCTCAGTGCCAGTCTTCTGCAGCTTCTTTCTTCACGTTTCAGCAGCTAGCACGCTCTCCGTGTGCTGGAGAAGCGGCAGAGGCTTCCTTGCCGGAGAAGCGGCACCTTCGCCGGCAGAGAGCATCCTGCCGGCCGCGGTGCGCTCCGGAGCGGGGGCTTGTGCCGAAAGAGGCCGGCAACAGGCGCTTACCTTCGGACAGCTCCGGATCGCCGTCTAATGCGTCTCTTGTCGCCTACACGGCAGGGAAAAGCTTTTCCACTCTGTCTAGGAAGGAGAAAGTGTGCCAGCACAGCAAATGCCTCCCGGACTTTCCCTGGAATTCAGCAAGTGCTTTGCAGCTTGAAATTGGAAGGAAAGCCTCAGATTTAGCAGCCAGAGCTTCAGGAGGAGCAGCAGCGAGCACAGCATCGGTTTTGCAGCAGCTCCTTCCATGTGCATGTTTTTGGGAGTGGAAAGGCTTGCAGAGTGTTAAAGTAGCTTTTTCTCTCCGCTGGAAAGCTGCACGCTCAGTGCCAGTCTTCTGCAGCTTCTTTCTTCACGTTTCAGCAGCTAGCACGCTCTCCGTGTGCTGGAGAAGCGGCAGAGGCTTCCTTGCCGGAGAAGCGGCACCTTCGCCGGCAGAGAGCATCCTGCCGGCCGCGGTGCGCTCCGGAGCGGGGGCTTGTGCCGAAAGAGGCCGGCAACAGGCGCTTACCTTCGGACAGCTCCGGATCGCCGTCTAATGCGTCTCTTGTCGCCTACACGGCAGGGAAAAGCTTTTCCACTCTGTCTAGGAAGGAGAAAGTGTGCCAGCACAGCAAATGCCTCCCGGACTTTCCCTGGAATTCAGCAAGTGCTTTGCAGCTTGAAATTGGAAGGAAAGCCGCAGATTTAGCAGCCAGAGCTTCAGGAGGAGCAGCAGCGAGCACAGCATCGGTTTTGCAGCAGCTCCTTCCATGTGCATGTTTTTGGGAGTGGAAAGGCTTGCAGAGTGTTCAAGTAGCTTTTTCTCTCCGCTGGAAAGCTGCACGCTCAGTGCCAGTCTTCTGCAGCTTCTTTCTTCACGTTTCAGCAGCTAGCACGCTCTCCGTGTGCTGGAGAAGCGGCAGAGGCTTCCTTGCCGGAGAAGCGGCACCTTCGCCGGCAGAGAGCATCCTGCCGGCCGCGGTGCGCTCCGGAGCGGGGGCTTGTGCCGAAAGAGGCCGGCAACAGGCGCTTACCTTCGGACAGCTCCGGATCGCCGTCTAATGCGTCTCTTGTCGCCTACACGGCAGGGAAAAGCTTTTCCACTCTGTCTAGGAAGGAGAAAGTGTGCCAGCACAGCAAATGCCTCCCGGACTTTCCCTGCAATTCAGCAAGTGCTTTGCAGCTTGAAATTGGAAGGAAAGCCTCAGATTTAGCAGCCAGAGCTTCAGGAGGAGCAGCAGCGAGCACAGCATCGGTTTTGCAGCAGCTCCTTCCATGTGCATGTTTTTGGGAGTGGAAAGGCTTGCAGAGTGTTAAAGTAGCTTTTTCTCTCCGCTGGAAAGCTGCACGCTCAGTGCCAGTCTTCTGCAGCTTCTTTCTTCACGTTTCAGCAGCTAGCACGCTCTCCGTGTGCTGGAGAAGCGGCAGAGGCTTCCTTGCCGGAGAAGCGGCACCTTCGCCGGCAGAGAGCATCCTGCCGGCCGCGGTGCGCTCCGGAGCGGGGGCTTGTGCCGAAAGAGGCCGGCAACAGGCGCTTACCTTCGGACAGCTCCGGATCGCCGTCTAATGCGTCTCTTGTCGCCTACACGGCAGGGAAAAGCTTTTCCACTCTGTCTAGGAAGGAGAAAGTGTGCCAGCACAGCAAATGCCTCCCGGACTTTCCCTGGAATTCAGCAAGTGCTTTGCAGCTTGAAATTGGAAGGAAAGCCTCAGATTTAGCAGCCAGAGCTTCAGGAGGAGCAGCAGCGAGCACAGCATCGGTTTTGCAGCAGCTCCTTCCATGTGCATGTTTTTGGGAGTGGAAAGGCTTGCAGAGTGTTAAAGTAGCTTTTTCTCTCCGCTGGAAAGCTGCACGCTCAGTGCCAGTGTTCTGCAGCTTCTTTCTTCACGTTTCAGCAGCTAGCACGCTCTCCGTGTGCTGGAGAAGCGGCCGAGGCTTCCTTGCCGGAGAAGCGGCACCTTCGCCGGCAGAGAGCATCCTGCCGGCCGCGGTGCGCTCCGGAGCGGGGGCTTGTGCCGAAAGAGGCCGGCAACAGGCGCTTACCTTCGGACAGCTCCGGATCGCCGTCTAATGCGTCTCTTGTCGCCTACACGGCAGGGAAAAGCTTTTCCACTCTGTCTAGGAAGGAGAAAGTGTGCCAGCACAGCAAATGCCTCCCGGACTTTCCCTGCAATTCAGCAAGTGCTTTGCAGCTTGAAATTGGAAGGAAAGCCTCAGATTTAGCAGCCAGAGCTTCAGGAGGAGCAGCAGCGAGCACAGCATCGGTTTTGCAGCAGCTCCTTCCATGTGCATGTTTTTGGGAGTGGAAAGGCTTGCAGAGTGTTAAAGTAGCTTTTTCTCTCCGCTGGAAAGCTGCACGCTCAGTGCCAGTCTTCTGCAGCTTCTTTCTTCACGTTTCAGCAGCTAGCACGCTCTCCGTGTGCTGGAGAAGCGGCAGAGGCTTCCTTGCCGGAGAAGCGGCACCTTCGCCGGCAGAGAGCATCCTGCCGGCCGCGGTGCGCTCCGGAGCGGGGGCTTGTGCCGAAAGAGGCCGGCAACAGGCGCTTACCTTCGGACAGCTCCGGATCGCCGTCTAATGCGTCTCTTGTCGCCTACACGGCAGGGAAAAGCTTTTCCACTCTGTCTAGGAAGGAGAAAGTGTGCCAGCACAGCAAATGCCTCCCGGACTTTCCCTGCAATTCAGCAAGTGCTTTGCAGCTTGAAATTGGAAGGAAAGCCTCAGATTTAGCAGCCAGAGCTTCAGGAGGAGCAGCAGCGAGCACAGCATCGGTTTTGCAGCAGCTCCTTCCATGTGCATGTTTTTGGGAGTGGAAAGGCTTGCAGAGTGTTAAAGTAGCTTTTTCTCTCCGCTGGAAAGCTGCACGCTCAGTGCCAGTCTTCTGCAGCTTCTTTCTTCACGTTTCAGCAGCTAGCACGCTCTCCGTGTGCTGGAGAAGCGGCAGAGGCTTCCTTGCCGGAGAAGCGGCACCTTCGCCGGCAGAGAGCATCCTGCCGGCCGCGGTGCGCTCCGGAGCGGGGGCTTGTGCCGAAAGAGGCCGGCAACAGGCGCTTACCTTCGGACAGCTCCGGATCGCCGTCTAATGCGTCTCTTGTCGCCTACACGGCAGGGAAAAGCTTTTCCACTCTGTCTAGGAAGGAGAAAGTGTGCCAGCACAGCAAATGCCTCCCGGACTTTCCCTGGAATTCAGCAAGTGCTTTGCAGCTTGAAATTGGAAGGAAAGCCTCAGATTTAGCAGCCAGAGCTTCAGGAGGAGCAGCAGCGAGCACAGCATCGGTTTTGCAGCAGCTCCTTCCATGTGCATGTTTTTGGGAGTGGAAAGGCTTGCAGAGTGTTAAAGTAGCTTTTCCTCTCCGCTGGAAAGCTGCACGCTCAGTGCCAGTCTTCTGCAGCTTCTTTCTTCACGTTTCAGCAGCTAGCACGCTCTCCGTGTGCTGGAGAAGCGGCAGAGGCTTCCTTGCCGGAGAAGCGGCACCTTCGCCGGCAGAGAGCATCCTGCCGGCCGCGGTGCGCTCCGGAGCGGGGGCTTGTGCCGAAAGAGGCCGGCAACAGGCGCTTACCTTCGGACAGCTCCGGATCGCCGTCTAATGCGTCTCTTGTCGCCTACACGGCAGGGAAAAGCTTTTCCACTCTGTCTAGGAAGGAGAAAGTGTGCCAGCACAGCAAATGCCTCCCGGACTTTCCCTGCAATTCAGCAAGTGCTTTGCAGCTTGAAATTGGAAGGAAAGCCTCAGATTTAGCAGCCAGAGCTTCAGGAGGAGCAGCAGCGAGCACAGCATCGGTTTTGCAGCAGCTCCTTCCATGTGCATGTTTTTGGGAGTGGAAAGGCTTGCAGAGTGTTAAAGTAGCTTTTTCTCTCCGCTGGAAAGCTGCACGCTCAGTGCCAGTGTTCTGCAGCTTCTTTCTTCACGTTTCAGCAGCTAGCACGCTCTCCGTGTGCTGGAGAAGCGGCAGAGGCTTCCTTGCCGGAGAAGCGGCACCTTCGCCGGCAGAGAGCATCCTGCCGGCCGCGGTGCGCTCCGGAGCGGGGGCTTGTGCCGAAAGAGGCCGGCAACAGGCGCTTACCTTCGGACAGCTCCGGATCGCCGTCTAATGCGTCTCTTGTCGCCTACACGGCAGGGAAAAGCTTTTCCACTCTGTCTAGGAAGGAGAAAGTGTGCCAGCACAGCAAATGCCTCCCGGACTTTCCCTGGAATTCAGCAAGTGCTTTGCAGCTTGAAATTGGAAGGAAAGCCTCAGATTTAGCAGCCAGAGCTTCAGGAGGAGCAGCAGCGAGCACAGCATCGGTTTTGCAGCAGCTCCTTCCATGTGCATGTTTTTGGGAGTGGAAAGGCTTGCAGAGTGTTAAAGTAGCTTTTTCTCTCCGCTGGAAAGCTGCACGCTCAGTGCCAGTGTTCTGCAGCTTCTTTCTTCACGTTTCAGCAGCTAGCACGCTCTCCGTGTGCTGGAGAAGCGGCAGAGGCTTCCTTGCCGGAGAAGCGGCACCTTCGCCGGCAGAGAGCATCCTGCCGGCCGCGGTGCGCTCCGGAGCGGGGGCTTGTGCCGAAAGAGGCCGGCAACAGGCGCTTACCTTCGGACAGCTCCGGATCGCCGTCTAATGCGTCTCTTGTCGCCTACACGGCAGGGAAAAGCTTTTCCACTCTGTCTAGGAAGGAGAAAGTGTGCCAGCACAGCAAATGCCTCCCGGACTTTCCCTGCAATTCAGCAAGTGCTTTGCAGCTTGAAATTGGAAGGAAAGCCTCAGATTTAGCAGCCAGAGCTTCAGGAGGAGCAGCAGCGAGCACAGCATCGGTTTTGCAGCAGCTCCTTCCATGTGCATGTTTTTGGGAGTGGAAAGGCTTGCAGAGTGTTAAAGTAGCTTTTTCTCTCCGCTGGAAAGCTGCACGCTCAGTGCCAGTCTTCTGCAGCTTCTTTCTTCACGTTTCAGCAGCTAGCACGCTCTCCGTGTGCTGGAGAAGCGGCAGAGGCTTCCTTGCCGGAGAAGCGGCACCTTCGCCGGCAGAGAGCATCCTGCCGGCCGCGGTGCGCTCCGGAGCGGGGGCTTGTGCCGAAAGAGGCCGGCAACAGGCGCTTACCTTCGGACAGCTCCGGATCGCCGTCTAATGCGTCTCTTGTCGCCTACACGGCAGGGAAAAGCTTTTCCACTCTGTCTAGGAAGGAGAAAGTGTGCCAGCACAGCAAATGCCTCCCGGACTTTCCCTGCAATTCAGCAAGTGCTTTGCAGCTTGAAATTGGAAGGAAAGCCTCAGATTTAGCAGCCAGAGCTTCAGGAGGAGCAGCAGCGAGCACAGCATCGGTTTTGCAGCAGCTCCTTCCATGTGCATGTTTTTGGGAGTGGAAAGGCTTGCAGAGTGTTCAAGTAGCTTTTTCTCTCCGCTGGAAAGCTGCACGCTGAGTGCCAGTCTTCTGCAGCTTCTTTCTTCACGTTTCAGCAGCTAGCACGCTCTCCGTGTGCTGGAGAAGCGGCAGAGGCTTCCTTGCCGGAGAAGCGGCACCTTCGCCGGCAGAGAGCATCCTGCCGGCCGCGGTGCGCTCCGGAGCGGGGGCTTGTGCCGAAAGAGGCCGGCAACAGGCGCTTACCTTCGGACAGCTCCGGATCGCCGTCTAATGCGTCTCTTGTCGCCTACACGGCAGGGAAAAGCTTTTCCACTCTGTCTAGGAAGGAGAAAGTGTGCCAGCACAGCAAATGCCTCCCGGACTTTCCCTGCAATTCAGCAAGTGCTTTGCAGCTTGAAATTGGAAGGAAAGCCTCAGATTTAGCAGCCAGAGCTTCAGGAGGAGCAGCAGCGAGCACAGCATCGGTTTTGCAGCAGCTCCTTCCATGTGCATGTTTTTGGGAGTGGAAAGGCTTGCAGAGTGTTAAAGTAGCTTTTTCTCTCCGCTGGAAAGCTGCACGCTCAGTGCCAGTCTTCTGCAGCTTCTTTCTTCACGTTTCAGCAGCTAGCACGCTCTCCGTGTGCTGGAGAAGCGGCAGAGGCTTCCTTGCCGGAGAAGCGGCACCTTCGCCGGCAGAGAGCATCCTGCCGGCCGCGGTGCGCTCCGGAGCGGGGGCTTGTGCCGAAAGAGGCCGGCAACAGGCGCTTACCTTCGGACAGCTCCGGATCGCCGTCTAATGCGTCTCTTGTCGCCTACACGGCAGGGAAAAGCTTTTCCACTCTGTCTAGGAAGGAGAAAGTGTGCCAGCACAGCAAATGCCTCCCGGACTTTCCCTGCAATTCAGCAAGTGCTTTGCAGCTTGAAATTGGAAGGAAAGCCTCAGATTTAGCAGCCAGAGCTTCAGGAGGAGCAGCAGCGAGCACAGCATCGCTTTTGCAGCAGCTCCTTCCATGTGCATGTTTTTGGGAGTGGAGAGGCTTGCAGAGTGTTAAAGTAGCTTTTTCTCTCCGCTGGAAAGCTGCACGCTCAGTGCCAGTCTTCTGCAGCTTCTTTCTTCACGTTTCAGCAGCTAGCACGCTCTCCGTGTGCTGGAGAAGCGGCAGAGGCTTCCTTGCCGGAGAAGCGGCACCTTCGCCGGCAGAGAGCATCCTGCCGGCCGCGGTGCGCTCCGGAGCGGGGGCTTGTGCCGAAAGAGGCCGGCAACAGGCGCTTACCTTCGGACAGCTCCGGATCGCCGTCTAATGCGTCTCTTGTCGCCTACACGGCAGGGAAAAGCTTTTCCACTCTGTCTAGGAAGGAGAAAGTGTGCCAGCACAGCAAATGCCTCCCGGACTTTCCCTGCAATTCAGCAAGTGCTTTGCAGCTTGAAATTGGAAGGAAAGCCTCAGATTTAGCAGCCAGAGCTTCAGGAGGAGCAGCAGCGAGCACAGCATCGGTTTTGCAGCAGCTCCTTCCATGTGCATGTTTTTGGGAGTGGAAAGGCTTGCAGAGTGTTAAAGTAGCTTTTTCTCTCCGCTGGAAAGCTGCACGCTCAGTGCCAGTCTTCTGCAGCTTCTTTCTTCACGTTTCAGCAGCTAGCACGCTCTCCGTGTGCTGGAGAAGCGGCAGAGGCTTCCTTGCCGGAGAAGCGGCACCTTCGCCGGCAGAGAGCATCCTGCCGGCCGCGGTGCGCTCCGGAGCGGGGGCTTGTGCCGAAAGAGGCCGGCAACAGGCGCTTACCTTCGGACAGCTCCGGATCGCCGTCTAATGCGTCTCTTGTCGCCTACACGGCAGGGAAAAGCTTTTCCACTCTGTCTAGGAAGGAGAAAGTGTGCCAGCACAGCAAATGCCTCCCGGACATTCCCTGGAATTCAGCAAGTGCTTTGCAGCTTGAAATTGGAAGGAAAGCCTCAGATTTAGCAGCCAGAGCTTCAGGAGGAGCAGCAGCGAGCACAGCATCGGTTTTGCAGCAGCTCCTTCCATGTGCATGTTTTTGGGAGTGGAAAGGCTTGCAGAGTGTTAAAGTAGCTTTTTCTCTCCGCTGGAAAGCTGCACGCTCAGTGCCAGTCTTCTGCAGCTTCTTTCTTCACGTTTCAGCAGCTAGCTCGCTCTCCGTGTGCTGGAGAAGCGGCAGAGGCTTCCTTGCCGGAGAAGCGGCACCTTCGCCGGCAGAGAGCATCCTGCCGGCCGCGGTGCGCTCCGGAGCGGGGGCTTGTGCCGAAAGAGGCCGGCAACAGGCGCTTACCTTCGGACAGCTCCGGATCGCCGTCTAATGCGTCTCTTGTCGCCTACACGGCAGGGAAAAGCTTTTCCACTCTGTCTAGGAAGGAGAAAGTGTGCCAGCACAGCAAATGCCTCCCGGACTTTCCCTGGAATTCAGCAAGTGCTTTGCAGCTTGAAATTGGAAGGAAAGCCTCAGATTTAGCAGCCAGAGCTTCAGGAGGAGCAGCAGCGAGCACAGCATCGGTTTTGCAGCAGCTCCTTCCATGTGCATGTTTTTGGGAGTGGAAAGGCTTGCAGAGTGTTCAAGTAGCTTTTTCTCTCCGCTGGAAAGCTGCACGCTCAGTGCCAGTCTTCTGCAGCTTCTTTCTTCACGTTTCAGCAGCTAGCACGCTCTCCGTGTGCTGGAGAAGCGGCAGAGGCTTCCTTGCCGGAGAAGCGGCACCTTCGCCGGCAGAGAGCATCCTGCCGGCCGCGGTGCGCTCCGGAGCGGGGGCTTGTGCCGAAAGAGGCCGGCAACAGGCGCTTACCTTCGGACAGCTCCGGATCGCCGTCTAATGCGTCTCTTGTCGCCTACACGGCAGGGAAAAGCTTTTCCACTCTGTCTAGGAAGGAGAAAGTGTGCCAGCACAGCAAATGCCTCCCGGACTTTCCCTGGAATTCAGCAAGTGCTTTGCAGCTTGAAATTGGAAGGAAAGCCTCAGATTTAGCAGCCAGAGCTTCAGGAGGAGCAGCAGCGAGCACAGCATCGGTTTTGCAGCAGCTCCTTCCATGTGCATGTTTTTGGGAGTGGAAAGGCTTGCAGAGTGTTCAAGTAGCTTTTTCTCTCCGCTGGAAAGCTGCACGCTCAGTGCCAGTCTTCTGCAGCTTCTTTCTTCACGTTTCAGCAGCTAGCACGCTCTCCGTGTGCTGGAGAAGCGGCAGAGGCTTCCTTGCCGGAGAAGCGGCACCTTCGCCGGCAGAGAGCATCCTGCCGGCCGCGGTGCGCTCCGGAGCGGGGGCTTGTGCCGAAAGAGGCCGGCAACAGGCGCTTACCTTCGGACAGCTCCGGATCGCCGTCTAATGCGTCTCTTGTCGCCTACACGGCAGGGAAAAGCTTTTCCACTCTGTCTAGGAAGGAGAAAGTGTGCCAGCACAGCAAATGCCTCCCGGACTTTCCCTGCAATTCAGCAAGTGCTTTGCAGCTTGAAATTGGAAGGAAAGCCTCAGATTTAGCAGCCAGAGCTTCAGGAGGAGCAGCAGCGAGCACAGCATCGGTTTTGCAGCAGCTCCTTCCATGTGCATGTTTTTGGGAGTGGAAAGGCTTGCAGAGTGTTCAAGTAGCTTTTTCTCTCCGCTGGAAAGCTGCACGCTCAGTGCCAGTCTTCTGCAGCTTCTTTCTTCACGTTTCAGCAGCTAGCACGCTCTCCGTGTGCTGGAGAAGCGGCAGAGGCTTCCTTGCCGGAGAAGCGGCACCTTCGCCGGCAGAGAGCATCCTGCCGGCCGCGGTGCGCTCCGGAGCGGGGGCTTGTGCCGAAAGAGGCCGGCAACAGGCGCTTACCTTCGGACAGCTCCGGATCGCCGTCTAATGCGTCTCTTGTCGCCTACACGGCAGGGAAAAGCTTTTCCACTCTGTCTAGGAAGGAGAAAGTGTGCCAGCACAGCAAATGCCTCCCGGACTTTCCCTGGAATTCAGCAAGTGCTTTGCAGCTTGAAATTGGAAGGAAAGCCTCAGATTTAGCAGCCAGAGCTTCAGGAGGAGCAGCAGCGAGCACAGCATCGGTTTTGCAGCAGCTCCTTCCATGTGCATGTTTTTGGGAGTGGAAAGGCTTGCAGAGTGTTCAAGTAGCTTTTTCTCTCCGCTGGAAAGCTGCACGCTCAGTGCCAGTCTTCTGCAGCTTCTTTCTTCACGTTTCAGCAGCTAGCACGCTCTCCGTGTGCTGGAGAAGCGGCAGAGGCTTCCTTGCCGGAGAAGCGGCACCTTCGCCGGCAGAGAGCATCCTGCCGGCCGCGGTGCGCTCCGGAGCGGGGGCTTGTGCCGAAAGAGGCCGGCAACAGGCGCTTACCTTCGGACAGCTCCGGATCGCCGTCTAATGCGTCTCTTGTCGCCTACACGGCAGGGAAAAGCTTTTCCACTCTGTCTAGGAAGGAGAAAGTGTGCCAGCACAGCAAATGCCTCCCGGACTTTCCCTGGAATTCAGCAAGTGCTTTGCAGCTTGAAATTGGAAGGAAAGCCTCAGATTTAGCAGCCAGAGCTTCAGGAGGAGCAGCAGCGAGCACAGCATCGGTTTTGCAGCAGCTCCTTCCATGTGCATGTTTTTGGGAGTGGAAAGGCTTGCAGAGTGTTAAAGTAGCTTTTTCTCTCCGCTGGAAAGCTGCACGCTCAGTGCCAGTGTTCTGCAGCTTCTTTCTTCACGTTTCAGCAGCTAGCACGCTCTCCGTGTGCTGGAGAAGCGGCAGAGGCTTCCTTGCCGGAGAAGCGGCACCTTCGCCGGCAGAGAGCATCCTGCCGGCCGCGGTGCGCTCCGGAGCGGGGGCTTGTGCCGAAAGAGGCCGGCAACAGGCGCTTACCTTCGGACAGCTCCGGATCGCCGTCTAATGCGTCTCTTGTCGCCTACACGGCAGGGAAAAGCTTTTCCACTCTGTCTAGGAAGGAGAAAGTGTGCCAGCACAGCAAATGCCTCCCGGACTTTCCCTGGAATTCAGCAAGTGCTTTGCAGCTTGAAATTGGAAGGAAAGCCTCAGATTTAGCAGCCAGAGCTTCAGGAGGAGCAGCAGCGAGCACAGCATCGGTTTTGCAGCAGCTCCTTCCATGTGCATGTTTTTGGGAGTGGAAAGGCTTGCAGAGTGTTAAAGTAGCTTTTTCTCTCCGCTGGAAAGCTGCACGCTCAGTGCCAGTGTTCTGCAGCTTCTTTCTTCACGTTTCAGCAGCTAGCTCGCTCTCCGTGTGCTGGAGAAGCGGCAGAGGCTTCCTTGCCGGAGAAGCGGCACCTTCGCCGGCAGAGAGCATCCTGCCGGCCGCGGTGCGCTCCGGAGCGGGGGCTTGTGCCGAAAGAGGCCGGCAACAGGCGCTTACCTTCGGACAGCTCCGGATCGCCGTCTAATGCGTCTCTTGTCGCCTACACGGCAGGGAAAAGCTTTTCCACTCTGTCTAGGAAGGAGAAAGTGTGCCAGCACAGCAAATGCCTCCCGGACTTTCCCTGGAATTCAGCAAGTGCTTTGCAGCTTGAAATTGGAAGGAAAGCCTCAGATTTAGCAGCCAGAGCTTCAGGAGGAGCAGCAGCGAGCACAGCATCGGTTTTGCAGCAGCTCTTTCCATGTGCATGTTTTTGGGAGTGGAAAGGCTTGCAGAGTGTTAAAGTAGCTTTTCCTCTCCGCTGGAAAGCTGCACGCTCAGTGCCAGTCTTCTGCAGCTTCTTTCTTCACGTTTCAGCAGCTAGCACGCTCTCCGTGTGCTGGAGAAGCGGCAGAGGCTTCCTTGCCGGAGAAGCGGCACCTTCGCCGGCAGAGAGCATCCTGCCGGCCGCGGTGCGCTCCGGAGCGGGGGCTTGTGCCGAAAGAGGCCGGCAACAGGCGCTTACCTTCGGACAGCTCCGGATCGCCGTCTAATGCGTCTCTTGTCGCCTACACGGCAGGGAAAAGCTTTTCCACTCTGTCTAGGAAGGAGAAAGTGTGCCAGCACAGCAAATGCCTCCCGGACTTTCCCTGCAATTCAGCAAGTGCTTTGCAGCTTGAAATTGGAAGGAAAGCCTCAGATTTAGCAGCCAGAGCTTCAGGAGGAGCAGCAGCGAGCACAGCATCGGTTTTGCAGCAGCTCCTTCCATGTGCATGTTTTTGGGAGTGGAAAGGCTTGCAGAGTGTTCAAGTAGCTTTTTCTCTCCGCTGGAAAGCTGCACGCTCAGTGCCAGTCTTCTGCAGCTTCTTTCTTCACGTTTCAGCAGCTAGCTCGCTCTCCGTGTGCTGGAGAAGCGGCAGAGGCTTCCTTGCCGGAGAAGCGGCACCTTCGCCGGCAGAGAGCATCCTGCCGGCCGCGGTGCGCTCCGGAGCGGGGGCTTGTGCCGAAAGAGGCCGGCAACAGGCGCTTACCTTCGGACAGCTCCGGATCGCCGTCTAATGCGTCTCTTGTCGCCTACACGGCAGGGAAAAGCTTTTCCACTCTGTCTAGGAAGGAGAAAGTGTGCCAGCACAGCAAATGCCTCCCGGACTTTCCCTGGAATTCAGCAAGTGCTTTGCAGCTTGAAATTGGAAGGAAAGCCTCAGATTTAGCAGCCAGAGCTTCAGGAGGAGCAGCAGCGAGCACAGCATCGCTTTTGCAGCAGCTCCTTCCATGTGCATGTTTTTGGGAGTGGAAAGGCTTGCAGAGTGTTAAAGTAGCTTTTTCTCTCCGCTGGAAAGCTGCACGCTCAGTGCCAGTGTTCTGCAGCTTCTTTCTTCACGTTTCAGCAGCTAGCACGCTCTCCGTGTGCTGGAGAAGCGGCAGAGGCTTCCTTGCCGGAGAAGCGGCACCTTCGCCGGCAGAGAGCATCCTGCCGGCCGCGGTGCGCTCCGGAGCGGGGGCTTGTGCCGAAAGAGGCCGGCAACAGGCGCTTACCTTCGGACAGCTCCGGATCGCCGTCTAATGCGTCTCTTGTCGCCTACACGGCAGGGAAAAGCTTTTCCACTCTGTCTAGGAAGGAGAAAGTGTGCCAGCACAGCAAATGCCTCCCGGACTTTCCCTGCAATTCAGCAAGTGCTTTGCAGCTTGAAATTGGAAGGAAAGCCTCAGATTTAGCAGCCAGAGCTTCAGGAGGAGCAGCAGCGAGCACAGCATCGGTTTTGCAGCAGCTCCTTCCATGTGCATGTTTTTGGGAGTGGAAAGGCTTGCAGAGTGTTCAAGTAGCTTTTTCTCTCCGCTGGAAAGCTGCACGCTCAGTGCCAGTCTTCTGCAGCTTCTTTCTTCACGTTTCAGCAGCTAGCACGCTCTCCGTGTGCTGGAGAAGCGGCAGAGGCTTCCTTGCCGGAGAAGCGGCACCTTCGCCGGCAGAGAGCATCCTGCCGGCCGCGGTGCGCTCCGGAGCGGGGGCTTGTGCCGAAAGAGGCCGGCAACAGGCGCTTACCTTCGGACAGCTCCGGATCGCCGTCTAATGCGTCTCTTGTCGCCTACACGGCAGGGAAAAGCTTTTCCACTCTGTCTAGGAAGGAGAAAGTGTGCCAGCACAGCAAATGCCTCCCGGACTTTCCCTGGAATTCAGCAAGTGCTTTGCAGCTTGAAATTGGAAGGAAAGCCTCAGATTTAGCAGCCAGAGCTTCAGGAGGAGCAGCAGCGAGCACAGCATCGGTTTTGCAGCAGCTCCTTCCATGTGCATGTTTTTGGGAGTGGAAAGGCTTGCAGAGTGTTCAAGTAGCTTTTTCTCTCCGCTGGAAAGCTGCACGCTCAGTGCCAGTCTTCTGCAGCTTCTTTCTTCACGTTTCAGCAGCTAGCACGCTCTCCGTGTGCTGGAGAAGCGGCAGAGGCTTCCTTGCCGGAGAAGCGGCACCTTCGCCGGCAGAGAGCATCCTGCCGGCCGCGGTGCGCTCCGGAGCGGGGGCTTGTGCCGAAAGAGGCCGGCAACAGGCGCTTACCTTCGGACAGCTCCGGATCGCCGTCTAATGCGTCTCTTGTCGCCTACACGGCAGGGAAAAGCTTTTCCACTCTGTCTAGGAAGGAGAAAGTGTGCCAGCACAGCAAATGCCTCCCGGACTTTCCCTGGAATTCAGCAAGTGCTTTGCAGCTTGAAATTGGAAGGAAAGCCTCAGATTTAGCAGCCAGAGCTTCAGGAGGAGCAGCAGCGAGCACAGCATCGGTTTTGCAGCAGCTCCTTCCATGTGCATGTTTTTGGGAGTGGAAAGGCTTGCAGAGTGTTAAAGTAGCTTTTTCTCTCCGCTGGAAAGCTGCACGCTCAGTGCCAGTGTTCTGCAGCTTCTTTCTTCACGTTTCAGCAGCTAGCTCGCTCTCCGTGTGCTGGAGAAGCGGCAGAGGCTTCCTTGCCGGAGAAGCGGCACCTTCGCCGGCAGAGAGCATCCTGCCGGCCGCGGTGCGCTCCGGAGCGGGGGCTTGTGCCGAAAGAGGCCGGCAACAGGCGCTTACCTTCGGACAGCTCCGGATCGCCGTCTAATGCGTCTCTTGTCGCCTACACGGCAGGGAAAAGCTTTTCCACTCTGTCTAGGAAGGAGAAAGTGTGCCAGCACAGCAAATGCCTCCCGGACTTTCCCTGGAATTCAGCAAGTGCTTTGCAGCTTGAAATTGGAAGGAAAGCCTCAGATTTAGCAGCCAGAGCTTCAGGAGGAGCAGCAGCGAGCACAGCATCGGTTTTGCAGCAGCTCTTTCCATGTGCATGTTTTTGGGAGTGGAAAGGCTTGCAGAGTGTTAAAGTAGCTTTTCCTCTCCGCTGGAAAGCTGCACGCTCAGTGCCAGTCTTCTGCAGCTTCTTTCTTCACGTTTCAGCAGCTAGCACGCTCTCCGTGTGCTGGAGAAGCGGCAGAGGCTTCCTTGCCGGAGAAGCGGCACCTTCGCCGGCAGAGAGCATCCTGCCGGCCGCGGTGCGCTCCGGAGCGGGGGCTTGTGCCGAAAGAGGCCGGCAACAGGCGCTTACCTTCGGACAGCTCCGGATCGCCGTCTAATGCGTCTCTTGTCGCCTACACGGCAGGGAAAAGCTTTTCCACTCTGTCTAGGAAGGAGAAAGTGTGCCAGCACAGCAAATGCCTCCCGGACTTTCCCTGCAATTCAGCAAGTGCTTTGCAGCTTGAAATTGGAAGGAAAGCCTCAGATTTAGCAGCCAGAGCTTCAGGAGGAGCAGCAGCGAGCACAGCATCGGTTTTGCAGCAGCTCCTTCCATGTGCATGTTTTTGGGAGTGGAAAGGCTTGCAGAGTGTTAAAGTAGCTTTTTCTCTCCGCTGGAAAGCTGCACGCTCAGTGCCAGTCTTCTGCAGCTTCTTTCTTCACGTTTCAGCAGCTAGCTCGCTCTCCGTGTGCTGGAGAAGCGGCAGAGGCTTCCTTGCCGGAGAAGCGGCACCTTCGCCGGCAGAGAGCATCCTGCCGGCCGCGGTGCGCTCCGGAGCGGGGGCTTGTGCCGAAAGAGGCCGGCAACAGGCGCTTACCTTCGGACAGCTCCGGATCGCCGTCTAATGCGTCTCTTGTCGCCTACACGGCAGGGAAAAGCTTTTCCACTCTGTCTAGGAAGGAGAAAGTGTGCCAGCACAGCAAATGCCTCCCGGACTTTCCCTGGAATTCAGCAAGTGCTTTGCAGCTTGAAATTGGAAGGAAAGCCTCAGATTTAGCAGCCAGAGCTTCAGGAGGAGCAGCAGCGAGCACAGCATCGCTTTTGCAGCAGCTCCTTCCATGTGCATGTTTTTGGGAGTGGAAAGGCTTGCAGAGTGTTAAAGTAGCTTTTCCTCTCCGCTGGAAAGCTGCACGCTCAGTGCCAGTCTTCTGCAGCTTCTTTCTTCACGTTTCAGCAGCTAGCACGCTCTCCGTGTGCTGGAGAAGCGGCAGAGGCTTCCTTGCCGGAGAAGCGGCACCTTCGCCGGCAGAGAGCATCCTGCCGGCCGCGGTGCGCTCCGGAGCGGGGGCTTGTGCCGAAAGAGGCCGGCAACAGGCGCTTACCTTCGGACAGCTCCGGATCGCCGTCTAATGCGTCTCTTGTCGCCTACACGGCAGGGAAAAGCTTTTCCACTCTGTCTAGGAAGGAGAAAGTGTGCCAGCACAGCAAATGCCTCCCGGACATTCCCTGGAATTCAGCAAGTGCTTTGCAGCTTGAAATTGGAAGGAAAGCCTCAGATTTAGCAGCCAGAGCTTCAGGAGGAGCAGCAGCGAGCACAGCATCGGTTTTGCAGCAGCTCCTTCCATGTGCATGTTTTTGGGAGTGGAAAGGCTTGCAGAGTGTTAAAGTAGCTTTTTCTCTCCGCTGGAATGCTGCACGCTCAGTGCCAGTGTTCTGCAGCTTCTTTCTTCACGTTTCAGCAGCTAGCTCGCTCTCCGTGTGCTGGAGAAGCGGCAGAGGCTTCCTTGCCGGAGAAGCGGCACCTTCGCCGGCAGAGAGCATCCTGCCGGCCGCGGTGCGCTCCGGAGCGGGGGCTTGTGCCGAAAGAGGCCGGCAACAGGCGCTTACCTTCGGACAGCTCCGGATCGCCGTCTAATGCGTCTCTTGTCGCCTACACGGCAGGGAAAAGCTTTTCCACTCTGTCTAGGAAGGAGAAGGTGTGCCAGCACAGCAAATGCCTCCCGGACTTTCCCTGGAATTCAGCAAGTGCTTTGCAGCTTGAAATTGGAAGGAAAGCCTCAGATTTAGCAGCCAGAGCTTCAGGAGGAGCAGCAGCGAGCACAGCATCGGTTTTGCAGCAGCTCCTTCCATGTGCATGTTTTTGGGAGTGGAAAGGCTTGCAGAGTGTTAAAGTAGCTTTTTCTCTCCGCTGGAAAGCTGCACGCTGAGTGCCAGTCTTCTGCAGCTTCTTTCTTCACGTTTCAGCAGCTAGCACGCTCTCCGTGTGCTGGAGAAGCGGCAGAGGCTTCCTTGCCGGAGAAGCGGCACCTTCGCCGGCAGAGAGCATCCTGCCGGCCGCGGTGCGCTCCGGAGCGGGGGCTTGTGCCGAAAGAGGCCGGCAACAGGCGCTTACCTTCGGACAGCTCCGGATCGCCGTCTAATGCGTCTCTTGTCGCCTACACGGCAGGGAAAAGCTTTTCCACTCTGTCTAGGAAGGAGAAAGTGTGCCAGCACAGCAAATGCCTCCCGGACTTTCCCTGGAATTCAGCAAGTGCTTTGCAGCTTGAAATTGGAAGGAAAGCCTCAGATTTAGCAGCCAGAGCTTCAGGAGGAGCAGCAGCGAGCACAGCATCGGTTTTGCAGCAGCTCCTTCCATGTGCATGTTTTTGGGAGTGGAAAGGCTTGCAGAGTGTTAAAGTAGCTTTTTCTCTCCGCTGGAAAGCTGCACGCTCAGTGCCAGTGTTCTGCAGCTTCTTTCTTCACGTTTCAGCAGCTAGCACGCTCTCCGTGTGCTGGAGAAGCGGCAGAGGCTTCCTTGCCGGAGAAGCGGCACCTTCGCCGGCAGAGAGCATCCTGCCGGCCGCGGTGCGCTCCGGAGCGGGGGCTTGTGCCGAAAGAGGCCGGCAACAGGCGCTTACCTTCGGACAGCTCCGGATCGCCGTCTAATGCGTCTCTTGTCGCCTACACGGCAGGGAAAAGCTTTTCCACTCTGTCTAGGAAGGAGAAAGTGTGCCAGCACAGCAAATGCCTCCCGGACTTTCCCTGGAATTCAGCAAGTGCTTTGCAGCTTGAAATTGGAAGGAAAGCCTCAGATTTAGCAGCCAGAGCTTCAGGAGGAGCAGCAGCGAGCACAGCATCGGTTTTGCAGCAGCTCCTTCCATGTGCATGTTTTTGGGAGTGGAAAGGCTTGCAGAGTGTTAAAGTAGCTTTTTCTCTCCGCTGGAAAGCTGCACGCTCAGTGCCAGTGTTCTGCAGCTTCTTTCTTCACGTTTCAGCAGCTAGCTCGCTCTCCGTGTGCTGGAGAAGCGGCAGAGGCTTCCTTGCCGGAGAAGCGGCACCTTCGCCGGCAGAGAGCATCCTGCCGGCCGCGGTGCGCTCCGGAGCGGGGGCTTGTGCCGAAAGAGGCCGGCAACAGGCGCTTACCTTCGGACAGCTCCGGATCGCCGTCTAATGCGTCTCTTGTCGCCTACACGGCAGGGAAAAGCTTTTCCACTCTGTCTAGGAAGGAGAAAGTGTGCCAGCACAGCAAATGCCTCCCGGACTTTCCCTGGAATTCAGCAAGTGCTTTGCAGCTTGAAATTGGAAGGAAAGCCTCAGATTTAGCAGCCAGAGCTTCAGGAGGAGCAGCAGCGAGCACAGCATCGGTTTTGCAGCAGCTCTTTCCATGTGCATGTTTTTGGGAGTGGAAAGGCTTGCAGAGTGTTAAAGTAGCTTTTCCTCTCCGCTGGAAAGCTGCACGCTCAGTGCCAGTCTTCTGCAGCTTCTTTCTTCACGTTTCAGCAGCTAGCACGCTCTCCGTGTGCTGGAGAAGCGGCAGAGGCTTCCTTGCCGGAGAAGCGGCACCTTCGCCGGCAGAGAGCATCCTGCCGGCCGCGGTGCGCTCCGGAGCGGGGGCTTGTGCCGAAAGAGGCCGGCAACAGGCGCTTACCTTCGGACAGCTCCGGATCGCCGTCTAATGCGTCTCTTGTCGCCTACACGGCAGGGAAAAGCTTTTCCACTCTGTCTAGGAAGGAGAAAGTGTGCCAGCACAGCAAATGCCTCCCGGACTTTCCCTGCAATTCAGCAAGTGCTTTGCAGCTTGAAATTGGAAGGAAAGCCTCAGATTTAGCAGCCAGAGCTTCAGGAGGAGCAGCAGCGAGCACAGCATCGGTTTTGCAGCAGCTCCTTCCATGTGCATGTTTTTGGGAGTGGAAAGGCTTGCAGAGTGTTCAAGTAGCTTTTTCTCTCCGCTGGAAAGCTGCACGCTCAGTGCCAGTCTTCTGCAGCTTCTTTCTTCACGTTTCAGCAGCTAGCTCGCTCTCCGTGTGCTGGAGAAGCGGCAGAGGCTTCCTTGCCGGAGAAGCGGCACCTTCGCCGGCAGAGAGCATCCTGCCGGCCGCGGTGCGCTCCGGAGCGGGGGCTTGTGCCGAAAGAGGCCGGCAACAGGCGCTTACCTTCGGACAGCTCCGGATCGCCGTCTAATGCGTCTCTTGTCGCCTACACGGCAGGGAAAAGCTTTTCCACTCTGTCTAGGAAGGAGAAAGTGTGCCAGCACAGCAAATGCCTCCCGGACTTTCCCTGGAATTCAGCAAGTGCTTTGCAGCTTGAAATTGGAAGGAAAGCCTCAGATTTAGCAGCCAGAGCTTCAGGAGGAGCAGCAGCGAGCACAGCATCGCTTTTGCAGCAGCTCCTTCCATGTGCATGTTTTTGGGAGTGGAAAGGCTTGCAGAGTGTTAAAGTAGCTTTTTCTCTCCGCTGGAAAGCTGCACGCTCAGTGCCAGTGTTCTGCAGCTTCTTTCTTCACGTTTCAGCAGCTAGCACGCTCTCCGTGTGCTGGAGAAGCGGCAGAGGCTTCCTTGCCGGAGAAGCGGCACCTTCGCCGGCAGAGAGCATCCTGCCGGC
Source organism: Fringilla coelebs (assembly GCF_963513975.1). Taxonomy (NCBI): domain Eukaryota; kingdom Metazoa; phylum Chordata; class Aves; order Passeriformes; family Fringillidae; genus Fringilla; species Fringilla coelebs. The sequence goes on along the minus strand of NW_028167384.1, from coordinate 404,193 downwards.
CGCGGTGCGCTCCGGAGCGGGGGCTTGTGCCGAAAGAGGCCGGCAACAGGCGCTTACCTTCGGACAGCTCCGGATCGCCGTCTAATGCGTCTCTTGTCGCCTACACGGCAGGGAAAAGCTTTTCCACTCTGTCTAGGAAGGAGAAAGTGTGCCAGCACAGCAAATGCCTCCCGGACTTTCCCTGCAATTCAGCAAGTGCTTTGCAGCTTGAAATTGGAAGGAAAGCCTCAGATTTAGCAGCCAGAGCTTCAGGAGGAGCAGCAGCGAGCACAGCATCGGTTTTGCAGCAGCTCCTTCCATGTGCATGTTTTTGGGAGTGGAAAGGCTTGCAGAGTGTTCAAGTAGCTTTTTCTCTCCGCTGGAAAGCTGCACGCTCAGTGCCAGTCTTCTGCAGCTTCTTTCTTCACGTTTCAGCAGCTAGCACGCTCTCCGTGTGCTGGAGAAGCGGCAGAGGCTTCCTTGCCGGAGAAGCGGCACCTTCGCCGGCAGAGAGCATCCTGCCGGCCGCGGTGCGCTCCGGAGCGGGGGCTTGTGCCGAAAGAGGCCGGCAACAGGCGCTTACCTTCGGACAGCTCCGGATCGCCGTCTAATGCGTCTCTTGTCGCCTACACGGCAGGGAAAAGCTTTTCCACTCTGTCTAGGAAGGAGAAAGTGTGCCAGCACAGCAAATGCCTCCCGGACTTTCCCTGGAATTCAGCAAGTGCTTTGCAGCTTGAAATTGGAAGGAAAGCCTCAGATTTAGCAGCCAGAGCTTCAGGAGGAGCAGCAGCGAGCACAGCATCGGTTTTGCAGCAGCTCCTTCCATGTGCATGTTTTTGGGAGTGGAAAGGCTTGCAGAGTGTTCAAGTAGCTTTTTCTCTCCGCTGGAAAGCTGCACGCTCAGTGCCAGTGTTCTGCAGCTTCTTTCTTCACGTTTCAGCAGCTAGCTCGCTCTCCGTGTGCTGGAGAAGCGGCAGAGGCTTCCTTGCCGGAGAAGCGGCACCTTCGCCGGCAGAGAGCATCCTGCCGGCCGCGGTGCGCTCCGGAGCGGGGGCTTGTGCCGAAAGAGGCCGGCAACAGGCGCTTACCTTCGGACAGCTCCGGATCGCCGTCTAATGCGTCTCTTGTCGCCTACACGGCAGGGAAAAGCTTTTCCACTCTGTCTAGGAAGGAGAAAGTGTGCCAGCACAGCAAATGCCTCCCGGACTTTCCCTGGAATTCAGCAAGTGCTTTGCAGCTTGAAATTGGAAGGAAAGCCTCAGATTTAGCAGCCAGAGCTTCAGGAGGAGCAGCAGCGAGCACAGCATCGGTTTTGCAGCAGCTCCTTCCATGTGCATGTTTTTGGGAGTGGAAAGGCTTGCAGAGTGTTCAAGTAGCTTTTTCTCTCCGCTGGAAAGCTGCACGCTCAGTGCCAGTCTTCTGCAGCTTCTTTCTTCACGTTTCAGCAGCTAGCACGCTCTCCGTGTGCTGGAGAAGCGGCAGAGGCTTCCTTGCCGGAGAAGCGGCACCTTCGCCGGCAGAGAGCATCCTGCCGGCCGCGGTGCGCTCCGGAGCGGGGGCTTGTGCCGAAAGAGGCCGGCAACAGGCGCTTACCTTCGGACAGCTCCGGATCGCCGTCTAATGCGTCTCTTGTCGCCTACACGGCAGGGAAAAGCTTTTCCACTCTGTCTAGGAAGGAGAAAGTGTGCCAGCACAGCAAATGCCTCCCGGACATTCCCTGGAATTCAGCAAGTGCTTTGCAGCTTGAAATTGGAAGGAAAGCCTCAGATTTAGCAGCCAGAGCTTCAGGAGGAGCAGCAGCGAGCACAGCATCGGTTTTGCAGCAGCTCCTTCCATGTGCATGTTTTTGGGAGTGGAAAGGCTTGCAGAGTGTTCAAGTAGCTTTTTCTCTCCGCTGGAAAGCTGCACGCTCAGTGCCAGTCTTCTGCAGCTTCTTTCTTCACGTTTCAGCAGCTAGCACGCTCTCCGTGTGCTGGAGAAGCGGCAGAGGCTTCCTTGCCGGAGAAGCGGCACCTTCGCCGGCAGAGAGCATCCTGCCGGCCGCGGTGCGCTCCGGAGCGGGGGCTTGTGCCGAAAGAGGCCGGCAACAGGCGCTTACCTTCGGACAGCTCCGGATCGCCGTCTAATGCGTCTCTTGTCGCCTACACGGCAGGGAAAAGCTTTTCCACTCTGTCTAGGAAGGAGAAAGTGTGCCAGCACAGCAAATGCCTCCCGGACTTTCCCTGGAATTCAGCAAGTGCTTTGCAGCTTGAAATTGGAAGGAAAGCCTCAGATTTAGCAGCCAGAGCTTCAGGAGGAGCAGCAGCGAGCACAGCATCGGTTTTGCAGCAGCTCCTTCCATGTGCATGTTTTTGGGAGTGGAAAGGCTTGCAGAGTGTTAAAGTAGCTTTTTCTCTCCGCTGGAAAGCTGCACGCTCAGTGCCAGTGTTCTGCAGCTTCTTTCTTCACGTTTCAGCAGCTAGCTCGCTCTCCGTGTGCTGGAGAAGCGGCAGAGGCTTCCTTGCCGGAGAAGCGGCACCTTCGCCGGCAGAGAGCATCCTGCCGGCCGCGGTGCGCTCCGGAGCGGGGGCTTGTGCCGAAAGAGGCCGGCAACAGGCGCTTACCTTCGGACAGCTCCGGATCGCCGTCTAATGCGTCTCTTGTCGCCTACACGGCAGGGAAAAGCTTTTCCACTCTGTCTAGGAAGGAGAAAGTGTGCCAGCACAGCAAATGCCTCCCGGACTTTCCCTGGAATTCAGCAAGTGCTTTGCAGCTTGAAATTGGAAGGAAAGCCTCAGATTTAGCAGCCAGAGCTTCAGGAGGAGCAGCAGCGAGCACAGCATCGGTTTTGCAGCAGCTCTTTCCATGTGCATGTTTTTGGGAGTGGAAAGGCTTGCAGAGTGTTAAAGTAGCTTTTCCTCTCCGCTGGAAAGCTGCACGCTCAGTGCCAGTCTTCTGCAGCTTCTTTCTTCACGTTTCAGCAGCTAGCACGCTCTCCGTGTGCTGGAGAAGCGGCAGAGGCTTCCTTGCCGGAGAAGCGGCACCTTCGCCGGCAGAGAGCATCCTGCCGGCCGCGGTGCGCTCCGGAGCGGGGGCTTGTGCCGAAAGAGGCCGGCAACAGGCGCTTACCTTCGGACAGCTCCGGATCGCCGTCTAATGCGTCTCTTGTCGCCTACACGGCAGGGAAAAGCTTTTCCACTCTGTCTAGGAAGGAGAAAGTGTGCCAGCACAGCAAATGCCTCCCGGACTTTCCCTGCAATTCAGCAAGTGCTTTGCAGCTTGAAATTGGAAGGAAAGCCTCAGATTTAGCAGCCAGAGCTTCAGGAGGAGCAGCAGCGAGCACAGCATCGGTTTTGCAGCAGCTCCTTCCATGTGCATGTTTTTGGGAGTGGAAAGGCTTGCAGAGTGTTAAAGTAGCTTTTTCTCTCCGCTGGAAAGCTGCACGCTCAGTGCCAGTCTTCTGCAGCTTCTTTCTTCACGTTTCAGCAGCTAGCTCGCTCTCCGTGTGCTGGAGAAGCGGCAGAGGCTTCCTTGCCGGAGAAGCGGCACCTTCGCCGGCAGAGAGCATCCTGCCGGCCGCGGTGCGCTCCGGAGCGGGGGCTTGTGCCGAAAGAGGCCGGCAACAGGCGCTTACCTTCGGACAGCTCCGGATCGCCGTCTAATGCGTCTCTTGTCGCCTACACGGCAGGGAAAAGCTTTTCCACTCTGTCTAGGAAGGAGAAAGTGTGCCAGCACAGCAAATGCCTCCCGGACTTTCCCTGGAATTCAGCAAGTGCTTTGCAGCTTGAAATTGGAAGGAAAGCCTCAGATTTAGCAGCCAGAGCTTCAGGAGGAGCAGCAGCGAGCACAGCATCGCTTTTGCAGCAGCTCCTTCCATGTGCATGTTTTTGGGAGTGGAAAGGCTTGCAGAGTGTTAAAGTAGCTTTTCCTCTCCGCTGGAAAGCTGCACGCTCAGTGCCAGTCTTCTGCAGCTTCTTTCTTCACGTTTCAGCAGCTAGCACGCTCTCCGTGTGCTGGAGAAGCGGCAGAGGCTTCCTTGCCGGAGAAGCGGCACCTTCGCCGGCAGAGAGCATCCTGCCGGCCGCGGTGCGCTCCGGAGCGGGGGCTTGTGCCGAAAGAGGCCGGCAACAGGCGCTTACCTTCGGACAGCTCCGGATCGCCGTCTAATGCGTCTCTTGTCGCCTACACGGCAGGGAAAAGCTTTTCCACTCTGTCTAGGAAGGAGAAAGTGTGCCAGCACAGCAAATGCCTCCCGGACTTTCCCTGCAATTCAGCAAGTGCTTTGCAGCTTGAAATTGGAAGGAAAGCCTCAGATTTAGCAGCCAGAGCTTCAGGAGGAGCAGCAGCGAGCACAGCATCGGTTTTGCAGCAGCTCCTTCCATGTGCATGTTTTTGGGAGTGGAAAGGCTTGCAGAGTGTTAAAGTAGCTTTTTCTCTCCGCTGGAATGCTGCACGCTCAGTGCCAGTGTTCTGCAGCTTCTTTCTTCACGTTTCAGCAGCTAGCTCGCTCTCCGTGTGCTGGAGAAGCGGCAGAGGCTTCCTTGCCGGAGAAGCGGCACCTTCGCCGGCAGAGAGCATCCTGCCGGCCGCGGTGCGCTCCGGAGCGGGGGCTTGTGCCGAAAGAGGCCGGCAACAGGCGCTTACCTTCGGACAGCTCCGGATCGCCGTCTAATGCGTCTCTTGTCGCCTACACGGCAGGGAAAAGCTTTTCCACTCTGTCTAGGAAGGAGAAGGTGTGCCAGCACAGCAAATGCCTCCCGGACTTTCCCTGGAATTCAGCAAGTGCTTTGCAGCTTGAAATTGGAAGGAAAGCCTCAGATTTAGCAGCCAGAGCTTCAGGAGGAGCAGCAGCGAGCACAGCATCGGTTTTGCAGCAGCTCCTTCCATGTGCATGTTTTTGGGAGTGGAAAGGCTTGCAGAGTGTTAAAGTAGCTTTTTCTCTCCGCTGGAAAGCTGCACGCTCAGTGCCAGTCTTCTGCAGCTTCTTTCTTCACGTTTCAGCAGCTAGCACGCTCTCCGTGTGCTGGAGAAGCGGCAGAGGCTTCCTTGCCGGAGAAGCGGCACCTTCGCCGGCAGAGAGCATCCTGCCGGCCGCGGTGCGCTCCGGAGCGGGGGCTTGTGCCGAAAGAGGCCGGCAACAGGCGCTTACCTTCGGACAGCTCCGGATCGCCGTCTAATGCGTCTCTTGTCGCCTACACGGCAGGGAAAAGCTTTTCCACTCTGTCTAGGAAGGAGAAAGTGTGCCAGCACAGCAAATGCCTCCCGGACATTCCCTGGAATTCAGCAAGTGCTTTGCAGCTTGAAATTGGAAGGAAAGCCTCAGATTTAGCAGCCAGAGCTTCAGGAGGAGCAGCAGCGAGCACAGCATCGGTTTTGCAGCAGCTCCTTCCATGTGCATGTTTTTGGGAGTGGAAAGGCTTGCAGAGTGTTAAAGTAGCTTTTTCTCTCCGCTGGAAAGCTGCACGCTCAGTGCCAGTGTTCTGCAGCTTCTTTCTTCACGTTTCAGCAGCTAGCTCGCTCTCCGTGTGCTGGAGAAGCGGCAGAGGCTTCCTTGCCGGAGAAGCGGCACCTTCGCCGGCAGAGAGCATCCTGCCGGCCGCGGTGCGCTCCGGAGCGGGGGCTTGTGCCGAAAGAGGCCGGCAACAGGCGCTTACCTTCGGACAGCTCCGGATCGCCGTCTAATGCGTCTCTTGTCGCCTACACGGCAGGGAAAAGCTTTTCCACTCTGTCTAGGAAGGAGAAGGTGTGCCAGCACAGCAAATGCCTCCCGGACTTTCCCTGGAATTCAGCAAGTGCTTTGCAGCTTGAAATTGGAAGGAAAGCCTCAGATTTAGCAGCCAGAGCTTCAGGAGGAGCAGCAGCGAGCACAGCATCGGTTTTGCAGCAGCTCCTTCCATGTGCATGTTTTTGGGAGTGGAAAGGCTTGCAGAGTGTTAAAGTAGCTTTTTCTCTCCGCTGGAAAGCTGCACGCTCAGTGCCAGTCTTCTGCAGCTTCTTTCTTCACGTTTCAGCAGCTAGCACGCTCTCCGTGTGCTGGAGAAGCGGCAGAGGCTTCCTTGCCGGAGAAGCGGCACCTTCGCCGGCAGAGAGCATCCTGCCGGCCGCGGTGCGCTCCGGAGCGGGGGCTTGTGCCGAAAGAGGCCGGCAACAGGCGCTTACCTTCGGACAGCTCCGGATCGCCGTCTAATGCGTCTCTTGTCACCTACACGGCAGGGAAAAGCTTTTCCACTCTGTCTAGGAAGGAGAAAGTGTGCCAGCACAGCAAATGCCTCCCGGACTTTCCCTGGAATTCAGCAAGTGCTTTGCAGCTTGAAATTGGAAGGAAAGCCTCAGATTTAGCAGCCAGAGCTTCAGGAGGAGCAGCAGCGAGCACAGCATCGGTTTTGCAGCAGCTCCTTCCATGTGCATGTTTTTGGGAGTGGAAAGGCTTGCAGAGTGTTAAAGTAGCTTTTTCTCTCCGCTGGAAAGCTGCACGCTGAGTGCCAGTCTTCTGCAGCTTCTTTCTTCACGTTTCAGCAGCTAGCACGCTCTCCGTGTGCTGGAGAAGCGGCAGAGGCTTCCTTGCCGGAGAAGCGGCACCTTCGCCGGCAGAGAGCATCCTGCCGGCCGCGGTGCGCTCCGGAGCGGGGGCTTGTGCCGAAAGAGGCCGGCAACAGGCGCTTACCTTCGGACAGCTCCGGATCGCCGTCTAATGCGTCTCTTGTCGCCTACACGGCAGGGAAAAGCTTTTCCACTCTGTCTAGGAAGGAGAAAGTGTGCCAGCACAGCAAATGCCTCCCGGACTTTCCCTGGAATTCAGCAAGTGCTTTGCAGCTTGAAATTGGAAGGAAAGCCTCAGATTTAGCAGCCAGAGCTTCAGGAGGAGCAGCAGCGAGCACAGCATCGGTTTTGCAGCAGCTCCTTCCATGTGCATGTTTTTGGGAGTGGAAAGGCTTGCAGAGTGTTAAAGTAGCTTTTTCTCTCCGCTGGAAAGCTGCACGCTCAGTGCCAGTGTTCTGCAGCTTCTTTCTTCACGTTTCAGCAGCTAGCACGCTCTCCGTGTGCTGGAGAAGCGGCAGAGGCTTCCTTGCCGGAGAAGCGGCACCTTCGCCGGCAGAGAGCATCCTGCCGGCCGCGGTGCGCTCCGGAGCGGGGGCTTGTGCCGAAAGAGGCCGGCAACAGGCGCTTACCTTCGGACAGCTCCGGATCGCCGTCTAATGCGTCTCTTGTCGCCTACACGGCAGGGAAAAGCTTTTCCACTCTGTCTAGGAAGGAGAAAGTGTGCCAGCACAGCAAATGCCTCCCGGACTTTCCCTGCAATTCAGCAAGTGCTTTGCAGCTTGAAATTGGAAGGAAAGCCTCAGATTTAGCAGCCAGAGCTTCAGGAGGAGCAGCAGCGAGCACAGCATCGCTTTTGCAGCAGCTCCTTCCATGTGCATGTTTTTGGGAGTGGAGAGGCTTGCAGAGTGTTAAAGTAGCTTTTTCTCTCCGCTGGAAAGCTGCACGCTCAGTGCCAGTGTTCTGCAGCTTCTTTCTTCACGTTTCAGCAGCTAGCACGCTCTCCGTGTGCTGGAGAAGCGGCAGAGGCTTCCTTGCCGGAGAAGCGGCACCTTCGCCGGCAGAGAGCATCCTGCCGGCCGCGGTGCGCTCCGGAGCGGGGGCTTGTGCCGAAAGAGGCCGGCAACAGGCGCTTACCTTCGGACAGCTCCGGATCGCCGTCTAATGCGTCTCTTGTCGCCTACACGGCAGGGAAAAGCTTTTCCACTCTGTCTAGGAAGGAGAAAGTGTGCCAGCACAGCAAATGCCTCCCGGACTTTCCCTGCAATTCAGCAAGTGCTTTGCAGCTTGAAATTGGAAGGAAAGCCTCAGATTTAGCAGCCAGAGCTTCAGGAGGAGCAGCAGCGAGCACAGCATCGGTTTTGCAGCAGCTCCTTCCATGTGCATGTTTTTGGGAGTGGAAAGGCTTGCAGAGTGTTAAAGTAGCTTTTTCTCTCCGCTGGAAAGCTGCACGCTCAGTGCCAGTGTTCTGCAGCTTCTTTCTTCACGTTTCAGCAGCTAGCTCGCTCTCCGTGTGCTGGAGAAGCGGCAGAGGCTTCCTTGCCGGAGAAGCGGCACCTTCGCCGGCAGAGAGCATCCTGCCGGCCGCGGTGCGCTCCGGAGCGGGGGCTTGTGCCGAAAGAGGCCGGCAACAGGCGCTTACCTTCGGACAGCTCCGGATCGCCGTCTAATGCGTCTCTTGTCGCCTACACGGCAGGGAAAAGCTTTTCCACTCTGTCTAGGAAGGAGAAAGTGTGCCAGCACAGCAAATGCCTCCCGGACTTTCCCTGGAATTCAGCAAGTGCTTTGCAGCTTGAAATTGGAAGGAAAGCCTCAGATTTAGCAGCCAGAGCTTCAGGAGGAGCAGCAGCGAGCACAGCATCGGTTTTGCAGCAGCTCTTTCCATGTGCATGTTTTTGGGAGTGGAAAGGCTTGCAGAGTGTTAAAGTAGCTTTTTCTCTCCGCTGGAAAGCTGCACGCTCAGTGCCAGTGTTCTGCAGCTTCTTTCTTCACGTTTCAGCAGCTAGCTCGCTCTCCGTGTGCTGGAGAAGCGGCAGAGGCTTCCTTGCCGGAGAAGCGGCACCTTCGCCGGCAGAGAGCATCCTGCCGGCCGCGGTGCGCTCCGGAGCGGGGGCTTGTGCCGAAAGAGGCCGGCAACAGGCGCTTACCTTCGGACAGCTCCGGATCGCCGTCTAATGCGTCTCTTGTCGCCTACACGGCAGGGAAAAGCTTTTCCACTCTGTCTAGGAAGGAGAAAGTGTGCCAGCACAGCAAATGCCTCCCGGACTTTCCCTGGAATTCAGCAAGTGCTTTGCAGCTTGAAATTGGAAGGAAAGCCTCAGATTTAGCAGCCAGAGCTTCAGGAGGAGCAGCAGCGAGCACAGCATCGGTTTTGCAGCAGCTCCTTCCATGTGCATGTTTTTGGGAGTGGAAAGGCTTGCAGAGTGTTAAAGTAGCTTTTTCTCTCCGCTGGAAAGCTGCACGCTCAGTGCCAGTGTTCTGCAGCTTCTTTCTTCACGTTTCAGCAGCTAGCTCGCTCTCCGTGTGCTGGAGAAGCGGCAGAGGCTTCCTTGCCGGAGAAGCGGCACCTTCGCCGGCAGAGAGCATCCTGCCGGCCGCGGTGCGCTCCGGAGCGGGGGCTTGTGCCGAAAGAGGCCGGCAACAGGCGCTTACCTTCGGACAGCTCCGGATCGCCGTCTAATGCGTCTCTTGTCGCCTACACGGCAGGGAAAAGCTTTTCCACTCTGTCTAGGAAGGAGAAGGTGTGCCAGCACAGCAAATGCCTCCCGGACTTTCCCTGGAATTCAGCAAGTGCTTTGCAGCTTGAAATTGGAAGGAAAGCCTCAGATTTAGCAGCCAGAGCTTCAGGAGGAGCAGCAGCGAGCACAGCATCGGTTTTGCAGCAGCTCCTTCCATGTGCATGTTTTTGGGAGTGGAAAGGCTTGCAGAGTGTTAAAGTAGCTTTTTCTCTCCGCTGGAAAGCTGCACGCTCAGTGCCAGTCTTCTGCAGCTTCTTTCTTCACGTTTCAGCAGCTAGCACGCTCTCCGTGTGCTGGAGAAGCGGCAGAGGCTTCCTTGCCGGAGAAGCGGCACCTTCGCCGGCAGAGAGCATCCTGCCGGCCGCGGTGCGCTCCGGAGCGGGGGCTTGTGCCGAAAGAGGCCGGCAACAGGCGCTTACCTTCGGACAGCTCCGGATCGCCGTCTAATGCGTCTCTTGTCGCCTACACGGCAGGGAAAAGCTTTTCCACTCTGTCTAGGAAGGAGAAAGTGTGCCAGCACAGCAAATGCCTCCCGGACTTTCCCTGCAATTCAGCAAGTGCTTTGCAGCTTGAAATTGGAAGGAAAGCCTCAGATTTAGCAGCCAGAGCTTCAGGAGGAGCAGCAGCGAGCACAGCATCGGTTTTGCAGCAGCTCCTTCCATGTGCATGTTTTTGGGAGTGGAAAGGCTTGCAGAGTGTTAAAGTAGCTTTTTCTCTCCGCTGGAAAGCTGCACGCTCAGTGCCAGTCTTCTGCAGCTTCTTTCTTCACGTTTCAGCAGCTAGCACGCTCTCCGTGTGCTGGAGAAGCGGCAGAGGCTTCCTTGCCGGAGAAGCGGCACCTTCGCCGGCAGAGAGCATCCTGCCGGCCGCGGTGCGCTCCGGAGCGGGGGCTTGTGCCGAAAGAGGCCGGCAACAGGCGCTTACCTTCGGACAGCTCCGGATCGCCGTCTAATGCGTCTCTTGTCGCCTACACGGCAGGGAAAAGCTTTTCCACTCTGTCTAGGAAGGAGAAAGTGTGCCAGCACAGCAAATGCCTCCCGGACTTTCCCTGCAATTCAGCAAGTGCTTTGCAGCTTGAAATTGGAAGGAAAGCCTCAGATTTAGCAGCCAGAGCTTCAGGAGGAGCAGCAGCGAGCACAGCATCGGTTTTGCAGCAGCTCCTTCCATGTGCATGTTTTTGGGAGTGGAAAGGCTTGCAGAGTGTTAAAGTAGCTTTTTCTCTCCGCTGGAAAGCTGCACGCTCAGTGCCAGTGTTCTGCAGCTTCTTTCTTCACGTTTCAGCAGCTAGCTCGCTCTCCGTGTGCTGGAGAAGCGGCAGAGGCTTCCTTGCCGGAGAAGCGGCACCTTCGCCGGCAGAGAGCATCCTGCCGGCCGCGGTGCGCTCCGGAGCGGGGGCTTGTGCCGAAAGAGGCCGGCAACAGGCGCTTACCTTCGGACAGCTCCGGATCGCCGTCTAATGCGTCTCTTGTCGCCTACACGGCAGGGAAAAGCTTTTCCACTCTGTCTAGGAAGGAGAAAGTGTGCCAGCACAGCAAATGCCTCCCGGACTTTCCCTGGAATTCAGCAAGTGCTTTGCAGCTTGAAATTGGAAGGAAAGCCTCAGATTTAGCAGCCAGAGCTTCAGGAGGAGCAGCAGCGAGCACAGCATCGCTTTTGCAGCAGCTCCTTCCATGTGCATGTTTTTGGGAGTGGAGAGGCTTGCAGAGTGTTAAAGTAGCTTTTTCTCTCCGCTGGAAAGCTGCACGCTCAGTGCCAGTGTTCTGCAGCTTCTTTCTTCACGTTTCAGCAGCTAGCACGCTCTCCGTGTGCTGGAGAAGCGGCAGAGGCTTCCTTGCCGGAGAAGCGGCACCTTCGCCGGCAGAGAGCATCCTGCCGGCCGCGGTGCGCTCCGGAGCGGGGGCTTGTGCCGAAAGAGGCCGGCAACAGGCGCTTACCTTCGGACAGCTCCGGATCGCCGTCTAATGCGTCTCTTGTCGCCTACACGGCAGGGAAAAGCTTTTCCACTCTGTCTAGGAAGGAGAAAGTGTGCCAGCACAGCAAATGCCTCCCGGACTTTCCCTGCAATTCAGCAAGTGCTTTGCAGCTTGAAATTGGAAGGAAAGCCTCAGATTTAGCAGCCAGAGCTTCAGGAGGAGCAGCAGCGAGCACAGCATCGCTTTTGCAGCAGCTCCTTCCATGTGCATGTTTTTGGGAGTGGAAAGGCTTGCAGAGTGTTAAAGTAGCTTTTTCTCTCCGCTGGAAAGCTGCACGCTCAGTGCCAGTGTTCTGCAGCTTCTTTCTTCACGTTTCAGCAGCTAGCTCGCTCTCCGTGTGCTGGAGAAGCGGCAGAGGCTTCCTTGCCGGAGAAGCGGCACCTTCGCCGGCAGAGAGCATCCTGCCGGCCGCGGTGCGCTCCGGAGCGGGGGCTTGTGCCGAAAGAGGCCGGCAACAGGCGCTTACCTTCGGACAGCTCCGGATCGCCGTCTAATGCGTCTCTTGTCGCCTACACGGCAGGGAAAAGCTTTTCCACTCTGTCTAGGAAGGAGAAGGTGTGCCAGCACAGCAAATGCCTCCCGGACTTTCCCTGGAATTCAGCAAGTGCTTTGCAGCTTGAAATTGGAAGGAAAGCCTCAGATTTAGCAGCCAGAGCTTCAGGAGGAGCAGCAGCGAGCACAGCATCGGTTTTGCAGCAGCTCCTTCCATGTGCATGTTTTTGGGAGTGGAAAGGCTTGCAGAGTGTTAAAGTAGCTTTTCCTCTCCGCTGGAAAGCTGCACGCTCAGTGCCAGTCTTCTGCAGCTTCTTTCTTCACGTTTCAGCAGCTAGCACGCTCTCCGTGTGCTGGAGAAGCGGCAGAGGCTTCCTTGCCGGAGAAGCGGCACCTTCGCCGGCAGAGAGCATCCTGCCGGCCGCGGTGCGCTCCGGAGCGGGGGCTTGTGCCGAAAGAGGCCGGCAACAGGCGCTTACCTTCGGACAGCTCCGGATCGCCGTCTAATGCGTCTCTTGTCACCTACACGGCAGGGAAAAGCTTTTCCACTCTGTCTAGGAAGGAGAAAGTGTGCCAGCACAGCAAATGCCTCCCGGACTTTCCCTGGAATTCAGCAAGTGCTTTGCAGCTTGAAATTGGAAGGAAAGCCTCAGATTTAGCAGCCAGAGCTTCAGGAGGAGCAGCAGCGAGCACAGCATCGGTTTTGCAGCAGCTCCTTCCATGTGCATGTTTTTGGGAGTGGAAAGGCTTGCAGAGTGTTAAAGTAGCTTTTTCTCTCCGCTGGAAAGCTGCACGCTCAGTGCCAGTCTTCTGCAGCTTCTTTCTTCACGTTTCAGCAGCTAGCACGCTCTCCGTGTGCTGGAGAAGCGGCAGAGGCTTCCTTGCCGGAGAAGCGGCACCTTCGCCGGCAGAGAGCATCCTGCCGGCCGCGGTGCGCTCCGGAGCGGGGGCTTGTGCCGAAAGAGGCCGGCAACAGGCGCTTACCTTCGGACAGCTCCGGATCGCCGTCTAATGCGTCTCTTGTCGCCTACACGGCAGGGAAAAGCTTTTCCACTCTGTCTAGGAAGGAGAAAGTGTGCCAGCACAGCAAATGCCTCCCGGACTTTCCCTGCAATTCAGCAAGTGCTTTGCAGCTTGAAATTGGAAGGAAAGCCTCAGATTTAGCAGCCAGAGCTTCAGGAGGAGCAGCAGCGAGCACAGCATCGGTTTTGCAGCAGCTCCTTCCATGTGCATGTTTTTGGGAGTGGAAAGGCTTGCAGAGTGTTAAAGTAGCTTTTTCTCTCCGCTGGAAAGCTGCACGCTCAGTGCCAGTCTTCTGCAGCTTCTTTCTTCACGTTTCAGCAGCTAGCACGCTCTCCGTGTGCTGGAGAAGCGGCAGAGGCTTCCTTGCCGGAGAAGCGGCACCTTCGCCGGCAGAGAGCATCCTGCCGGCCGCGGTGCGCTCCGGAGCGGGGGCTTGTGCCGAAAGAGGCCGGCAACAGGCGCTTACCTTCGGACAGCTCCGGATCGCCGTCTAATGCGTCTCTTGTCGCCTACACGGCAGGGAAAAGCTTTTCCACTCTGTCTAGGAAGGAGAAGGTGTGCCAGCACAGCAAATGCCTCCCGGACTTTCCCTGGAATTCAGCAAGTGCTTTGCAGCTTGAAATTGGAAGGAAAGCCTCAGATTTAGCAGCCAGAGCTTCAGGAGGAGCAGCAGCGAGCACAGCATCGGTTTTGCAGCAGCTCCTTCCATGTGCATGTTTTTGGGAGTGGAAAGGCTTGCAGAGTGTTAAAGTAGCTTTTTCTCTCCGCTGGAAAGCTGCACGCTCAGTGCCAGTCTTCTGCAGCTTCTTTCTTCACGTTTCAGCAGCTAGCACGCTCTCCGTGTGCTGGAGAAGCGGCAGAGGCTTCCTTGCCGGAGAAGCGGCACCTTCGCCGGCAGAGAGCATCCTGCCGGCCGCGGTGCGCTCCGGAGCGGGGGCTTGTGCCGAAAGAGGCCGGCAACAGGCGCTTACCTTCGGACAGCTCCGGATCGCCGTCTAATGCGTCTCTTGTCACCTACACGGCAGGGAAAAGCTTTTCCACTCTGTCTAGGAAGGAGAAAGTGTGCCAGCACAGCAAATGCCTCCCGGACTTTCCCTGGAATTCAGCAAGTGCTTTGCAGCTTGAAATTGGAAGGAAAGCCTCAGATTTAGCAGCCAGAGCTTCAGGAGGAGCAGCAGCGAGCACAGCATCGGTTTTGCAGCAGCTCCTTCCATGTGCATGTTTTTGGGAGTGGAAAGGCTTGCAGAGTGTTAAAGTAGCTTTTTCTCTCCGCTGGAAAGCTGCACGCTCAGTGCCAGTGTTCTGCAGCTTCTTTCTTCACGTTTCAGCAGCTAGCACGCTCTCCGTGTGCTGGAGAAGCGGCAGAGGCTTCCTTGCCGGAGAAGCGGCACCTTCGCCGGCAGAGAGCATCCTGCCGGCCGCGGTGCGCTCCGGAGCGGGGGCTTGTGCCGAAAGAGGCCGGCAACAGGCGCTTACCTTCGGACAGCTCCGGATCGCCGTCTAATGCGTCTCTTGTCGCCTACACGGCAGGGAAAAGCTTTTCCACTCTGTCTAGGAAGGAGAAAGTGTGCCAGCACAGCAAATGCCTCCCGGACTTTCCCTGCAATTCAGCAAGTGCTTTGCAGCTTGAAATTGGAAGGAAAGCCTCAGATTTAGCAGCCAGAGCTTCAGGAGGAGCAGCAGCGAGCACAGCATCGGTTTTGCAGCAGCTCCTTCCATGTGCATGTTTTTGGGAGTGGAAAGGCTTGCAGAGTGTTAAAGCAGCTTTTTCTCTCCGCTGGAAAGCTGCACGCTCAGTGCCAGTGTTCTGCAGCTTCTTTCTTCACGTTTCAGCAGCTAGCTCGCTCTCCGTGTGCTGGAGAAGCGGCAGAGGCTTCCTTGCCGGAGAAGCGGCACCTTCGCCGGCAGAGAGCATCCTGCCGGCCGCGGTGCGCTCCGGAGCGGGGGCTTGTGCCGAAAGAGGCCGGCAACAGGCGCTTACCTTCGGACAGCTCCGGATCGCCGTCTAATGCGTCTCTTGTCGCCTACACGGCAGGGAAAAGCTTTTCCACTCTGTCTAGGAAGGAGAAAGTGTGCCAGCACAGCAAATGCTTCCCGGACTTTCCCTGCAATTCAGCAAGTGCTTTGCAGCTTGAAATTGGAAGGAAAGCCTCAGATTTAGCAGCCAGAGCTTCAGGAGGAGCAGCAGCGAGCACAGCATCGGTTTTGCAGCAGCTCCTTCCATGTGCATGTTTTTGGGAGTGGAAAGGCTTGCAGAGTGTTAAAGTAGCTTTTTCTCTCCGCTGGAAAGCTGCACGCTCAGTGCCAGTGTTCTGCAGCTTCTTTCTTCACGTTTCAGCAGCTAGCACGCTCTCCGTGTGCTGGAGAAGCGGCAGAGGCTTCCTTGCCGGAGAAGCGGCACCTTCGCCGGCAGAGAGCATCCTGCCGGCCGCGGTGCGCTCCGGAGCGGGGGCTTGTGCCGAAAGAGGCCGGCAACAGGCGCTTACCTTCGGACAGCTCCGGATCGCCGTCTAATGCGTCTCTTGTCGCCTACACGGCAGGGAAAAGCTTTTCCACTCTGTCTAGGAAGGAGAAGGTGTGCCAGCACAGCAAATGCCTCCCGGACTTTCCCTGGAATTCAGCAAGTGCTTTGCAGCTTGAAATTGGAAGGAAAGCCTCAGATTTAGCAGCCAGAGCTTCAGGAGGAGCAGCAGCGAGCACAGCATCGGTTTTGCAGCAGCTCCTTCCATGTGCATGTTTTTGGGAGTGGAAAGGCTTGCAGAGTGTTAAAGTAGCTTTTTCTCTCCGCTGGAAAGCTGCACGCTCAGTGCCAGTCTTCTGCAGCTTCTTTCTTCACGTTTCAGCAGCTAGCACGCTCTCCGTGTGCTGGAGAAGCGGCAGAGGCTTCCTTGCCGGAGAAGCGGCACCTTCGCCGGCAGAGAGCATCCTGCCGGCCGCGGTGCGCTCCGGAGCGGGGGCTTGTGCCGAAAGAGGCCGGCAACGGGCGCTTACCTTCGGACAGCTCCGGATCGCCGTCTAATGCGTCTCTTGTCACCTACACGGCAGGGAAAAGCTTTTCCACTCTGTCTAGGAAGGAGAAAGTGTGCCAGCACAGCAAATGCCTCCCGGACTTTCCCTGGAATTCAGCAAGTGCTTTGCAGCTTGAAATTGGAAGGAAAGCCTCAGATTTAGCAGCCAGAGCTTCAGGAGGAGCAGCAGCGAGCACAGCATCGCTTTTGCAGCAGCTCCTTCCATGTGCATGTTTTTGGGAGTGGAAAGGCTTGCAGAGTGTTAAAGTAGCTTTTTCTCTCCGCTGGAAAGCTGCACGCTCAGTGCCAGTGTTCTGCAGCTTCTTTCTTCACGTTTCAGCAGCTAGCACGCTCTCCGTGTGCTGGAGAAGCGGCAGAGGCTTCCTTGCCGGAGAAGCGGCACCTTCGCCGGCAGAGAGCATCCTGCCGGCCGCGGTGCGCTCCGGAGCGGGGGCTTGTGCCGAAAGAGGCCGGCAACAGGCGCTTACCTTCGGACAGCTCCGGATCGCCGTCTAATGCGTCTCTTGTCGCCTACACGGCAGGGAAAAGCTTTTCCACTCTGTCTAGGAAGGAGAAAGTGTGCCAGCACAGCAAATGCCTCCCGGACTTTCCCTGCAATTCAGCAAGTGCTTTGCAGCTTGAAATTGGAAGGAAAGCCTCAGATTTAGCAGCCAGAGCTTCAGGAGGAGCAGCAGCGAGCACAGCATCGGTTTTGCAGCAGCTCCTTCCATGTGCATGTTTTTGGGAGTGGAAAGGCTTGCAGAGTGTTAAAGTAGCTTTTTCTCTCCGCTGGAAAGCTGCACGCTCAGTGCCAGTGTTCTGCAGCTTCTTTCTTCACGTTTCAGCAGCTAGCTCGCTCTCCGTGTGCTGGAGAAGCGGCAGAGGCTTCCTTGCCGGAGAAGCGGCACCTTCGCCGGCAGAGAGCATCCTGCCGGCCGCGGTGCGCTCCGGAGCGGGGGCTTGTGCCGAAAGAGGCCGGCAACAGGCGCTTACCTTCGGACAGCTCCGGATCGCCGTCTAATGCGTCTCTTGTCGCCTACACGGCAGGGAAAAGCTTTTCCACTCTGTCTAGGAAGGAGAAAGTGTGCCAGCACAGCAAATGCCTCCCGGACTTCCCCTGGAATTCAGCAAGTGCTTTGCAGCTTGAAATTGGAAGGAAAGCCTCAGATTTAGCAGCCAGAGCTTCAGGAGGAGCAGCAGCGAGCACAGCATCGGTTTTGCAGCAGCTCCTTCCATGTGCATGTTTTTGGGAGTGGAAAGGCTTGCAGAGTGTTAAAGTAGCTTTTTCTCTCCGCTGGAAAGCTGCACGCTCAGTGCCAGTGTTCTGCAGCTTCTTTCTTCACGTTTCAGCAGCTAGCTCGCTCTCCGTGTGCTGGAGAAGCGGCAGAGGCTTCCTTGCCGGAGAAGCGGCACCTTCGCCGGCAGAGAGCATCCTGCCGGCCGCGGTGCGCTCCGGAGCGGGGGCTTGTGCCGAAAGAGGCCGGCAACAGGCGCTTACCTTCGGACAGCTCCGGATCGCCGTCTAATGCGTCTCTTGTCGCCTACACGGCAGGGAAAAGCTTTTCCACTCTGTCTAGGAAGGAGAAAGTGTGCCAGCACAGCAAATGCCTCCCGGACTTTCCCTGGAATTCAGCAAGTGCTTTGCAGCTTGAAATTGGAAGGAAAGCCTCAGATTTAGCAGCCAGAGCTTCAGGAGGAGCAGCAGCGAGCACAGCATCGCTTTTGCAGCAGCTCCTTCCATGTGCATGTTTTTGGGAGTGGAAAGGCTTGCAGAGTGTTAAAGTAGCTTTTTCTCTCCGCTGGAAAGCTGCACGCTCAGTGCCAGTGTTCTGCAGCTTCTTTCTTCACGTTTCAGCAGCTAGCACGCTCTCCGTGTGCTGGAGAAGCGGCAGAGGCTTCCTTGCCGGAGAAGCGGCACCTTCGCCGGCAGAGAGCATCCTGCCGGCCGCGGTGCGCTCCGGAGCGGGGGCTTGTGCCGAAAGAGGCCGGCAACAGGCGCTTACCTTCGGACAGCTCCGGATCGCCGTCTAATGCGTCTCTTGTCGCCTACACGGCAGGGAAAAGCTTTTCCACTCTGTCTAGGAAGGAGAAAGTGTGCCAGCACAGCAAATGCCTCCCGGACTTTCCCTGCAATTCAGCAAGTGCTTTGCAGCTTGAAATTGGAAGGAAAGCCTCAGATTTAGCAGCCAGAGCTTCAGGAGGAGCAGCAGCGAGCACAGCATCGGTTTTGCAGCAGCTCCTTCCATGTGCATGTTTTTGGGAGTGGAAAGGCTTGCAGAGTGTTCAAGTAGCTTTTTCTCTCCGCTGGAAAGCTGCACGCTCAGTGCCAGTCTTCTGCAGCTTCTTTCTTCACGTTTCAGCAGCTAGCACGCTCTCCGTGTGCTGGAGAAGCGGCAGAGGCTTCCTTGCCGGAGAAGCGGCACCTTCGCCGGCAGAGAGCATCCTGCCGGCCGCGGTGCGCTCCGGAGCGGGGGCTTGTGCCGAAAGAGGCCGGCAACAGGCGCTTACCTTCGGACAGCTCCGGATCGCCGTCTAATGCGTCTCTTGTCGCCTACACGGCAGGGAAAAGCTTTTCCACTCTGTCTAGGAAGGAGAAGGTGTGCCAGCACAGCAAATGCCTCCCGGACTTTCCCTGCAATTCAGCAAGTGCTTTGCAGCTTGAAATTGGAAGGAAAGCCTCAGATTTAGCAGCCAGAGCTTCAGGAGGAGCAGCAGCGAGCACAGCATCGGTTTTGCAGCAGCTCCTTCCATGTGCATGTTTTTGGGAGTGGAAAGGCTTGCAGAGTGTTAAAGTAGCTTTTTCTCTCCGCTGGAAAGCTGCACGCTCAGTGCCAGTCTTCTGCAGCTTCTTTCTTCACGTTTCAGCAGCTAGCACGCTCTCCGTGTGCTGGAGAAGCGGCAGAGGCTTCCTTGCCGGAGAAGCGGCACCTTCGCCGGCAGAGAGCATCCTGCCGGCCGCGGTGCGCTCCGGAGCGGGGGCTTGTGCCGAAAGAGGCCGGCAACAGGCGCTTACCTTCGGACAGCTCCGGATCGCCGTCTAATGCGTCTCTTGTCACCTACACGGCAGGGAAAAGCTTTTCCACTCTGTCTAGGAAGGAGAAAGTGTGCCAGCACAGCAAATGCCTCCCGGACTTTCCCTGGAATTCAGCAAGTGCTTTGCAGCTTGAAATTGGAAGGAAAGCCTCAGATTTAGCAGCCAGAGCTTCAGGAGGAGCAGCAGCGAGCACAGCATCGGTTTTGCAGCAGCTCCTTCCATGTGCATGTTTTTGGGAGTGGAAAGGCTTGCAGAGTGTTAAAGTAGCTTTTTCTCTCCGCTGGAAAGCTGCACGCTCAGTGCCAGTGTTCTGCAGCTTCTTTCTTCACGTTTCAGCAGCTAGCACGCTCTCCGTGTGCTGGAGAAGCGGCAGAGGCTTCCTTGCCGGAGAAGCGGCACCTTCGCCGGCAGAGAGCATCCTGCCGGCCGCGGTGCGCTCCGGAGCGGGGGCTTGTGCCGAAAGAGGCCGGCAACAGGCGCTTACCTTCGGACAGCTCCGGATCGCCGTCTAATGCGTCTCTTGTCGCCTACACGGCAGGGAAAAGCTTTTCCACTCTGTCTAGGAAGGAGAAAGTGTGCCAGCACAGCAAATGCCTCCCGGACTTCCCCTGGAATTCAGCAAGTGCTTTGCAGCTTGAAATTGGAAGGAAAGCCTCAGATTTAGCAGCCAGAGCTTCAGGAGGAGCAGCAGCGAGCACAGCATCGGTTTTGCAGCAGCTCCTTCCATGTGCATGTTTTTGGGAGTGGAAAGGCTTGCAGAGTGTTAAAGCAGCTTTTTCTCTCCGCTGGAAAGCTGCACGCTCAGTGCCAGTGTTCTGCAGCTTCTTTCTTCACGTTTCAGCAGCTAGCTCGCTCTCCGTGTGCTGGAGAAGCGGCAGAGGCTTCCTTGCCGGAGAAGCGGCACCTTCGCCGGCAGAGAGCATCCTGCCGGCCGCGGTGCGCTCCGGAGCGGGGGCTTGTGCCGAAAGAGGCCGGCAACAGGCGCTTACCTTCGGACAGCTCCGGATCGCCGTCTAATGCGTCTCTTGTCGCCTACACGGCAGGGAAAAGCTTTTCCACTCTGTCTAGGAAGGAGAAAGTGTGCCAGCACAGCAAATGCTTCCCGGACTTTCCCTGCAATTCAGCAAGTGCTTTGCAGCTTGAAATTGGAAGGAAAGCCTCAGATTTAGCAGCCAGAGCTTCAGGAGGAGCAGCAGCGAGCACAGCATCGGTTTTGCAGCAGCTCCTTCCATGTGCATGTTTTTGGGAGTGGAAAGGCTTGCAGAGTGTTAAAGTAGCTTTTTCTCTCCGCTGGAAAGCTGCACGCTCAGTGCCAGTGTTCTGCAGCTTCTTTCTTCACGTTTCAGCAGCTAGCACGCTCTCCGTGTGCTGGAGAAGCGGCAGAGGCTTCCTTGCCGGAGAAGCGGCACCTTCGCCGGCAGAGAGCATCCTGCCGGCCGCGGTGCGCTCCGGAGCGGGGGCTTGTGCCGAAAGAGGCCGGCAACAGGCGCTTACCTTCGGACAGCTCCGGATCGCCGTCTAATGCGTCTCTTGTCGCCTACACGGCAGGGAAAAGCTTTTCCACTCTGTCTAGGAAGGAGAAGGTGTGCCAGCACAGCAAATGCCTCCCGGACTTTCCCTGGAATTCAGCAAGTGCTTTGCAGCTTGAAATTGGAAGGAAAGCCTCAGATTTAGCAGCCAGAGCTTCAGGAGGAGCAGCAGCGAGCACAGCATCGGTTTTGCAGCAGCTCCTTCCATGTGCATGTTTTTGGGAGTGGAAAGGCTTGCAGAGTGTTAAAGTAGCTTTTTCTCTCCGCTGGAAAGCTGCACGCTCAGTGCCAGTCTTCTGCAGCTTCTTTCTTCACGTTTCAGCAGCTAGCACGCTCTCCGTGTGCTGGAGAAGCGGCAGAGGCTTCCTTGCCGGAGAAGCGGCACCTTCGCCGGCAGAGAGCATCCTGCCGGCCGCGGTGCGCTCCGGAGCGGGGGCTTGTGCCGAAAGAGGCCGGCAACGGGCGCTTACCTTCGGACAGCTCCGGATCGCCGTCTAATGCGTCTCTTGTCACCTACACGGCAGGGAAAAGCTTTTCCACTCTGTCTAGGAAGGAGAAAGTGTGCCAGCACAGCAAATGCCTCCCGGACTTTCCCTGGAATTCAGCAAGTGCTTTGCAGCTTGAAATTGGAAGGAAAGCCTCAGATTTAGCAGCCAGAGCTTCAGGAGGAGCAGCAGCGAGCACAGCATCGCTTTTGCAGCAGCTCCTTCCATGTGCATGTTTTTGGGAGTGGAAAGGCTTGCAGAGTGTTAAAGTAGCTTTTTCTCTCCGCTGGAAAGCTGCACGCTCAGTGCCAGTGTTCTGCAGCTTCTTTCTTCACGTTTCAGCAGCTAGCACGCTCTCCGTGTGCTGGAGAAGCGGCAGAGGCTTCCTTGCCGGAGAAGCGGCACCTTCGCCGGCAGAGAGCATCCTGCCGGCCGCGGTGCGCTCCGGAGCGGGGGCTTGTGCCGAAAGAGGCCGGCAACAGGCGCTTACCTTCGGACAGCTCCGGATCGCCGTCTAATGCGTCTCTTGTCGCCTACACGGCAGGGAAAAGCTTTTCCACTCTGTCTAGGAAGGAGAAAGTGTGCCAGCACAGCAAATGCCTCCCGGACTTTCCCTGCAATTCAGCAAGTGCTTTGCAGCTTGAAATTGGAAGGAAAGCCTCAGATTTAGCAGCCAGAGCTTCAGGAGGAGCAGCAGCGAGCACAGCATCGGTTTTGCAGCAGCTCCTTCCATGTGCATGTTTTTGGGAGTGGAAAGGCTTGCAGAGTGTTAAAGTAGCTTTTTCTCTCCGCTGGAAAGCTGCACGCTCAGTGCCAGTGTTCTGCAGCTTCTTTCTTCACGTTTCAGCAGCTAGCTCGCTCTCCGTGTGCTGGAGAAGCGGCAGAGGCTTCCTTGCCGGAGAAGCGGCACCTTCGCCGGCAGAGAGCATCCTGCCGGCCGCGGTGCGCTCCGGAGCGGGGGCTTGTGCCGAAAGAGGCCGGCAACAGGCGCTTACCTTCGGACAGCTCCGGATCGCCGTCTAATGCGTCTCTTGTCGCCTACACGGCAGGGAAAAGCTTTTCCACTCTGTCTAGGAAGGAGAAAGTGTGCCAGCACAGCAAATGCCTCCCGGACTTCCCCTGGAATTCAGCAAGTGCTTTGCAGCTTGAAATTGGAAGGAAAGCCTCAGATTTAGCAGCCAGAGCTTCAGGAGGAGCAGCAGCGAGCACAGCATCGGTTTTGCAGCAGCTCCTTCCATGTGCATGTTTTTGGGAGTGGAAAGGCTTGCAGAGTGTTAAAGTAGCTTTTTCTCTCCGCTGGAAAGCTGCACGCTCAGTGCCAGTGTTCTGCAGCTTCTTTCTTCACGTTTCAGCAGCTAGCTCGCTCTCCGTGTGCTGGAGAAGCGGCAGAGGCTTCCTTGCCGGAGAAGCGGCACCTTCGCCGGCAGAGAGCATCCTGCCGGCCGCGGTGCGCTCCGGAGCGGGGGCTTGTGCCGAAAGAGGCCGGCAACAGGCGCTTACCTTCGGACAGCTCCGGATCGCCGTCTAATGCGTCTCTTGTCGCCTACACGGCAGGGAAAAGCTTTTCCACTCTGTCTAGGAAGGAGAAAGTGTGCCAGCACAGCAAATGCCTCCCGGACTTTCCCTGGAATTCAGCAAGTGCTTTGCAGCTTGAAATTGGAAGGAAAGCCTCAGATTTAGCAGCCAGAGCTTCAGGAGGAGCAGCAGCGAGCACAGCATCGCTTTTGCAGCAGCTCCTTCCATGTGCATGTTTTTGGGAGTGGAAAGGCTTGCAGAGTGTTAAAGTAGCTTTTTCTCTCCGCTGGAAAGCTGCACGCTCAGTGCCAGTCTTCTGCAGCTTCTTTCTTCACGTTTCAGCAGCTAGCACGCTCTCCGTGTGCTGGAGAAGCGGCAGAGGCTTCCTTGCCGGAGAAGCGGCACCTTCGCCGGCAGAGAGCATCCTGCCGGCCGCGGTGCGCTCCGGAGCGGGGGCTTGTGCCGAAAGAGGCCGGCAACAGGCGCTTACCTTCGGACAGCTCCGGATCGCCGTCTAATGCGTCTCTTGTCGCCTACACGGCAGGGAAAAGCTTTTCCACTCTGTCTAGGAAGGAGAAAGTGTGCCAGCACAGCAAATGCCTCCCGGACTTTCCCTGCAATTCAGCAAGTGCTTTGCAGCTTGAAATTGGAAGGAAAGCCTCAGATTTAGCAGCCAGAGCTTCAGGAGGAGCAGCAGCGAGCACAGCATCGGTTTTGCAGCAGCTCCTTCCATGTGCATGTTTTTGGGAGTGGAAAGGCTTGCAGAGTGTTCAAGTAGCTTTTTCTCTCCGCTGGAAAGCTGCACGCTCAGTGCCAGTCTTCTGCAGCTTCTTTCTTCACGTTTCAGCAGCTAGCACGCTCTCCGTGTGCTGGAGAAGCGGCAGAGGCTTCCTTGCCGGAGAAGCGGCACCTTCGCCGGCAGAGAGCATCCTGCCGGCCGCGGTGCGCTCCGGAGCGGGGGCTTGTGCCGAAAGAGGCCGGCAACAGGCGCTTACCTTCGGACAGCTCCGGATCGCCGTCTAATGCGTCTCTTGTCGCCTACACGGCAGGGAAAAGCTTTTCCACTCTGTCTAGGAAGGAGAAATTGTGCCAGCACAGCAAATGCCTCCCGGACTTTCCCTAGAATTCAGCAAGTGCTTTGCAGCTTGAAATTGGAAGGAAAGCCTCAGATTTAGCAGCCAGAGCTTCAGGAGGAGCAGCAGCGAGCACAGCATCGCTTTTGCAGCAGCTCCTTCCATGTGCATGTTTTTGGGAGTGGAGAGGCTTGCAGAGTGTTAAAGTAGCTTTTTCTCTCCGCTGGAAAGCTGCACGCTCAGTGCCAGTGTTCTGCAGCTTCTTTCTTCACGTTTCAGCAGCTAGCACGCTCTCCGTGTGCTGGAGAAGCGGCAGAGGCTTCCTTGCCGGAGAAGCGGCACCTTCGCCGGCAGAGAGCATCCTGCCGGCCGCGGTGCGCTCCGGAGCGGGGGCTTGTGCCGAAAGAGGCCGGCAACAGGCGCTTACCTTCGGACAGCTCCGGATCGCCGTCTAATGCGTCTCTTGTCGCCTACACGGCAGGGAAAAGCTTTTCCACTCTGTCTAGGAAGGAGAAAGTGTGCCAGCACAGCAAATGCCTCCCGGACTTTCCCTGGAATTCAGCAAGTGCTTTGCAGCTTGAAATTGGAAGGAAAGCCTCAGATTTAGCAGCCAGAGCTTCAGGAGGAGCAGCAGCGAGCACAGCATCGGTTTTGCAGCAGCTCCTTCCATGTGCATGTTTTTGGGAGTGGAAAGGCTTGCAGAGTGTTAAAGTAGCTTTTTCTCTCCGCTGGAAAGCTGCACGCTCAGTGCCAGTGTTCTGCAGCTTCTTTCTTCACGTTTCAGCAGCTAGCTCGCTCTCCGTGTGCTGGAGAAGCGGCAGAGGCTTCCTTGCCGGAGAAGCGGCACCTTCGCCGGCAGAGAGCATCCTGCCGGCCGCGGTGCGCTTCGGAGCGGGGGCTTGTGCCGAAAGAGGCCGGCAACAGGCGCTTACCTTCGGACAGCTCCGGATCGCCGTCTAATGCGTCTCTTGTCGCCTACACGGCAGGGAAAAGCTTTTCCACTCTGTCTAGGAAGGAGAAAGTGTGCCAGCACAGCAAATGCCTCCCGGACTTTCCCTGGAATTCAGCAAGTGCTTTGCAGCTTGAAATTGGAAGGAAAGCCTCAGATTTAGCAGCCAGAGCTTCAGGAGGAGCAGCAGCGAGCACAGCATCGGTTTTGCAGCAGCTCCTTCCATGTGCATGTTTTTGGGAGTGGAAAGGCTTGCAGAGTGTTAAAGTAGCTTTTTCTCTCCGCTGGAAAGCTGCACGCTCAGTGCCAGTCTTCTGCAGCTTCTTTCTTCACGTTTCAGCAGCTAGCTCGCTCTCCGTGTGCTGGAGAAGCGGCAGAGGCTTCCTTGCCGGAGAAGCGGCACCTTCGCCGGCAGAGAGCATCCTGCCGGCCGCGGTGCGCTCCGGAGCGGGGGCTTGTGCCGAAAGAGGCCGGCAACAGGCGCTTACCTTCGGACAGCTCCGGATCGCCGTCTAATGCGTCTCTTGTCGCCTACACGGCAGGGAAAAGCTTTTCCACTCTGTCTAGGAAGGAGAAAGTGTGCCAGCACAGCAAATGCCTCCCGGACTTTCCCTGGAATTCAGCAAGTGCTTTGCAGCTTGAAATTGGAAGGAAAGCCTCAGATTTAGCAGCCAGAGCTTCAGGAGGAGCAGCAGCGAGCACAGCATCGGTTTTGCAGCAGCTCCTTCCATGTGCATGTTTTTGGGAGTGGAAAGGCTTGCAGAGTGTTAAAGTAGCTTTTTCTCTCCGCTGGAAAGCTGCACGCTCAGTGCCAGTCTTCTGCAGCTTCTTTCTTCACGTTTCAGCAGCTAGCACGCTCTCCGTGTGCTGGAGAAGCGGCAGAGGCTTCCTTGCCGGAGAAGCGGCACCTTCGCCGGCAGAGAGCATCCTGCCGGCCGCGGTGCGCTCCGGAGCGGGGGCTTGTGCCGAAAGAGGCCGGCAACAGGCGCTTACCTTCGGACAGCTCCGGATCGCCGTCTAATGCGTCTCTTGTCGCCTACACGGCAGGGAAAAGCTTTTCCACTCTGTCTAGGAAGGAGAAAGTGTGCCAGCACAGCAAATGCCTCCCGGACTTTCCCTGCAATTCAGCAAGTGCTTTGCAGCTTGAAATTGGAAGGAAAGCCTCAGATTTAGCAGCCAGAGCTTCAGGAGGAGCAGCAGCGAGCACAGCATCGGTTTTGCAGCAGCTCCTTCCATGTGCATGTTTTTGGGAGTGGAAAGGCTTGCAGAGTGTTAAAGTAGCTTTTTCTCTCCGCTGGAAAGCTGCACGCTCAGTGCCAGTCTTCTGCAGCTTCTTTCTTCACGTTTCAGCAGCTAGCACGCTCTCCGTGTGCTGGAGAAGCGGCAGAGGCTTCCTTGCCGGAGAAGCGGCACCTTCGCCGGCAGAGAGCATCCTGCCGGCCGCGGTGCGCTCCGGAGCGGGGGCTTGTGCCGAAAGAGGCCGGCAACAGGCGCTTACCTTCGGACAGCTCCGGATCGCCGTCTAATGCGTCTCTTGTCGCCTACACGGCAGGGAAAAGCTTTTCCACTCTGTCTAGGAAGGAGAAAGTGTGCCAGCACAGCAAATGCCTCCCGGACTTTCCCTGGAATTCAGCAAGTGCTTTGCAGCTTGAAATTGGAAGGAAAGCCTCAGATTTAGCAGCCAGAGCTTCAGGAGGAGCAGCAGCGAGCACAGCATCGGTTTTGCAGCAGCTCCTTCCATGTGCATGTTTTTGGGAGTGGAAAGGCTTGCAGAGTGTTAAAGTAGCTTTTTCTCTCCGCTGGAAAGCTGCACGCTCAGTGCCAGTGTTCTGCAGCTTCTTTCTTCACGTTTCAGCAGCTAGCTCGCTCTCCGTGTGCTGGAGAAGCGGCAGAGGCTTCCTTGCCGGAGAAGCGGCACCTTCGCCGGCAGAGAGCATCCTGCCGGCCGCGGTGCGCTCCGGAGCGGGGGCTTGTGCCGAAAGAGGCCGGCAACAGGCGCTTACCTTCGGACAGCTCCGGATCGCCGTCTAATGCGTCTCTTGTCGCCTACACGGCAGGGAAAAGCTTTTCCACTCTGTCTAGGAAGGAGAAAGTGTGCCAGCACAGCAAATGCCTCCCGGACTTTCCCTGGAATTCAGCAAGTGCTTTGCAGCTTGAAATTGGAAGGAAAGCCTCAGATTTAGCAGCCAGAGCTTCAGGAGGAGCAGCAGCGAGCACAGCATCGGTTTTGCAGCAGCTCCTTCCATGTGCATGTTTTTGGGAGTGGAAAGGCTTGCAGAGTGTTAAAGTAGCTTTTTCTCTCCGCTGGAAAGCTGCACGCTCAGTGCCAGTGTTCTGCAGCTTCTTTCTTCACGTTTCAGCAGCTAGCTCGCTCTCCGTGTGCTGGAGAAGCGGCAGAGGCTTCCTTGCCGGAGAAGCGGCACCTTCGCCGGCAGAGAGCATCCTGCCGGCCGCGGTGCGCTCCGGAGCGGGGGCTTGTGCCGAAAGAGGCCGGCAACAGGCGCTTACCTTCGGACAGCTCCGGATCGCCGTCTAATGCGTCTCTTGTCGCCTACACGGCAGGGAAAAGCTTTTCCACTCTGTCTAGGAAGGAGAAAGTGTGCCAGCACAGCAAATGCCTCCCGGACTTTCCCTGGAATTCAGCAAGTGCTTTGCAGCTTGAAATTGGAAGGAAAGCCTCAGATTTAGCAGCCAGAGCTTCAGGAGGAGCAGCAGCGAGCACAGCATCGGTTTTGCAGCAGCTCCTTCCATGTGCATGTTTTTGGGAGTGGAAAGGCTTGCAGAGTGTTAAAGTAGCTTTTTCTCTCCGCTGGAAAGCTGCACGCTCAGTGCCAGTGTTCTGCAGCTTCTTTCTTCACGTTTCAGCAGCTAGCACGCTCTCCGTGTGCTGGAGAAGCGGCAGAGGCTTCCTTGCCGGAGAAGCGGCACCTTCGCCGGCAGAGAGCATCCTGCCGGCCGCGGTGCGCTCCGGAGCGGGGGCTTGTGCCGAAAGAGGCCGGCAACAGGCGCTTACCTTCGGACAGCTCCGGATCGCCGTCTAATGCGTCTCTTGTCGCCTACACGGCAGGGAAAAGCTTTTCCACTCTGTCTAGGAAGGAGAAAGTGTGCCAGCACAGCAAATGCCTCCCGGACTTTCCCTGGAATTCAGCAAGTGCTTTGCAGCTTGAAATTGGAAGGAAAGCCTCAGATTTAGCAGCCAGAGCTTCAGGAGGAGCAGCAGCGAGCACAGCATCGGTTTTGCAGCAGCTCCTTCCATGTGCATGTTTTTGGGAGTGGAAAGGCTTGCAGAGTGTTAAAGTAGCTTTTTCTCTCCGCTGGAAAGCTGCACGCTCAGTGCCAGTCTTCTGCAGCTTCTTTCTTCACGTTTCAGCAGCTAGCACGCTCTCCGTGTGCTGGAGAAGCGGCAGAGGCTTCCTTGCCGGAGAAGCGGCACCTTCGCCGGCAGAGAGCATCCTGCCGGCCGCGGTGCGCTCCGGAGCGGGGGCTTGTGCCGAAAGAGGCCGGCAACAGGCGCTTACCTTCGGACAGCTCCGGATCGCCGTCTAATGCGTCTCTTGTCGCCTACACGGCAGGGAAAAGCTTTTCCACTCTGTCTAGGAAGGAGAAAGTGTGCCAGCACAGCAAATGCCTCCCGGACTTTCCCTGGAATTCAGCAAGTGCTTTGCAGCTTGAAATTGGAAGGAAAGCCTCAGATTTAGCAGCCAGAGCTTCAGGAGGAGCAGCAGCGAGCACAGCATCGGTTTTGCAGCAGCTCCTTCCATGTGCATGTTTTTGGGAGTGGAAAGGCTTGCAGAGTGTTAAAGTAGCTTTTTCTCTCCGCTGGAAAGCTGCACGCTCAGTGCCAGTGTTCTGCAGCTTCTTTCTTCACGTTTCAGCAGCTAGCTCGCTCTCCGTGTGCTGGAGAAGCGGCAGAGGCTTCCTTGCCGGAGAAGCGGCACCTTCGCCGGCAGAGAGCATCCTGCCGGCCGCGGTGCGCTCCGGAGCGGGGGCTTGTGCCGAAAGAGGCCGGCAACAGGCGCTTACCTTCGGACAGCTCCGGATCGCCGTCTAATGCGTCTCTTGTCGCCTACACGGCAGGGAAAAGCTTTTCCACTCTGTCTAGGAAGGAGAAAGTGTGCCAGCACAGCAAATGCCTCCCGGACTTTCCCTGGAATTCAGCAAGTGCTTTGCAGCTTGAAATTGGAAGGAAAGCCTCAGATTTAGCAGCCAGAGCTTCAGGAGGAGCAGCAGCGAGCACAGCATCGGTTTTGCAGCAGCTCCTTCCATGTGCATGTTTTTGGGAGTGGAAAGGCTTGCAGAGTGTTAAAGTAGCTTTTTCTCTCCGCTGGAAAGCTGCACGCTCAGTGCCAGTGTTCTGCAGCTTCTTTCTTCACGTTTCAGCAACTAGCACGCTCTCCGTGTGCTGGAGAAGCGGCAGAGGCTTCCTTGCCGGAGAAGCGGCACCTTCGCCGGCAGAGAGCATCCTGCCGGCCGCGGTGCGCTCCGGAGCGGGGGCTTGTGCCGAAAGAGGCCGGCAACAGGCGCTTACCTTCGGACAGCTCCGGATCGCCGTCTAATGCGTCTCTTGTCGCCTACACGGCAGGGAAAAGCTTTTCCACTCTGTCTAGGAAGGAGAAAGTGTGCCAGCACAGCAAATGCCTCCCGGACTTTCCCTGCAATTCAGCAAGTGCTTTGCAGCTTGAAATTGGAAGGAAAGCCTCAGATTTAGCAGCCAGAGCTTCAGGAGGAGCAGCAGCGAGCACAGCATCGGTTTTGCAGCAGCTCCTTCCATGTGCATGTTTTTGGGAGTGGAAAGGCTTGCAGAGTGTTAAAGTAGCTTTTCCTCTCCGCTGGAAAGCTGCACGCTCAGTGCCAGTCTTCTGCAGCTTCTTTCTTCACGTTTCAGCAGCTAGCACGCTCTCCGTGTGCTGGAGAAGCGGCAGAGGCTTCCTTGCCGGAGAAGCGGCACCTTCGCCGGCAGAGAGCATCCTGCCGGCCGCGGTGCGCTCCGGAGCGGGGGCTTGTGCCGAAAGAGGCCGGCAACAGGCGCTTACCTTCGGACAGCTCCGGATCGCCGTCTAATGCGTCTCTTGTCGCCTACACGGCAGGGAAAAGCTTTTCCACTCTGTCTAGGAAGGAGAAAGTGTGCCAGCACAGCAAATGCCTCCCGGACTTTCCCTGGAATTCAGCAAGTGCTTTGCAGCTTGAAATTGGAAGGAAAGCCTCAGATTTAGCAGCCAGAGCTTCAGGAGGAGCAGCAGCGAGCACAGCATCGGTTTTGCAGCAGCTCCTTCCATGTGCATGTTTTTGGGAGTGGAAAGGCTTGCAGAGTGTTAAAGTAGCTTTTTCTCTCCGCTGGAAAGCTGCACGCTCAGTGCCAGTCTTCTGCAGCTTCTTTCTTCACGTTTCAGCAGCTAGCTCGCTCTCCGTGTGCTGGAGAAGCGGCAGAGGCTTCCTTGCCGGAGAAGCGGCACCTTCGCCGGCAGAGAGCATCCTGCCGGCCGCGGTGCGCTCCGGAGCGGGGGCTTGTGCCGAAAGAGGCCGGCAACAGGCGCTTACCTTCGGACAGCTCCGGATCGCCGTCTAATGCGTCTCTTGTCGCCTACACGGCAGGGAAAAGCTTTTCCACTCTGTCTAGGAAGGAGAAAGTGTGCCAGCACAGCAAATGCCTCCCGGACTTTCCCTGGAATTCAGCAAGTGCTTTGCAGCTTGAAATTGGAAGGAAAGCCTCAGATTTAGCAGCCAGAGCTTCAGGAGGAGCAGCAGCGAGCACAGCATCGGTTTTGCAGCAGCTCCTTCCATGTGCATGTTTTTGGGAGTGGAAAGGCTTGCAGAGTGTTAAAGTAGCTTTTTCTCTCCGCTGGAAAGCTGCACGCTCAGTGCCAGTCTTCTGCAGCTTCTTTCTTCACGTTTCAGCAGCTAGCACGCTCTCCGTGTGCTGGAGAAGCGGCAGAGGCTTCCTTGCCGGAGAAGCGGCACCTTCGCCGGCAGAGAGCATCCTGCCGGCCGCGGTGCGCTCCGGAGCGGGGGCTTGTGCCGAAAGAGGCCGGCAACAGGCGCTTACCTTCGGACAGCTCCGGATCGCCGTCTAATGCGTCTCTTGTCGCCTACACGGCAGGGAAAAGCTTTTCCACTCTGTCTAGGAAGGAGAAAGTGTGCCAGCACAGCAAATGCCTCCCGGACTTTCCCTGGAATTCAGCAAGTGCTTTGCAGCTTGAAATTGGAAGGAAAGCCTCAGATTTAGCAGCCAGAGCTTCAGGAGGAGCAGCAGCGAGCACAGCATCGGTTTTGCAGCAGCTCCTTCCATGTGCATGTTTTTGGGAGTGGAAAGGCTTGCAGAGTGTTAAAGTAGCTTTTTCTCTCCGCTGGAAAGCTGCACGCTCAGTGCCAGTGTTCTGCAGCTTCTTTCTTCACGTTTCAGCAGCTAGCACGCTCTCCGTGTGCTGGAGAAGCGGCAGAGGCTTCCTTGCCGGAGAAGCGGCACCTTCGCCGGCAGAGAGCATCCTGCCGGCCGCGGTGCGCTCCGGAGCGGGGGCTTGTGCCGAAAGAGGCCGGCAACAGGCGCTTACCTTCGGACAGCTCCGGATCGCCGTCTAATGCGTCTCTTGTCGCCTACACGGCACGGAAAAGCTTTTCCACTCTGTCTAGGAAGGAGAAGGTGTGCCAGCACAGCAAATGCCTCCCGGACTTTCCCTGGAATTCAGCAAGTGCTTTGCAGCTTGAAATTGGAAGGAAAGCCTCAGATTTAGCAGCCAGAGCTTCAGGAGGAGCAGCAGCGAGCACAGCATCGGTTTTGCAGCAGCTCCTTCCATGTGCATGTTTTTGGGAGTGGAAAGGCTTGCAGAGTGTTAAAGTAGCTTTTTCTCTCCGCTGGAAAGCTGCACGCTCAGTGCCAGTGTTCTGCAGCTTCTTTCTTCACGTTTCAGCAGCTAGCACGCTCTCCGTGTGCTGGAGAAGCGGCAGAGGCTTCCTTGCCGGGGAAGCGGCACCTTCGCCGGCAGAGAGCATCCTGCCGGCCGCGGTGCGCTCCGGAGCGGGGGCTTGTGCCGAAAGAGGCCGGCAACAGGCGCTTACCTTCGGACAGCTCCGGATCGCCGTCTAATGCGTCTCTTGTCGCCTACACGGCAGGGAAAAGCTTTTCCACTCTGTCTAGGAAGGAGAAAGTGTGCCAGCACAGCAAATGCCTCCCGGACTTTCCCTGGAATTCAGCAAGTGCTTTGCAGCTTGAAATTGGAAGGAAAGCCTCAGATTTAGCAGCCAGAGCTTCAGGAGGAGCAGCAGCGAGCACAGCATCGGTTTTGCAGCAGCTCCTTCCATGTGCATGTTTTTGGGAGTGGAAAGGCTTGCAGAGTGTTAAAGTAGCTTTTTCTCTCCGCTGGAAAGCTGCACGCTCAGTGCCAGTCTTCTGCAGCTTCTTTCTTCACGTTTCAGCAGCTAGCTCGCTCTCCGTGTGCTGGAGAAGCGGCAGAGGCTTCCTTGCCGGAGAAGCGGCACCTTCGCCGGCAGAGAGCATCCTGCCGGCCGCGGTGCGCTCCGGAGCGGGGGCTTGTGCCGAAAGAGGCCGGCAACAGGCGCTTACCTTCGGACAGCTCCGGATCGCCGTCTAATGCGTCTCTTGTCGCCTACACGGCAGGGAAAAGCTTTTCCACTCTGTCTAGGAAGGAGAAAGTGTGCCAGCACAGCAAATGCCTCCCGGACTTTCCCTGCAATTCAGCAAGTGCTTTGCAGCTTGAAATTGGAAGGAAAGCCTCAGATTTAGCAGCCAGAGCTTCAGGAGGAGCAGCAGCGAGCACAGCATCGCTTTTGCAGCAGCTCCTTCCATGTGCATGTTTTTGGGAGTGGAAAGGCTTGCAGAGTGTTAAAGTAGCTTTTTCTCTCCGCTGGAAAGCTGCACGCTCAGTGCCAGTGTTCTGCAGCTTCTTTCTTCACGTTTCAGCAGCTAGCTCGCTCTCCGTGTGCTGGAGAAGCGGCAGAGGCTTCCTTGCCGGAGAAGCGGCACCTTCGCCGGCAGAGAGCATCCTGCCGGCCGCGGTGCGCTCCGGAGCGGGGGCTTGTGCCGAAAGAGGCCGGCAACAGGCGCTTACCTTCGGACAGCTCCGGATCGCCGTCTAATGCGTCTCTTGTCGCCTACACGGCAGGGAAAAGCTTTTCCACTCTGTCTAGGAAGGAGAAGGTGTGCCAGCACAGCAAATGCCTCCCGGACTTTCCCTGGAATTCAGCAAGTGCTTTGCAGCTTGAAATTGGAAGGAAAGCCTCAGATTTAGCAGCCAGAGCTTCAGGAGGAGCAGCAGCGAGCACAGCATCGGTTTTGCAGCAGCTCCTTCCATGTGCATGTTTTTGGGAGTGGAAAGGCTTGCAGAGTGTTAAAGTAGCTTTTTCTCTCCGCTGGAAAGCTGCACGCTCAGTGCCAGTCTTCTGCAGCTTCTTTCTTCACGTTTCAGCAGCTAGCACGCTCTCCGTGTGCTGGAGAAGCGGCAGAGGCTTCCTTGCCGGAGAAGCGGCACCTTCGCCGGCAGAGAGCATCCTGCCGGCCGCGGTGCGCTCC
The DNA here is from genome assembly GCF_963513975.1 of Fringilla coelebs. NCBI lineage: Eukaryota > Metazoa > Chordata > Aves > Passeriformes > Fringillidae > Fringilla > Fringilla coelebs. The sequence goes on along the minus strand of NW_028167384.1, from coordinate 371,355 downwards.
GGAGCGGGGGCTTGTGCCGAAAGAGGCCGGCAACAGGCGCTTACCTTCGGACAGCTCCGGATCGCCGTCTAATGCGTCTCTTGTCACCTACACGGCAGGGAAAAGCTTTTCCACTCTGTCTAGGAAGGAGAAAGTGTGCCAGCACAGCAAATGCCTCCCGGACTTTCCCTGGAATTCAGCAAGTGCTTTGCAGCTTGAAATTGGAAGGAAAGCCTCAGATTTAGCAGCCAGAGCTTCAGGAGGAGCAGCAGCGAGCACAGCATCGCTTTTGCAGCAGCTCCTTCCATGTGCATGTTTTTGGGAGTGGAAAGGCTTGCAGAGTGTTAAAGTAGCTTTTTCTCTCCGCTGGAAAGCTGCACGCTCAGTGCCAGTGTTCTGCAGCTTCTTTCTTCACGTTTCAGCAGCTAGCACGCTCTCCGTGTGCTGGAGAAGCGGCAGAGGCTTCCTTGCCGGAGAAGCGGCACCTTCGCCGGCAGAGAGCATCCTGCCGGCCGCGGTGCGCTCCGGAGCGGGGGCTTGTGCCGAAAGAGGCCGGCAACAGGCGCTTACCTTCGGACAGCTCCGGATCGCCGTCTAATGCGTCTCTTGTCGCCTACACGGCAGGGAAAAGCTTTTCCACTCTGTCTAGGAAGGAGAAAGTGTGCCAGCACAGCAAATGCCTCCCGGACTTTCCCTGGAATTCAGCAAGTGCTTTGCAGCTTGAAATTGGAAGGAAAGCCTCAGATTTAGCAGCCAGAGCTTCAGGAGGAGCAGCAGCGAGCACAGCATCGGTTTTGCAGCAGCTCCTTCCATGTGCATGTTTTTGGGAGTGGAAAGGCTTGCAGAGTGTTAAAGTAGCTTTTTCTCTCCGCTGGAAAGCTGCACGCTCAGTGCCAGTGTTCTGCAGCTTCTTTCTTCACGTTTCAGCAGCTAGCACGCTCTCCGTGTGCTGGAGAAGCGGCAGAGGCTTCCTTGCCGGAGAAGCGGCACCTTCGCCGGCAGAGAGCATCCTGCCGGCCGCGGTGCGCTCCGGAGCGGGGGCTTGTGCCGAAAGAGGCCGGCAACAGGCGCTTACCTTCGGACAGCTCCGGATCGCCGTCTAATGCGTCTCTTGTCGCCTACACGGCAGGGAAAAGCTTTTCCACTCTGTCTAGGAAGGAGAAAGTGTGCCAGCACAGCAAATGCCTCCCGGACTTTCCCTGCAATTCAGCAAGTGCTTTGCAGCTTGAAATTGGAAGGAAAGCCTCAGATTTAGCAGCCAGAGCTTCAGGAGGAGCAGCAGCGAGCACAGCATCGGTTTTGCAGCAGCTCCTTCCATGTGCATGTTTTTGGGAGTGGAAAGGCTTGCAGAGTGTTAAAGTAGCTTTTTCTCTCCGCTGGAAAGCTGCACGCTCAGTGCCAGTGTTCTGCAGCTTCTTTCTTCACGTTTCAGCAGCTAGCACGCTCTCCGTGTGCTGGAGAAGCGGCAGAGGCTTCCTTGCCGGAGAAGCGGCACCTTCGCCGGCAGAGAGCATCCTGCCGGCCGCGGTGCGCTCCGGAGCGGGGGCTTGTGCCGAAAGAGGCCGGCAACAGGCGCTTACCTTCGGACAGCTCCGGATCGCCGTCTAATGCGTCTCTTGTCGCCTACACGGCAGGGAAAAGCTTTTCCACTCTGTCTAGGAAGGAGAAGGTGTGCCAGCACAGCAAATGCCTCCCGGACTTTCCCTGCAATTCAGCAAGTGCTTTGCAGCTTGAAATTGGAAGGAAAGCCTCAGATTTAGCAGCCAGAGCTTCAGGAGGAGCAGCAGCGAGCACAGCATCGGTTTTGCAGCAGCTCCTTCCATGTGCATGTTTTTGGGAGTGGAAAGGCTTGCAGAGTGTTAAAGTAGCTTTTTCTCTCCGCTGGAAAGCTGCACGCTCAGTGCCAGTCTTCTGCAGCTTCTTTCTTCACGTTTCAGCAGCTAGCACGCTCTCCGTGTGCTGGAGAAGCGGCAGAGGCTTCCTTGCCGGAGAAGCGGCACCTTCGCCGGCAGAGAGCATCCTGCCGGCCGCGGTGCGCTCCGGAGCGGGGGCTTGTGCCGAAAGAGGCCGGCAACAGGCGCTTACCTTCGGACAGCTCCGGATCGCCGTCTAATGCGTCTCTTGTCGCCTACACGGCAGGGAAAAGCTTTTCCACTCTGTCTAGGAAGGAGAAAGTGTGCCAGCACAGCAAATGCCTCCCGGACTTTCCCTGCAATTCAGCAAGTGCTTTGCAGCTTGAAATTGGAAGGAAAGCCTCAGATTTAGCAGCCAGAGCTTCAGGAGGAGCAGCAGCGAGCACAGCATCGGTTTTGCAGCAGCTCCTTCCATGTGCATGTTTTTGGGAGTGGAAAGGCTTGCAGAGTGTTAAAGTAGCTTTTTCTCTCCGCTGGAAAGCTGCACGCTCAGTGCCAGTGTTCTGCAGCTTCTTTCTTCACGTTTCAGCAGCTAGCACGCTCTCCGTGTGCTGGAGAAGCGGCAGAGGCTTCCTTGCCGGAGAAGCGGCACCTTCGCCGGCAGAGAGCATCCTGCCGGCCGCGGTGCGCTCCGGAGCGGGGGCTTGTGCCGAAAGAGGCCGGCAACAGGCGCTTACCTTCGGACAGCTCCGGATCGCCGTCTAATGCGTCTCTTGTCGCCTACACGGCAGGGAAAAGCTTTTCCACTCTGTCTAGGAAGGAGAAAGTGTGCCAGCACAGCAAATGCCTCCCGGACTTTCCCTGGAATTCAGCAAGTGCTTTGCAGCTTGAAATTGGAAGGAAAGCCTCAGATTTAGCAGCCAGAGCTTCAGGAGGAGCAGCAGCGAGCACAGCATCGGTTTTGCAGCAGCTCCTTCCATGTGCATGTTTTTGGGAGTGGAAAGGCTTGCAGAGTGTTAAAGTAGCTTTTTCTCTCCGCTGGAAAGCTGCACGCTCAGTGCCAGTGTTCTGCAGCTTCTTTCTTCACGTTTCAGCAGCTAGCTCGCTCTCCGTGTGCTGGAGAAGCGGCAGAGGCTTCCTTGCCGGAGAAGCGGCACCTTCGCCGGCAGAGAGCATCCTGCCGGCCGCGGTGCGCTCCGGAGCGGGGGCTTGTGCCGAAAGAGGCCGGCAACAGGCGCTTACCTTCGGACAGCTCCGGATCGCCGTCTAATGCGTCTCTTGTCGCCTACACGGCAGGGAAAAGCTTTTCCACTCTGTCTAGGAAGGAGAAAGTGTGCCAGCACAGCAAATGCCTCCCGGACTTTCCCTGGAATTCAGCAAGTGCTTTGCAGCTTGAAATTGGAAGGAAAGCCTCAGATTTAGCAGCCAGAGCTTCAGGAGGAGCAGCAGCGAGCACAGCATCGCTTTTGCAGCAGCTCCTTCCATGTGCATGTTTTTGGGAGTGGAAAGGCTTGCAGAGTGTTAAAGTAGCTTTTTCTCTCCGCTGGAAAGCTGCACGCTCAGTGCCAGTGTTCTGCAGCTTCTTTCTTCACGTTTCAGCAGCTAGCTCGCTCTCCGTGTGCTGGAGAAGCGGCAGAGGCTTCCTTGCCGGAGAAGCGGCACCTTCGCCGGCAGAGAGCATCCTGCCGGCCGCGGTGCGCTCCGGAGCGGGGGCTTGTGCCGAAAGAGGCCGGCAACAGGCGCTTACCTTCGGACAGCTCCGGATCGCCGTCTAATGCGTCTCTTGTCGCCTACACGGCAGGGAAAAGCTTTTCCACTCTGTCTAGGAAGGAGAAAGTGTGCCAGCACAGCAAATGCCTCCCGGACTTTCCCTGGAATTCAGCAAGTGCTTTGCAGCTTGAAATTGGAAGGAAAGCCTCAGATTTAGCAGCCAGAGCTTCAGGAGGAGCAGCAGCGAGCACAGCATCGGTTTTGCAGCAGCTCCTTCCATGTGCATGTTTTTGGGAGTGGAAAGGCTTGCAGAGTGTTAAAGTAGCTTTTTCTCTCCGCTGGAAAGCTGCACGCTCAGTGCCAGTGTTCTGCAGCTTCTTTCTTCACGTTTCAGCAGCTAGCACGCTCTCCGTGTGCTGGAGAAGCGGCAGAGGCTTCCTTGCCGGAGAAGCGGCACCTTCGCCGGCAGAGAGCATCCTGCCGGCCGCGGTGCGCTCCGGAGCGGGGGCTTGTGCCGAAAGAGGCCGGCAACAGGCGCTTACCTTCGGACAGCTCCGGATCGCCGTCTAATGCGTCTCTTGTCGCCTACACGGCAGGGAAAAGCTTTTCCACTCTGTCTAGGAAGGAGAAAGTGTGCCAGCACAGCAAATGCCTCCCGGACTTTCCCTGCAATTCAGCAAGTGCTTTGCAGCTTGAAATTGGAAGGAAAGCCTCAGATTTAGCAGCCAGAGCTTCAGGAGGAGCAGCAGCGAGCACAGCATCGCTTTTGCAGCAGCTCCTTCCATGTGCATGTTTTTGGGAGTGGAAAGGCTTGCAGAGTGTTAAAGTAGCTTTTTCTCTCCGCTGGAAAGCTGCACGCTCAGTGCCAGTCTTCTGCAGCTTCTTTCTTCACGTTTCAGCAGCTAGCTCGCTCTCCGTGTGCTGGAGAAGCGGCAGAGGCTTCCTTGCCGGAGAAGCGGCACCTTCGCCGGCAGAGAGCATCCTGCCGGCCGCGGTGCGCTCCGGAGCGGGGGCTTGTGCCGAAAGAGGCCGGCAACAGGCGCTTACCTTCGGACAGCTCCGGATCGCCGTCTAATGCGTCTCTTGTCGCCTACACGGCAGGGAAAAGCTTTTCCACTCTGTCTAGGAAGGAGAAAGTGTGCCAGCACAGCAAATGCCTCCCGGACTTTCCCTGGAATTCAGCAAGTGCTTTGCAGCTTGAAATTGGAAGGAAAGCCTCAGATTTAGCAGCCAGAGCTTCAGGAGGAGCAGCAGCGAGCACAGCATCGCTTTTGCAGCAGCTCCTTCCATGTGCATGTTTTTGGGAGTGGAAAGGCTTGCAGAGTGTTAAAGTAGCTTTTTCTCTCCGCTGGAAAGCTGCACGCTCAGTGCCAGTCTTCTGCAGCTTCTTTCTTCACGTTTCAGCAGCTAGCTCGCTCTCCGTGTGCTGGAGAAGCGGCAGAGGCTTCCTTGCCGGAGAAGCGGCACCTTCGCCGGCAGAGAGCATCCTGCCGGCCGCGGTGCGCTCCGGAGCGGGGGCTTGTGCCGAAAGAGGCCGGCAACAGGCGCTTACCTTCGGACAGCTCCGGATCGCCGTCTAATGCGTCTCTTGTCGCCTACACGGCAGGGAAAAGCTTTTCCACTCTGTCTAGGAAGGAGAAAGTGTGCCAGCACAGCAAATGCCTCCCGGACTTTCCCTGCAATTCAGCAAGTGCTTTGCAGCTTGAAATTGGAAGGAAAGCCTCAGATTTAGCAGCCAGAGCTTCAGGAGGAGCAGCAGCGAGCACAGCATCGGTTTTGCAGCAGCTCCTTCCATGTGCATGTTTTTGGGAGTGGAAAGGCTTGCAGAGTGTTCAAGTAGCTTTTTCTCTCCGCTGGAAAGCTGCACGCTCAGTGCCAGTCTTCTGCAGCTTCTTTCTTCACGTTTCAGCAGCTAGCACGCTCTCCGTGTGCTGGAGAAGCGGCAGAGGCTTCCTTGCCGGAGAAGCGGCACCTTCGCCGGCAGAGAGCATCCTGCCGGCCGCGGTGCGCTCCGGAGCGGGGGCTTGTGCCGAAAGAGGCCGGCAACAGGCGCTTACCTTCGGACAGCTCCGGATCGCCGTCTAATGCGTCTCTTGTCGCCTACACGGCAGGGAAAAGCTTTTCCACTCTGTCTAGGAAGGAGAAAGTGTGCCAGCACAGCAAATGCCTCCCGGACTTTCCCTGGAATTCAGCAAGTGCTTTGCAGCTTGAAATTGGAAGGAAAGCCTCAGATTTAGCAGCCAGAGCTTCAGGAGGAGCAGCAGCGAGCACAGCATCGGTTTTGCAGCAGCTCCTTCCATGTGCATGTTTTTGGGAGTGGAAAGGCTTGCAGAGTGTTAAAGTAGCTTTTTCTCTCCGCTGGAAAGCTGCACGCTCAGTGCCAGTGTTCTGCAGCTTCTTTCTTCACGTTTCAGCAGCTAGCACGCTCTCCGTGTGCTGGAGAAGCGGCAGAGGCTTCCTTGCCGGAGAAGCGGCACCTTCGCCGGCAGAGAGCATCCTGCCGGCCGCGGTGCGCTCCGGAGCGGGGGCTTGTGCCGAAAGAGGCCGGCAACAGGCGCTTACCTTCGGACAGCTCCGGATCGCCGTCTAATGCGTCTCTTGTCGCCTACACGGCAGGGAAAAGCTTTTCCACTCTGTCTAGGAAGGAGAAAGTGTGCCAGCACAGCAAATGCCTCCCGGACTTTCCCTGGAATTCAGCAAGTGCTTTGCAGCTTGAAATTGGAAGGAAAGCCTCAGATTTAGCAGCCAGAGCTTCAGGAGGAGCAGCAGCGAGCACAGCATCGCTTTTGCAGCAGCTCCTTCCATGTGCATGTTTTTGGGAGTGGAGAGGCTTGCAGAGTGTTAAAGTAGCTTTTTCTCTCCGCTGGAAAGCTGCACGCTCAGTGCCAGTCTTCTGCAGCTTCTTTCTTCACGTTTCAGCAGCTAGCACGCTCTCCGTGTGCTGGAGAAGCGGCAGAGGCTTCCTTGCCGGAGAAGCGGCACCTTCGCCGGCAGAGAGCATCCTGCCGGCCGCGGTGCGCTCCGGAGCGGGGGCTTGTGCCGAAAGAGGCCGGCAACAGGCGCTTACCTTCGGACAGCTCCGGATCGCCGTCTAATGCGTCTCTTGTCGCCTACACGGCAGGGAAAAGCTTTTCCACTCTGTCTAGGAAGGAGAAAGTGTGCCAGCACAGCAAATGCCTCCCGGACTTTCCCTGGAATTCAGCAAGTGCTTTGCAGCTTGAAATTGGAAGGAAAGCCTCAGATTTAGCAGCCAGAGCTTCAGGAGGAGCAGCAGCGAGCACAGCATCGGTTTTGCAGCAGCTCCTTCCATGTGCATGTTTTTGGGAGTGGAAAGGCTTGCAGAGTGTTAAAGTAGCTTTTTCTCTCCGCTGGAAAGCTGCACGCTCAGTGCCAGTGTTCTGCAGCTTCTTTCTTCACGTTTCAGCAACTAGCACGCTCTCCGTGTGCTGGAGAAGCGGCAGAGGCTTCCTTGCCGGAGAAGCGGCACCTTCGCCGGCAGAGAGCATCCTGCCGGCCGCGGTGCGCTCCGGAGCGGGGGCTTGTGCCGAAAGAGGCCGGCAACAGGCGCTTACCTTCGGACAGCTCCGGATCGCCGTCTAATGCGTCTCTTGTCGCCTACACGGCAGGGAAAAGCTTTTCCACTCTGTCTAGGAAGGAGAAAGTGTGCCAGCACAGCAAATGCCTCCCGGACTTTCCCTGCAATTCAGCAAGTGCTTTGCAGCTTGAAATTGGAAGGAAAGCCTCAGATTTAGCAGCCAGAGCTTCAGGAGGAGCAGCAGCGAGCACAGCATCGGTTTTGCAGCAGCTCCTTCCATGTGCATGTTTTTGGGAGTGGAAAGGCTTGCAGAGTGTTAAAGTAGCTTTTCCTCTCCGCTGGAAAGCTGCACGCTCAGTGCCAGTGTTCTGCAGCTTCTTTCTTCACGTTTCAGCAGCTAGCACGCTCTCCGTGTGCTGGAGAAGCGGCAGAGGCTTCCTTGCCGGAGAAGCGGCACCTTCGCCGGCAGAGAGCATCCTGCCGGCCGCGGTGCGCTCCGGAGCGGGGGCTTGTGCCGAAAGAGGCCGGCAACAGGCGCTTACCTTCGGACAGCTCCGGATCGCCGTCTAATGCGTCTCTTGTCGCCTACACGGCAGGGAAAAGCTTTTCCACTCTGTCTAGGAAGGAGAAAGTGTGCCAGCACAGCAAATGCCTCCCGGACTTTCCCTGGAATTCAGCAAGTGCTTTGCAGCTTGAAATTGGAAGGAAAGCCTCAGATTTAGCAGCCAGAGCTTCAGGAGGAGCAGCAGCGAGCACAGCATCGGTTTTGCAGCAGCTCCTTCCATGTGCATGTTTTTGGGAGTGGAAAGGCTTGCAGAGTGTTAAAGTAGCTTTTTCTCTCCGCTGGAAAGCTGCACGCTCAGTGCCAGTCTTCTGCAGCTTCTTTCTTCACGTTTCAGCAGCTAGCTCGCTCTCCGTGTGCTGGAGAAGCGGCAGAGGCTTCCTTGCCGGAGAAGCGGCACCTTCGCCGGCAGAGAGCATCCTGCCGGCCGCGGTGCGCTCCGGAGCGGGGGCTTGTGCCGAAAGAGGCCGGCAACAGGCGCTTACCTTCGGACAGCTCCGGATCGCCGTCTAATGCGTCTCTTGTCGCCTACACGGCAGGGAAAAGCTTTTCCACTCTGTCTAGGAAGGAGAAAGTGTGCCAGCACAGCAAATGCCTCCCGGACTTTCCCTGGAATTCAGCAAGTGCTTTGCAGCTTGAAATTGGAAGGAAAGCCTCAGATTTAGCAGCCAGAGCTTCAGGAGGAGCAGCAGCGAGCACAGCATCGGTTTTGCAGCAGCTCCTTCCATGTGCATGTTTTTGGGAGTGGAAAGGCTTGCAGAGTGTTCAAGTAGCTTTTTCTCTCCGCTGGAAAGCTGCACGCTCAGTGCCAGTGTTCTGCAGCTTCTTTCTTCACGTTTCAGCAGCTAGCACGCTCTCCGTGTGCTGGAGAAGCGGCAGAGGCTTCCTGGCCGGAGAAGCGGCACCTTCGCCGGCAGAGAGCATCCTGCCGGCCGCGGTGCGCTCCGGAGCGGGGGCTTGTGCCGAAAGAGGCCGGCAACAGGCGCTTACCTTCGGACAGCTCCGGATCGCCGTCTAATGCGTCTCTTGTCGCCTACACGGCAGGGAAAAGCTTTTCCACTCTGTCTAGGAAGGAGAAAGTGTGCCAGCACAGCAAATGCCTCCCGGACTTTCCCTGCAATTCAGCAAGTGCTTTGCAGCTTGAAATTGGAAGGAAAGCCTCAGATTTAGCAGCCAGAGCTTCAGGAGGAGCAGCAGCGAGCACAGCATCGGTTTTGCAGCAGCTCCTTCCATGTGCATGTTTTTGGGAGTGGAAAGGCTTGCAGAGTGTTAAAGTAGCTTTTTCTCTCCGCTGGAAAGCTGCACGCTCAGTGCCAGTGTTCTGCAGCTTCTTTCTTCACGTTTCAGCAGCTAGCACGCTCTCCGTGTGCTGGAGAAGCGGCAGAGGCTTCCTTGCCGGAGAAGCGGCACCTTCGCCGGCAGAGAGCATCCTGCCGGCCGCGGTGCGCTCCGGAGCGGGGGCTTGTGCCGAAAGAGGCCGGCAACAGGCGCTTACCTTCGGACAGCTCCGGATCGCCGTCTAATGCGTCTCTTGTCGCCTACACGGCAGGGAAAAGCTTTTCCACTCTGTCTAGGAAGGAGAAAGTGTGCCAGCACAGCAAATGCCTCCCGGACTTTCCCTGGAATTCAGCAAGTGCTTTGCAGCTTGAAATTGGAAGGAAAGCCTCAGATTTAGCAGCCAGAGCTTCAGGAGGAGCAGCAGCGAGCACAGCATCGGTTTTGCAGCAGCTCCTTCCATGTGCATGTTTTTGGGAGTGGAAAGGCTTGCAGAGTGTTAAAGTAGCTTTTTCTCTCCGCTGGAAAGCTGCACGCTCAGTGCCAGTCTTCTGCAGCTTCTTTCTTCACGTTTCAGCAGCTAGCTCGCTCTCCGTGTGCTGGAGAAGCGGCAGAGGCTTCCTTGCCGGAGAAGCGGCACCTTCGCCGGCAGAGAGCATCCTGCCGGCCGCGGTGCGCTCCGGAGCGGGGGCTTGTGCCGAAAGAGGCCGGCAACAGGCGCTTACCTTCGGACAGCTCCGGATCGCCGTCTAATGCGTCTCTTGTCGCCTACACGGCAGGGAAAAGCTTTTCCACTCTGTCTAGGAAGGAGAAAGTGTGCCAGCACAGCAAATGCCTCCCGGACTTTCCCTGGAATTCAGCAAGTGCTTTGCAGCTTGAAATTGGAAGGAAAGCCTCAGATTTAGCAGCCAGAGCTTCAGGAGGAGCAGCAGCGAGCACAGCATCGGTTTTGCAGCAGCTCCTTCCATGTGCATGTTTTTGGGAGTGGAAAGGCTTGCAGAGTGTTAAAGTAGCTTTTTCTCTCCGCTGGAAAGCTGCACGCTCAGTGCCAGTGTTCTGCAGCTTCTTTCTTCACGTTTCAGCAGCTAGCTCGCTCTCCGTGTGCTGGAGAAGCGGCAGAGGCTTCCTTGCCGGAGAAGCGGCACCTTCGCCGGCAGAGAGCATCCTGCCGGCCGCGGTGCGCTCCGGAGCGGGGGCTTGTGCCGAAAGAGGCCGGCAACAGGCGCTTACCTTCGGACAGCTCCGGATCGCCGTCTAATGCGTCTCTTGTCGCCTACACGGCAGGGAAAAGCTTTTCCACTCTGTCTAGGAAGGAGAAAGTGTGCCAGCACAGCAAATGCCTCCCGGACTTTCCCTGGAATTCAGCAAGTGCTTTGCAGCTTGAAATTGGAAGGAAAGCCTCAGATTTAGCAGCCAGAGCTTCAGGAGGAGCAGCAGCGAGCACAGCATCGCTTTTGCAGCAGCTCCTTCCATGTGCATGTTTTTGGGAGTGGAAAGGCTTGCAGAGTGTTAAAGTAGCTTTTTCTCTCCGCTGGAAAGCTGCACGCTCAGTGCCAGTCTTCTGCAGCTTCTTTCTTCACGTTTCAGCAGCTAGCACGCTCTCCGTGTGCTGGAGAAGCGGCAGAGGCTTCCTTGCCGGAGAAGCGGCACCTTCGCCGGCAGAGAGCATCCTGCCGGCCGCGGTGCGCTCCGGAGCGGGGGCTTGTGCCGAAAGAGGCCGGCAACAGGCGCTTACCTTCGGACAGCTCCGGATCGCCGTCTAATGCGTCTCTTGTCGCCTACACGGCAGGGAAAAGCTTTTCCACTCTGTCTAGGAAGGAGAAAGTGTGCCAGCACAGCAAATGCCTCCCGGACTTTCCCTGGAATTCAGCAAGTGCTTTGCAGCTTGAAATTGGAAGGAAAGCCTCAGATTTAGCAGCCAGAGCTTCAGGAGGAGCAGCAGCGAGCACAGCATCGGTTTTGCAGCAGCTCCTTCCATGTGCATGTTTTTGGGAGTGGAAAGGCTTGCAGAGTGTTAAAGTAGCTTTTTCTCTCCGCTGGAAAGCTGCACGCTCAGTGCCAGTGTTCTGCAGCTTCTTTCTTCACGTTTCAGCAGCTAGCTCGCTCTCCGTGTGCTGGAGAAGCGGCAGAGGCTTCCTTGCCGGAGAAGCGGCACCTTCGCCGGCAGAGAGCATCCTGCCGGCCGCGGTGCGCTCCGGAGCGGGGGCTTGTGCCGAAAGAGGCCGGCAACAGGCGCTTACCTTCGGACAGCTCCGGATCGCCGTCTAATGCGTCTCTTGTCGCCTACACGGCAGGGAAAAGCTTTTCCACTCTGTCTAGGAAGGAGAAAGTGTGCCAGCACAGCAAATGCCTCCCGGACTTTCCCTGGAATTCAGCAAGTGCTTTGCAGCTTGAAATTGGAAGGAAAGCCTCAGATTTAGCAGCCAGAGCTTCAGGAGGAGCAGCAGCGAGCACAGCATCGGTTTTACAGCAGCTCCTTCCATGTGCATGTTTTTGGGAGTGGAAAGGCTTGCAGAGTGTTAAAGTAGCTTTTTCTCTCCGCTGGAAAGCTGCACGCTCAGTGCCAGTGTTCTGCAGCTTCTTTCTTCACGTTTCAGCAACTAGCACGCTCTCCGTGTGCTGGAGAAGCGGCAGAGGCTTCCTTGCCGGAGAAGCGGCACCTTCGCCGGCAGAGAGCATCCTGCCGGCCGCGGTGCGCTCCGGAGCGGGGGCTTGTGCCGAAAGAGGCCGGCAACAGGCGCTTACCTTCGGACAGCTCCGGATCGCCGTCTAATGCGTCTCTTGTCGCCTACACGGCAGGGAAAAGCTTTTCCACTCTGTCTAGGAAGGAGAAAGTGTGCCAGCACAGCAAATGCCTCCCGGACTTTCCCTGCAATTCAGCAAGTGCTTTGCAGCTTGAAATTGGAAGGAAAGCCTCAGATTTAGCAGCCAGAGCTTCAGGAGGAGCAGCAGCGAGCACAGCATCGGTTTTGCAGCAGCTCCTTCCATGTGCATGTTTTTGGGAGTGGAAAGGCTTGCAGAGTGTTAAAGTAGCTTTTCCTCTCCGCTGGAAAGCTGCACGCTCAGTGCCAGTGTTCTGCAGCTTCTTTCTTCACGTTTCAGCAGCTAGCACGCTCTCCGTGTGCTGGAGAAGCGGCAGAGGCTTCCTTGCCGGAGAAGCGGCACCTTCGCCGGCAGAGAGCATCCTGCCGGCCGCGGTGCGCTCCGGAGCGGGGGCTTGTGCCGAAAGAGGCCGGCAACAGGCGCTTACCTTCGGACAGCTCCGGATCGCCGTCTAATGCGTCTCTTGTCGCCTACACGGCAGGGAAAAGCTTTTCCACTCTGTCTAGGAAGGAGAAAGTGTGCCAGCACAGCAAATGCCTCCCGGACTTTCCCTGGAATTCAGCAAGTGCTTTGCAGCTTGAAATTGGAAGGAAAGCCTCAGATTTAGCAGCCAGAGCTTCAGGAGGAGCAGCAGCGAGCACAGCATCGGTTTTGCAGCAGCTCCTTCCATGTGCATGTTTTTGGGAGTGGAAAGGCTTGCAGAGTGTTAAAGTAGCTTTTTCTCTCCGCTGGAAAGCTGCACGCTCAGTGCCAGTGTTCTGCAGCTTCTTTCTTCACGTTTCAGCAGCTAGCTCGCTCTCCGTGTGCTGGAGAAGCGGCAGAGGCTTCCTTGCCGGAGAAGCGGCACCTTCGCCGGCAGAGAGCATCCTGCCGGCCGCGGTGCGCTCCGGAGCGGGGGCTTGTGCCGAAAGAGGCCGGCAACAGGCGCTTACCTTCGGACAGCTCCGGATCGCCGTCTAATGCGTCTCTTGTCGCCTACACGGCAGGGAAAAGCTTTTCCACTCTGTCTAGGAAGGAGAAAGTGTGCCAGCACAGCAAATGCCTCCCGGACTTTCCCTGCAATTCAGCAAGTGCTTTGCAGCTTGAAATTGGAAGGAAAGCCTCAGATTTAGCAGCCAGAGCTTCAGGAGGAGCAGCAGCGAGCACAGCATCGGTTTTGCAGCAGCTCCTTCCATGTGCATGTTTTTGGGAGTGGAAAGGCTTGCAGAGTGTTAAAGTAGCTTTTTCTCTCCGCTGGAAAGCTGCACGCTCAGTGCCAGTGTTCTGCAGCTTCTTTCTTCACGTTTCAGCAACTAGCACGCTCTCCGTGTGCTGGAGAAGCGGCAGAGGCTTCCTTGCCGGAGAAGCGGCACCTTCGCCGGCAGAGAGCATCCTGCCGGCCGCGGTGCGCTCCGGAGCGGGGGCTTGTGCCGAAAGAGGCCGGCAACAGGCGCTTACCTTCGGACAGCTCCGGATCGCCGTCTAATGCGTCTCTTGTCGCCTACACGGCAGGGAAAAGCTTTTCCACTCTGTCTAGGAAGGAGAAAGTGTGCCAGCACAGCAAATGCCTCCCGGACTTTCCCTGCAATTCAGCAAGTGCTTTGCAGCTTGAAATTGGAAGGAAAGCCTCAGATTTAGCAGCCAGAGCTTCAGGAGGAGCAGCAGCGAGCACAGCATCGGTTTTGCAGCAGCTCCTTCCATGTGCATGTTTTTGGGAGTGGAAAGGCTTGCAGAGTGTTAAAGTAGCTTTTCCTCTCCGCTGGAAAGCTGCACGCTCAGTGCCAGTGTTCTGCAGCTTCTTTCTTCACGTTTCAGCAGCTAGCACGCTCTCCGTGTGCTGGAGAAGCGGCAGAGGCTTCCTTGCCGGAGAAGCGGCACCTTCGCCGGCAGAGAGCATCCTGCCGGCCGCGGTGCGCTCCGGAGCGGGGGCTTGTGCCGAAAGAGGCCGGCAACAGGCGCTTACCTTCGGACAGCTCCGGATCGCCGTCTAATGCGTCTCTTGTCGCCTACACGGCAGGGAAAAGCTTTTCCACTCTGTCTAGGAAGGAGAAAGTGTGCCAGCACAGCAAATGCCTCCCGGACTTTCCCTGGAATTCAGCAAGTGCTTTGCAGCTTGAAATTGGAAGGAAAGCCTCAGATTTAGCAGCCAGAGCTTCAGGAGGAGCAGCAGCGAGCACAGCATCGGTTTTGCAGCAGCTCCTTCCATGTGCATGTTTTTGGGAGTGGAAAGGCTTGCAGAGTGTTAAAGTAGCTTTTTCTCTCCGCTGGAAAGCTGCACGCTCAGTGCCAGTCTTCTGCAGCTTCTTTCTTCACGTTTCAGCAGCTAGCTCGCTCTCCGTGTGCTGGAGAAGCGGCAGAGGCTTCCTTGCCGGAGAAGCGGCACCTTCGCCGGCAGAGAGCATCCTGCCGGCCGCGGTGCGCTCCGGAGCGGGGGCTTGTGCCGAAAGAGGCCGGCAACAGGCGCTTACCTTCGGACAGCTCCGGATCGCCGTCTAATGCGTCTCTTGTCGCCTACACGGCAGGGAAAAGCTTTTCCACTCTGTCTAGGAAGGAGAAAGTGTGCCAGCACAGCAAATGCCTCCCGGACTTTCCCTGGAATTCAGCAAGTGCTTTGCAGCTTGAAATTGGAAGGAAAGCCTCAGATTTAGCAGCCAGAGCTTCAGGAGGAGCAGCAGCGAGCACAGCATCGGTTTTGCAGCAGCTCCTTCCATGTGCATGTTTTTGGGAGTGGAAAGGCTTGCAGAGTGTTAAAGTAGCTTTTTCTCTCCGCTGGAAAGCTGCACGCTCAGTGCCAGTCTTCTGCAGCTTCTTTCTTCACGTTTCAGCAGCTAGCTCGCTCTCCGTGTGCTGGAGAAGCGGCAGAGGCTTCCTTGCCGGAGAAGCGGCACCTTCGCCGGCAGAGAGCATCCTGCCGGCCGCGGTGCGCTCCGGAGCGGGGGCTTGTGCCGAAAGAGGCCGGCAACAGGCGCTTACCTTCGGACAGCTCCGGATCGCCGTCTAATGCGTCTCTTGTCGCCTACACGGCAGGGAAAAGCTTTTCCACTCTGTCTAGGAAGGAGAAAGTGTGCCAGCACAGCAAATGCCTCCCGGACTTTCCCTGGAATTCAGCAAGTGCTTTGCAGCTTGAAATTGGAAGGAAAGCCTCAGATTTAGCAGCCAGAGCTTCAGGAGGAGCAGCAGCGAGCACAGCATCGGTTTTGCAGCAGCTCCTTCCATGTGCATGTTTTTGGGAGTGGAAAGGCTTGCAGAGTGTTCAAGTAGCTTTTTCTCTCCGCTGGAAAGCTGCACGCTCAGTGCCAGTCTTCTGCAGCTTCTTTCTTCACGTTTCAGCAGCTAGCACGCTCTCCGTGTGCTGGAGAAGCGGCAGAGGCTTCCTTGCCGGAGAAGCGGCACCTTCGCCGGCAGAGAGCATCCTGCCGGCCGCGGTGCGCTCCGGAGCGGGGGCTTGTGCCGAAAGAGGCCGGCAACAGGCGCTTACCTTCGGACAGCTCCGGATCGCCGTCTAATGCGTCTCTTGTCGCCTACACGGCAGGGAAAAGCTTTTCCACTCTGTCTAGGAAGGAGAAAGTGTGCCAGCACAGCAAATGCCTCCCGGACTTTCCCTGGAATTCAGCAAGTGCTTTGCAGCTTGAAATTGGAAGGAAAGCCTCAGATTTAGCAGCCAGAGCTTCAGGAGGAGCAGCAGCGAGCACAGCATCGGTTTTGCAGCAGCTCCTTCCATGTGCATGTTTTTGGGAGTGGAAAGGCTTGCAGAGTGTTAAAGTAGCTTTTTCTCTCCGCTGGAAAGCTGCACGCTCAGTGCCAGTGTTCTGCAGCTTCTTTCTTCACGTTTCAGCAGCTAGCACGCTCTCCGTGTGCTGGAGAAGCGGCAGAGGCTTCCTTGCCGGAGAAGCGGCACCTTCGCCGGCAGAGAGCATCCTGCCGGCCGCGGTGCGCTCCGGAGCGGGGGCTTGTGCCGAAAGAGGCCGGCAACAGGCGCTTACCTTCGGACAGCTCCGGATCGCCGTCTAATGCGTCTCTTGTCGCCTACACGGCAGGGAAAAGCTTTTCCACTCTGTCTAGGAAGGAGAAAGTGTGCCAGCACAGCAAATGCCTCCCGGACTTTCCCTGGAATTCAGCAAGTGCTTTGCAGCTTGAAATTGGAAGGAAAGCCTCAGATTTAGCAGCCAGAGCTTCAGGAGGAGCAGCAGCGAGCACAGCATCGGTTTTGTAGCAGCTCCTTCCATGTGCATGTTTTTGGGAGTGGAAAGGCTTGCAGAGTGTTAAAGTAGCTTTTTCTCTCCGCTGGAAAGCTGCACGCTCAGTGCCAGTGTTCTGCAGCTTCTATCTTCACGTTTCAGCAGCTAGCTCGCTCTCCGTGTGCTGGAGAAGCGGCAGAGGCTTCCTTGCCGGAGAAGCGGCACCTTCGCCGGCAGAGAGCATCCTGCCGGCCGCGGTGCGCTCCGGAGCGGGGGCTTGTGCCGAAAGAGGCCGGCAACAGGCGCTTACCTTCGGACAGCTCCGGATCGCCGTCTAATGCGTCTCTTGTCGCCTACACGGCAGGGAAAAGCTTTTCCACTCTGTCTAGGAAGGAGAAAGTGTGCCAGCACAGCAAATGCCTCCCGGACTTTCCCTGGAATTCAGCAAGTGCTTTGCAGCTTGAAATTGGAAGGAAAGCCTCAGATTTAGCAGCCAGAGCTTCAGGAGGAGCAGCAGCGAGCACAGCATCGGTTTTGCAGCAGCTCCTTCCATGTGCATGTTTTTGGGAGTGGAAAGGCTTGCAGAGTGTTAAAGTAGCTTTTTCTCTCCGCTGGAAAGCTGCACGCTCAGTGCCAGTCTTCTGCAGCTTCTTTCTTCACGTTTCAGCAGCTAGCACGCTCTCCGTGTGCTGGAGAAGCGGCAGAGGCTTCCTTGCCGGAGAAGCGGCACCTTCGCCGGCAGAGAGCATCCTGCCGGCCGCGGTGCGCTCCGGAGCGGGGGCTTGTGCCGAAAGAGGCCGGCAACAGGCGCTTACCTTCGGACAGCTCCGGATCGCCGTCTAATGCGTCTCTTGTCGCCTACACGGCAGGGAAAAGCTTTTCCACTCTGTCTAGGAAGGAGAAAGTGTGCCAGCACAGCAAATGCCTCCCGGACTTTCCCTGGAATTCAGCAAGTGCTTTGCAGCTTGAAATTGGAAGGAAAGCCTCAGATTTAGCAGCCAGAGCTTCAGGAGGAGCAGCAGCGAGCACAGCATCGGTTTTGCAGCAGCTCCTTCCATGTGCATGTTTTTGGGAGTGGAAAGGCTTGCAGAGTGTTAAAGTAGCTTTTTCTCTCCGCTGGAAAGCTGCACGCTCAGTGCCAGTCTTCTGCAGCTTCTTTCTTCACGTTTCAGCAGCTAGCTCGCTCTCCGTGTGCTGGAGAAGCGGCAGAGGCTTCCTTGCCGGAGAAGCGGCACCTTCGCCGGCAGAGAGCATCCTGCCGGCCGCGGTGCGCTCCGGAGCGGGGGCTTGTGCCGAAAGAGGCCGGCAACAGGCGCTTACCTTCGGACAGCTCCGGATCGCCGTCTAATGCGTCTCTTGTCGCCTACACGGCAGGGAAAAGCTTTTCCACTCTGTCTAGGAAGGAGAAAGTGTGCCAGCACAGCAAATGCCTCCCGGACTTTCCCTGGAATTCAGCAAGTGCTTTGCAGCTTGAAATTGGAAGGAAAGCCTCAGATTTAGCAGCCAGAGCTTCAGGAGGAGCAGCAGCGAGCACAGCATCGGTTTTGCAGCAGCTCCTTCCAAGTGCATGTTTTTGGGAGTGGAAAGGCTTGCAGAGTGTTAAAGTAGCTTTTTCTCTCCGCTGGAAAGCTGCACGCTCAGTGCCAGTGTTCTGCAGCTTCTTTCTTCACGTTTCAGCAGCTAGCACGCTCTCCGTGTGCTGGAGAAGCGGCAGAGGCTTCCTTGCCGGAGAAGCGGCACCTTCGCCGGCAGAGAGCATCCTGCCGGCCGCGGTGCGCTCCGGAGCGGGGGCTTGTGCCGAAAGAGGCCGGCAACAGGCGCTTACCTTCGGACAGCTCCGGATCGCCGTCTAATGCGTCTCTTGTCGCCTACACGGCAGGGAAAAGCTTTTCCACTCTGTCTAGGAAGGAGAAAGTGTGCCAGCACAGCAAATGCCTCCCGGACTTTCCCTGGAATTCAGCAAGTGCTTTGCAGCTTGAAATTGGAAGGAAAGCCTCAGATTTAGCAGCCAGAGCTTCAGGAGGAGCAGCAGCGAGCACAGCATCGGTTTTGCAGCAGCTCCTTCCATGTGCATGTTTTTGGGAGTGGAAAGGCTTGCAGAGTGTTAAAGTAGCTTTTCCTCTCCGCTGGAAAGCTGCACGCTCAGTGCCAGTGTTCTGCAGCTTCTTTCTTCACGTTTCAGCAGCTAGCACGCTCTCCGTGTGCTGGAGAAGCGGCAGAGGCTTCCTTGCCGGAGAAGCGGCACCTTCGCCGGCAGAGAGCATCCTGCCGGCCGCGGTGCGCTCCGGAGCGGGGGCTTGTGCCGAAAGAGGCCGGCAACAGGCGCTTACCTTCGGACAGCTCCGGATCGCCGTCTAATGCGTCTCTTGTCGCCTACACGGCAGGGAAAAGCTTTTCCACTCTGTCTAGGAAGGAGAAGGTGTGCCAGCACAGCAAATGCCTCCCGGACTTTCCCTGGAATTCAGCAAGTGCTTTGCAGCTTGAAATTGGAAGGAAAGCCTCAGATTTAGCAGCCAGAGCTTCAGGAGGAGCAGCAGCGAGCACAGCATCGGTTTTGCAGCAGCTCCTTCCATGTGCATGTTTTTGGGAGTGGAAAGGCTTGCAGAGTGTTAAAGTAGCTTTTTCTCTCCGCTGGAAAGCTGCACGCTCAGTGCCAGTGTTCTGCAGCTTCTTTCTTCACGTTTCAGCAGCTAGCACGCTCTCCGTGTGCTGGAGAAGCGGCAGAGGCTTCCTTGCCGGAGAAGCGGCACCTTCGCCGGCAGAGAGCATCCTGCCGGCCGCGGTGCGCTCCGGAGCGGGGGCTTGTGCCGAAAGAGGCCGGCAACAGGCGCTTACCTTCGGACAGCTCCGGATCGCCGTCTAATGCGTCTCTTGTCGCCTACACGGCAGGGAAAAGCTTTTCCACTCTGTCTAGGAAGGAGAAAGTGTGCCAGCACAGCAAATGCCTCCCGGACTTTCCCTGGAATTCAGCAAGTGCTTTGCAGCTTGAAATTGGAAGGAAAGCCTCAGATTTAGCAGCCAGAGCTTCAGGAGGAGCAGCAGCGAGCACAGCATCGGTTTTGCAGCAGCTCCTTCCATGTGCATGTTTTTGGGAGTGGAAAGGCTTGCAGAGTGTTAAAGTAGCTTTTTCTCTCCGCTGGAAAGCTGCACGCTCAGTGCCAGTGTTCTGCAGCTTCTTTCTTCACGTTTCAGCTGCTAGCTCGCTCTCCGTGTGCTGGAGAAGCGGCAGAGGCTTCCTTGCCGGAGAAGCGGCACCTTCGCCGGCAGAGAGCATCCTGCCGGCCGCGGTGCGCTCCGGAGCGGGGGCTTGTGCCGAAAGAGGCCGGCAACAGGCGCTTACCTTCGGACAGCTCCGGATCGCCGTCTAATGCGTCTCTTGTCGCCTACACGGCAGGGAAAAGCTTTTCCACTCTGTCTAGGAAGGAGAAAGTGTGCCAGCACAGCAAATGCCTCCCGGACTTTCCCTGGAATTCAGCAAGTGCTTTGCAGCTTGAAATTGGAAGGAAAGCCTCAGATTTAGCAGCCAGAGCTTCAGGAGGAGCAGCAGCGAGCACAGCATCGGTTTTGCAGCAGCTCCTTCCATGTGCATGTTTTTGGGAGTGGAAAGGCTTGCAGAGTGTTAAAGTAGCTTTTCCTCTCCGCTGGAAAGCTGCACGCTCAGTGCCAGTCTTCTGCAGCTTCTTTCTTCACGTTTCAGCAGCTAGCACGCTCTCCGTGTGCTGGAGAAGCGGCAGAGGCTTCCTTGCCGGAGAAGCGGCACCTTCGCCGGCAGAGAGCATCCTGCCGGCCGCGGTGCGCTCCGGAGCGGGGGCTTGTGCCGAAAGAGGCCGGCAACAGGCGCTTACCTTCGGACAGCTCCGGATCGCCGTCTAATGCGTCTCTTGTCGCCTACACGGCAGGGAAAAGCTTTTCCACTCTGTCTAGGAAGGAGAAAGTGTGCCAGCACAGCAAATGCCTCCCGGACTTTCCCTGCAATTCAGCAAGTGCTTTGCAGCTTGAAATTGGAAGGAAAGCCTCAGATTTAGCAGCCAGAGCTTCAGGAGGAGCAGCAGCGAGCACAGCATCGGTTTTGCAGCAGCTCCTTCCATGTGCATGTTTTTGGGAGTGGAAAGGCTTGCAGAGTGTTAAAGTAGCTTTTTCTCTCCGCTGGAAAGCTGCACGCTCAGTGCCAGTCTTCTGCAGCTTCTTTCTTCACGTTTCAGCAGCTAGCTCGCTCTCCGTGTGCTGGAGAAGCGGCAGAGGCTTCCTTGCCGGAGAAGCGGCACCTTCGCCGGCAGAGAGCATCCTGCCGGCCGCGGTGCGCTCCGGAGCGGGGGCTTGTGCCGAAAGAGGCCGGCAACAGGCGCTTACCTTCGGACAGCTCCGGATCGCCGTCTAATGCGTCTCTTGTCGCCTACACGGCAGGGAAAAGCTTTTCCACTCTGTCTAGGAAGGAGAAAGTGTGCCAGCACAGCAAATGCCTCCCGGACTTTCCCTGCAATTCAGCAAGTGCTTTGCAGCTTGAAATTGGAAGGAAAGCCTCAGATTTAGCAGCCAGAGCTTCAGGAGGAGCAGCAGCGAGCACAGCATCGCTTTTGCAGCAGCTCCTTCCATGTGCATGTTTTTGGGAGTGGAAAGGCTTGCAGAGTGTTAAAGTAGCTTTTTCTCTCCGCTGGAAAGCTGCACGCTCAGTGCCAGTCTTCTGCAGCTTCTTTCTTCACGTTTCAGCAGCTAGCACGCTCTCCGTGTGCTGGAGAAGCGGCAGAGGCTTCCTTGCCGGAGAAGCGGCACCTTCGCCGGCAGAGAGCATCCTGCCGGCCGCGGTGCGCTCCGGAGCGGGGGCTTGTGCCGAAAGAGGCCGGCAACAGGCGCTTACCTTCGGACAGCTCCGGATCGCCGTCTAATGCGTCTCTTGTCGCCTACACGGCAGGGAAAAGCTTTTCCACTCTGTCTAGGAAGGAGAAGGTGTGCCAGCACAGCAAATGCCTCCCGGACTTTCCCTGGAATTCAGCAAGTGCTTTGCAGCTTGAAATTGGAAGGAAAGCCTCAGATTTAGCAGCCAGAGCTTCAGGAGGAGCAGCAGCGAGCACAGCATCGGTTTTGCAGCAGCTCCTTCCATGTGCATGTTTTTGGGAGTGGAAAGGCTTGCAGAGTGTTAAAGTAGCTTTTTCTCTCCGCTGGAAAGCTGCACGCTCAGTGCCAGTCTTCTGCAGCTTCTTTCTTCACGTTTCAGCAGCTAGCACGCTCTCCGTGTGCTGGAGAAGCGGCAGAGGCTTCCTTGCCGGAGAAGCGGCACCTTCGCCGGCAGAGAGCATCCTGCCGGCCGCGGTGCGCTCCGGAGCGGGGGCTTGTGCCGAAAGAGGCCGGCAACAGGCGCTTACCTTCGGACAGCTCCGGATCGCCGTCTAATGCGTCTCTTGTCGCCTACACGGCAGGGAAAAGCTTTTCCACTCTGTCTAGGAAGGAGAAAGTGTGCCAGCACAGCAAATGCCTCCCGGACTTTCCCTGGAATTCAGCAAGTGCTTTGCAGCTTGAAATTGGAAGGAAAGCCTCAGATTTAGCAGCCAGAGCTTCAGGAGGAGCAGCAGCGAGCACAGCATCGGTTTTGCAGCAGCTCCTTCCATGTGCATGTTTTTGGGAGTGGAAAGGCTTGCAGAGTGTTAAAGTAGCTTTTTCTCTCCGCTGGAAAGCTGCACGCTCAGTGCCAGTCTTCTGCAGCTTCTTTCTTCACGTTTCAGCAGCTAGCTCGCTCTCCGTGTGCTGGAGAAGCGGCAGAGGCTTCCTTGCCGGAGAAGCGGCACCTTCGCCGGCAGAGAGCATCCTGCCGGCCGCGGTGCGCTCCGGAGCGGGGGCTTGTGCCGAAAGAGGCCGGCAACAGGCGCTTACCTTCGGACAGCTCCGGATCGCCGTCTAATGCGTCTCTTGTCGCCTACACGGCAGGGAAAAGCTTTTCCACTCTGTCTAGGAAGGAGAAAGTGTGCCAGCACAGCAAATGCCTCCCGGACTTTCCCTGGAATTCAGCAAGTGCTTTGCAGCTTGAAATTGGAAGGAAAGCCTCAGATTTAGCAGCCAGAGCTTCAGGAGGAGCAGCAGCGAGCACAGCATCGGTTTTGCAGCAGCTCCTTCCATGTGCATGTTTTTGGGAGTGGAAAGGCTTGCAGAGTGTTAAAGTAGCTTTTTCTCTCCGCTGGAAAGCTGCACGCTCAGTGCCAGTGTTCTGCAGCTTCTTTCTTCACGTTTCAGCAGCTAGCACGCTCTCCGTGTGCTGGAGAAGCGGCAGAGGCTTCCTTGCCGGAGAAGCGGCACCTTCGCCGGCAGAGAGCATCCTGCCGGCCGCGGTGCGCTCCGGAGCGGGGGCTTGTGCCGAAAGAGGCCGGCAACAGGCGCTTACCTTCGGACAGCTCCGGATCGCCGTCTAATGCGTCTCTTGTCGCCTACACGGCAGGGAAAAGCTTTTCCACTCTGTCTAGGAAGGAGAAAGTGTGCCAGCACAGCAAATGCCTCCCGGACTTTCCCTGGAATTCAGCAAGTGCTTTGC
The DNA here is from genome assembly GCF_963513975.1 of Fringilla coelebs. Lineage (NCBI taxonomy): Eukaryota > Metazoa > Chordata > Aves > Passeriformes > Fringillidae > Fringilla > Fringilla coelebs. The sequence goes on along the minus strand of NW_028167384.1, from coordinate 348,944 downwards.
AGCTTGAAATTGGAAGGAAAGCCTCAGATTTAGCAGCCAGAGCTTCAGGAGGAGCAGCAGCGAGCACAGCATCGGTTTTGCAGCAGCTCCTTCCATGTGCATGTTTTTGGGAGTGGAAAGGCTTGCAGAGTGTTAAAGTAGCTTTTTCTCTCCGCTGGAAAGCTGCACGCTCAGTGCCAGTCTTCTGCAGCTTCTTTCTTCACGTTTCAGCAGCTAGCACGCTCTCCGTGTGCTGGAGAAGCGGCAGAGGCTTCCTTGCCGGAGAAGCGGCACCTTCGCCGGCAGAGAGCATCCTGCCGGCCGCGGTGCGCTCCGGAGCGGGGGCTTGTGCCGAAAGAGGCCGGCAACAGGCGCTTACCTTCGGACAGCTCCGGATCGCCGTCTAATGCGTCTCTTGTCGCCTACACGGCAGGGAAAAGCTTTTCCACTCTGTCTAGGAAGGAGAAGGTGTGCCAGCACAGCAAATGCCTCCCGGACTTTCCCTGGAATTCAGCAAGTGCTTTGCAGCTTGAAATTGGAAGGAAAGCCTCAGATTTAGCAGCCAGAGCTTCAGGAGGAGCAGCAGCGAGCACAGCATCGGTTTTGCAGCAGCTCCTTCCATGTGCATGTTTTTGGGAGTGGAAAGGCTTGCAGAGTGTTAAAGTAGCTTTTTCTCTCCGCTGGAAAGCTGCACGCTCAGTGCCAGTGTTCTGCAGCTTCTTTCTTCACGTTTCAGCAGCTAGCACGCTCTCCGTGTGCTGGAGAAGCGGCAGAGGCTTCCTTGCCGGAGAAGCGGCACCTTCGCCGGCAGAGAGCATCCTGCCGGCCGCGGTGCGCTCCGGAGCGGGGGCTTGTGCCGAAAGAGGCCGGCAACAGGCGCTTACCTTCGGACAGCTCCGGATCGCCGTCTAATGCGTCTCTTGTCGCCTACACGGCAGGGAAAAGCTTTTCCACTCTGTCTAGGAAGGAGAAAGTGTGCCAGCACAGCAAATGCCTCCCGGACTTTCCCTGGAATTCAGCAAGTGCTTTGCAGCTTGAAATTGGAAGGAAAGCCTCAGATTTAGCAGCCAGAGCTTCAGGAGGAGCAGCAGCGAGCACAGCATCGGTTTTGCAGCAGCTCCTTCCATGTGCATGTTTTTGGGAGTGGAAAGGCTTGCAGAGTGTTAAAGTAGCTTTTTCTCTCCGCTGGAAAGCTGCACGCTCAGTGCCAGTCTTCTGCAGCTTCTTTCTTCACGTTTCAGCAGCTAGCACGCTCTCCGTGTGCTGGAGAAGCGGCAGAGGCTTCCTTGCCGGAGAAGCGGCACCTTCGCCGGCAGAGAGCATCCTGCCGGCCGCGGTGCGCTCCGGAGCGGGGGCTTGTGCCGAAAGAGGCCGGCAACAGGCGCTTACCTTCGGACAGCTCCGGATCGCCGTCTAATGCGTCTCTTGTCGCCTACACGGCAGGGAAAAGCTTTTCCACTCTGTCTAGGAAGGAGAAGGTGTGCCAGCACAGCAAATGCCTCCCGGACTTTCCCTGGAATTCAGCAAGTGCTTTGCAGCTTGAAATTGGAAGGAAAGCCTCAGATTTAGCAGCCAGAGCTTCAGGAGGAGCAGCAGCGAGCACAGCATCGGTTTTGCAGCAGCTCCTTCCATGTGCATGTTTTTGGGAGTGGAAAGGCTTGCAGAGTGTTAAAGTAGCTTTTTCTCTCCGCTGGAAAGCTGCACGCTCAGTGCCAGTGTTCTGCAGCTTCTTTCTTCACGTTTCAGCAGCTAGCACGCTCTCCGTGTGCTGGAGAAGCGGCAGAGGCTTCCTTGCCGGAGAAGCGGCACCTTCGCCGGCAGAGAGCATCCTGCCGGCCGCGGTGCGCTCCGGAGCGGGGGCTTGTGCCGAAAGAGGCCGGCAACAGGCGCTTACCTTCGGACAGCTCCGGATCGCCGTCTAATGCGTCTCTTGTCGCCTACACGGCAGGGAAAAGCTTTTCCACTCTGTCTAGGAAGGAGAAAGTGTGCCAGCACAGCAAATGCCTCCCGGACTTTCCCTGGAATTCAGCAAGTGCTTTGCAGCTTGAAATTGGAAGGAAAGCCTCAGATTTAGCAGCCAGAGCTTCAGGAGGAGCAGCAGCGAGCACAGCATCGGTTTTGCAGCAGCTCCTTCCAAGTGCATGTTTTTGGGAGTGGAAAGGCTTGCAGAGTGTTAAAGTAGCTTTTTCTCTCCGCTGGAAAGCTGCACGCTCAGTGCCAGTCTTCTGCAGCTTCTTTCTTCACGTTTCAGCAGCTAGCACGCTCTCCGTGTGCTGGAGAAGCGGCAGAGGCTTCCTTGCCGGAGAAGCGGCACCTTCGCCGGCAGAGAGCATCCTGCCGGCCGCGGTGCGCTCCGGAGCGGGGGCTTGTGCCGAAAGAGGCCGGCAACAGGCGCTTACCTTCGGACAGCTCCGGATCGCCGTCTAATGCGTCTCTTGTCGCCTACACGGCAGGGAAAAGCTTTTCCACTCTGTCTAGGAAGGAGAAAGTGTGCCAGCACAGCAAATGCCTCCCGGACTTTCCCTGGAATTCAGCAAGTGCTTTGCAGCTTGAAATTGGAAGGAAAGCCTCAGATTTAGCAGCCAGAGCTTCAGGAGGAGCAGCAGCGAGCACAGCATCGGTTTTGCAGCAGCTCCTTCCATGTGCATGTTTTTGGGAGTGGAAAGGCTTGCAGAGTGTTAAAGTAGCTTTTTCTCTCCGCTGGAAAGCTGCACGCTCAGTGCCAGTCTTCTGCAGCTTCTTTCTTCACGTTTCAGCAGCTAGCACGCTCTCCGTGTGCTGGAGAAGCGGCAGAGGCTTCCTTGCCGGAGAAGCGGCACCTTCGCCGGCAGAGAGCATCCTGCCGGCCGCGGTGCGCTCCGGAGCGGGGGCTTGTGCCGAAAGAGGCCGGCAACAGGCGCTTACCTTCGGACAGCTCCGGATCGCCGTCTAATGCGTCTCTTGTCGCCTACACGGCAGGGAAAAGCTTTTCCACTCTGTCTAGGAAGGAGAAAGTGTGCCAGCACAGCAAATGCCTCCCGGACTTTCCCTGGAATTCAGCAAGTGCTTTGCAGCTTGAAATTGGAAGGAAAGCCTCAGATTTAGCAGCCAGAGCTTCAGGAGGAGCAGCAGCGAGCACAGCATCGGTTTTGCAGCAGCTCCTTCCATGTGCATGTTTTTGGGAGTGGAAAGGCTTGCAGAGTGTTAAAGTAGCTTTTTCTCTCCGCTGGAAAGCTGCACGCTCAGTGCCAGTGTTCTGCAGCTTCTTTCTTCACGTTTCAGCAGCTAGCTCGCTCTCCGTGTGCTGGAGAAGCGGCATAGGCTTCCTTGCCGGAGAAGCGGCACCTTCGCCGGCAGAGAGCATCCTGCCGGCCGCGGTGCGCTCCGGAGCGGGGGCTTGTGCCGAAAGAGGCCGGCAACAGGCGCTTACCTTCGGACAGCTCCGGATCGCCGTCTAATGCGTCTCTTGTCGCCTACACGGCAGGGAAAAGCTTTTCCACTCTGTCTAGGAAGGAGAAAGTGTGTCAGCACAGCAAATGCCTCCCGGACTTTCCCTGGAATTCAGCAAGTGCTTTGCAGCTTGAAATTGGAAGGAAAGCCTCAGATTTAGCAGCCAGAGCTTCAGGAGGAGCAGCAGCGAGCACAGCATCGGTTTTGCAGCAGCTCCTTCCATGTGCATGTTTTTGGGAGTGGAAAGGCTTGCAGAGTGTTAAAGTAGCTTTTTCTCTCCGCTGGAAAGCTGCACGCTCAGTGCCAGTGTTCTGCAGCTTCTTTCTTCACGTTTCAGCAGCTAGCACGCTCTCCGTGTGCTGGAGAAGCGGCCGAGGCTTCCTTGCCGGAGAAGCGGCACCTTCGCCGGCAGAGAGCATCCTGCCGGCCGCGGTGCGCTCCGGAGCGGGGGCTTGTGCCGAAAGAGGCCGGCAACAGGCGCTTACCTTCGGACAGCTCCGGATCGCCGTCTAATGCGTCTCTTGTCGCCTACACGGCAGGGAAAAGCTTTTCCACTCTGTCTAGGAAGGAGAAAGTGTGCCAGCACAGCAAATGCCTCCCGGACTTTCCCTGGAATTCAGCAAGTACTTTGCAGCTTGAAATTGGAAGGAAAGCCTCAGACTTAGCAGCCAGAGCTTCAGGAGGAGCAGCAGCGAGCACAGCATCGGTTTTGCAGCAGCTCCTTCCATGTGCATGTTTTTGGGAGTGGAAAGGCTTGCAGAGTGTTAAAGTAGCTTTTTCTCTCCGCTGGAAAGCTGCACGCTCAGTGCCAGTGTTCTGCAGCTTCTTTCTTCACGTTTCAGCAGCTAGCACGCTCTCCGTGTGCTGGAGAAGCGGCAGAGGCTTCCTTGCCGGAGAAGCGGCACCTTCGCCGGCAGAGAGCATCCTGCCGGCCGCGGTGCGCTCCGGAGCGGGGGCTTGTGCCGAAAGAGGCCGGCAACAGGCGCTTACCTTCGGACAGCTCCGGATCGCCGTCTAATGCGTCTCTTGTCGCCTACACGGCAGGGAAAAGCTTTTCCACTCTGTCTAGGAAGGAGAAAGTGTGCCAGCACAGCAAATGCCTCCCGGACTTTCCCTGGAATTCAGCAAGTGCTTTGCAGCTTGAAATTGGAAGGAAAGCCTCAGATTTAGCAGCCAGAGCTTCAGGAGGAGCAGCAGCGAGCACAGCATCGGTTTTGCAGCAGCTCCTTCCATGTGCATGTTTTTGGGAGTGGAAAGGCTTGCAGAGTGTTGAAGTAGCTTTTTCTCTCCGCTGGAAAGCTGCACGCTCAGTGCCAGTCTTCTGCAGCTTCTTTCTTCACGTTTCAGCAGCTAGCACGCTCTCCGTGTGCTGGAGAAGCGGCAGAGGCTTCCTTGCCGGAGAAGCGGCACCTTCGCCGGCAGAGAGCATCCTGCCGGCCGCGGTGCGCTCCGGAGCGGGGGCTTGTGCCGAAAGAGGCCGGCAACAGGCGCTTACCTTCGGACAGCTCCGGATCGCCGTCTAATGCGTCTCTTGTCGCCTACACGGCAGGGAAAAGCTTTTCCACTCTGTCTAGGAAGGAGAAAGTGTGCCAGCACAGCAAATGCCTCCCGGACTTTCCCTGGAATTCAGCAAGTGCTTTGCAGCTTGAAATTGGAAGGAAAGCCTCAGATTTAGCAGCCAGAGCTTCAGGAGGAGCAGCAGCGAGCACAGCATCGGTTTTGCAGCAGCTCCTTCCAAGAGCATGTTTTTGGGAGTGGAAAGGCTTGCAGAGTGTTAAAGTAGCTTTTTCTCTCCGCTGGAAAGCTGCACGCTCAGTGCCAGTGTTCTGCAGCTTCTTTCTTCACGTTTCAGCAGCTAGCACGCTCTCCGTGTGCTGGAGAAGCGGCAGAGGCTTCCTTGCCGGAGAAGCGGCACCTTCGCCGGCAGAGAGCATCCTGCCGGCCGCGGCGCGCTCCGGAGCGGGGGCTTGTGCCGAAAGAGGCCGGCAACAGGCGCTTACCTTCGGACAGCTCCGGATCGCCGTCTAATGCGTCTCTTGTCGCCTACACGGCAGGGAAAAGCTTTTCCACTCTGTCTAGGAAGGAGAAAGTGTGCCAGCACAGCAAATGCCTCCCGGACTTTCCCTGGAATTCAGCAAGTGCTTTGCAGCTTGAAATTGGAAGGAAAGCCTCAGATTTAGCAGCCAGAGCTTCAGGAGGAGCAGCAGCGAGCACAGCATCGGTTTTGCAGCAGCTCCTTCCATGTGCATGTTTTTGGGAGTGGAAAGGCTTGCAGAGTGTTAAAGTAGCTTTTTCTCTCCGCTGGAAAGCTGCACGCTCAGTGCCAGTGTTCTGCAGCTTCTTTCTTCACGTTTCAGCAGCTAGCACGCTCTCCGTGTGCTGGAGAAGCGGCAGAGGCTTCCTTGCCGGAGAAGCGGCACCTTCGCCGGCAGAGAGCATCCTGCCGGCCGCGGTGCGCTCCGGAGCGGGGGCTTGTGCCGAAAGAGGCCGGCAACAGGCGCTTACCTTCGGACAGCTCCGGATCGCCGTCTAATGCGTCTCTTGTCGCCTACACGGCAGGGAAAAGCTTTTCCACTCTGTCTAGGAAGGAGAAGGTGTGCCAGCACAGCAAATGCCTCCCGGACTTTCCCTGGAATTCAGCAAGTGCTTTGCAGCTTGAAATTGGAAGGAAAGCCTCAGATTTAGCAGCCAGAGCTTCAGGAGGAGCAGCAGCGAGCACAGCATCGGTTTTGCAGCAGCTCCTTCCATGTGCATGTTTTTGGGAGTGGAAAGGCTTGCAGAGTGTTAAAGTAGCTTTTTCTCTCCGCTGGAAAGCTGCACGCTCAGTGCCAGTCTTCTGCAGCTTCTTTCTTCACGTTTCAGCAGCTAGCACGCTCTCCGTGTGCTGGAGAAGCGGCAGAGGCTTCCTTGCCGGAGAAGCGGCACCTTCGCCGGCAGAGAGCATCCTGCCGGCCGCGGTGCGCTCCGGAGCGGGGGCTTGTGCCGAAAGAGGCCGGCAACAGGCGCTTACCTTCGGACAGCTCCGGATCGCCGTCTAATGCGTCTCTTGTCGCCTACACGGCAGGGAAAAGCTTTTCCACTCTGTCTAGGAAGGAGAAAGTGTGCCAGCACAGCAAATGCCTCCCGGACTTTCCCTGCAATTCAGCAAGTGCTTTGCAGCTTGAAATTGGAAGGAAAGCCTCAGATTTAGCAGCCAGAGCTTCAGGAGGAGCAGCAGCGAGCACAGCATCGGTTTTGCAGCAGCTCCTTCCATGTGCATGTTTTTGGGAGTGGAAAGGCTTGCAGAGTGTTAAAGTAGCTTTTTCTCTCCGCTGGAAAGCTGCACGCTCAGTGCCAGTGTTCTGCAGCTTCTTTCTTCACGTTTCAGCAACTAGCACGCTCTCCGTGTGCTGGAGAAGCTGAATTGCAGGGAAAGTCCGGGAGGCATTTGCTGTGCTGGCACACTTTCTCCTTCCTAGACAGAGTGGAAAAGCTTTTCCCTGCCGTGTAGGCGACAAGAGACGCATTAGACGGCGATCCGGAGCTGTCCGAAGGTAAGCGCCTGTTGCCGGCCTCTTTCGGCACAAGCCCCCGCTCCGGAGCGCACCGCGGCCGGCAGGATGCTCTCTGCCGGCGAAGGTGCCGCTTCTCCGGCAAGGAAGCCTCTGCCGCTTCTCCAGCACACGGAGAGCGAGCTAGCTGCTGAAACGTGAAGAAAGAAGCTGCAGAAGACTGGCACTGAGCGTGCAGCTTTCCAGCGGAGAGAAAAAGCTACTTTAACACTCTGCAAGCCTTTCCACTCCCAAAAACATGCACATGGAAGGAGCTGCTGCAAAACCGATGCTGTGCTCGCTGCTGCTCCTCCTGAAGCTCTGGCTGCTAAATCTGAGGCTTTCCTTCCAATTTCAAGCTGCAAAGCACTTGCTGAATTGCAGGGAAAGTCCGGGAGGCATTTGCTGTGCTGGCACACTTTCTCCTTCCTAGACAGAGTGGAAAAGCTTTTCCCTGCCGTGTAGGCGACAAGAGACGCATTAGACGGCGATCCGGAGCTGTCCGAAGGTAAGCGCCTGTTGCCGGCCTCTTTCGGCACAAGCCCCCGCTCCGGAGCGCGCCGCGGCCGGCAGGATGCTCTCTGCCGGCGAAGGTGCCGCTTCTCCGGCAAGGAAGCCTCTGCCGCTTCTCCAGCACACGGAGAGCGTGCTAGCTGCTGAAACGTGAAGAAAGAAGCTGCAGAACACTGGCACTGAGCGTGCAGCTTTCCAGCGGAGAGAAAAAGCTACTTTAACACTCTGCAAGCCTTTCCACTCCCAAAAACATGCACATGGAAGGAGCTGCTGCAAAACCGATGCTGTGCTCGCTGCTGCTCCTCCTGAAGCTCTGGCTGCTAAATCTGAGGCTTTCCTTCCAATTTCAAGCTGCAAAGCACTTGCTGAATTCCAGGGAAAGTCCGGGAGGCATTTGCTGTGCTGGCACACTTTCTCCTTCCTAGACAGAGTGGAAAAGCTTTTCCCTGCCGTGTAGGCGACAAGAGACGCATTAGACGGCGATCCGGAGCTGTCCGAAGGTAAGCGCCTGTTGCCGGCCTCTTTCGGCACAAGCCCCCGCTCCGGAGCGCACCGCGGCCGGCAGGATGCTCTCTGCCGGCGAAGGTGCCGCTTCTCCGGCAAGGAAGCCTCTGCCGCTTCTCCAGCACACGGAGAGCGTGCTAGCTGCTGAAACGTGAAGAAAGAAGCTGCAGAACACTGGCACTGAGCGTGCAGCTTTCCAGCGGAGAGAAAAAGCTACTTTAACACTCTGCAAGCCTTTCCACTCCCAAAAACATGCACATGGAAGGAGCTGCTGCAAAACCGATGCTGTGCTCGCTGCTGCTCCTCCTGAAGCTCTGGCTGCTAAATCTGAGGCTTTCCTTCCAATTTCAAGCTGCAAAGCACTTGCTGAATTCCAGGGAAAGTCCGGGAGGCATTTGCTGTGCTGGCACACTTTCTCCTTCCTAGACAGAGTGGAAAAGCTTTTCCCTGCCGTGTAGGCGACAAGAGACGCATTAGACGGCGATCCGGAGCTGTCCGAAGGTAAGCGCCTGTTGCCGGCCTCTTTCGGCACAAGCCCCCGCTCCGGAGCGCGCCGCGGCCGGCAGGATGCTCTCTGCCGGCGAAGGTGCCGCTTCTCCGGCAAGGAAGCCTCTGCCGCTTCTCCAGCACACGGAGAGCGTGCTAGCTGCTGAAACGTGAAGAAAGAAGCTGCAGAACACTGGCACTGAGCGTGCAGCTTTCCAGCGGAGAGAAAAAGCTACTTTAACACTCTGCAAGCCTTTCCACTCCCAAAAACATGCTCTTGGAAGGAGCTGCTGCAAAACCGATGCTGTGCTCGCTGCTGCTCCTCCTGAAGCTCTGGCTGCTAAATCTGAGGCTTTCCTTCCAATTTCAAGCTGCAAAGCACTTGCTGAATTCCAGGGAAAGTCCGGGAGGCATTTGCTGTGCTGGCACACTTTCTCCTTCCTAGACAGAGTGGAAAAGCTTTTCCCTGCCGTGTAGGCGACAAGAGACGCATTAGACGGCGATCCGGAGCTGTCCGAAGGTAAGCGCCTGTTGCCGGCCTCTTTCGGCACAAGCCCCCGCTCCGGAGCGCACCGCGGCCGGCAGGATGCTCTCTGCCGGCGAAGGTGCCGCTTCTCCGGCAAGGAAGCCTCTGCCGCTTCTCCAGCACACGGAGAGCGTGCTAGCTGCTGAAACGTGAAGAAAGAAGCTGCAGAACACTGGCACTGAGCGTGCAGCTTTCCAGCGGAGAGAAAAAGCTACTTTAACACTCTGCAAGCCTTTCCACTCCCAAAAACATGCACATGGAAGGAGCTGCTGCAAAACCGATGCTGTGCTCGCTGCTGCTCCTCCTGAAGCTCTGGCTGCTAAATCTGAGGCTTTCCTTCCAATTTCAAGCTGCAAAGCACTTGCTGAATTCCAGGGAAAGTCCGGGAGGCATTTGCTGTGCTGGCACACTTTCTCCTTCCTAGACAGAGTGGAAAAGCTTTTCCCTGCCGTGTAGGCGACAAGAGACGCATTAGACGGCGATCCGGAGCTGTCCGAAGGTAAGCGCCTGTTGCCGGCCTCTTTCGGCACAAGCCCCCGCTCCGGAGCGCACCGCGGCCGGCAGGATGCTCTCTGCCGGCGAAGGTGCCGCTTCTCCGGCAAGGAAGCCTCTGCCGCTTCTCCAGCACACGGAGAGCGTGCTAGCTGCTGAAACGTGAAGAAAGAAGCTGCAGAACACTGGCACTGAGCGTGCAGCTTTCCAGCGGAGAGAAAAAGCTACTTTAACACTCTGCAAGCCTTTCCACTCCCAAAAACATGCACATGGAAGGAGCTGCTGCAAAACCGATGCTGTGCTCGCTGCTGCTCCTCCTGAAGCTCTGGCTGCTAAATCTGAGGCTTTCCTTCCAATTTCAAGCTGCAAAGCACTTGCTGAATTCCAGGGAAAGTCCGGGAGGCATTTGCTGTGCTGGCACACTTTCTCCTTCCTAGACAGAGTGGAAAAGCTTTTCCCTGCCGTGTAGGCGACAAGAGACGCATTAGACGGCGATCCGGAGCTGTCCGAAGGTAAGCGCCTGTTGCCGGCCTCTTTCGGCACAAGCCCCCGCTCCGGAGCGCACCGCGGCCGGCAGGATGCTCTCTGCCGGCGAAGGTGCCGCTTCTCTGGCAAGGAAGCCTCTGCCGCTTCTCCAGCACACGGAGAGCGTGCTAGCTGCTGAAACGTGAAGAAAGAAGCTGCAGAACACTGGCACTGAGCGTGCAGCTTTCCAGCGGAGAGAAAAAGCTACTTTAACACTCTGCAAGCCTTTCCACTCCCAAAAACATGCACATGGAAGGAGCTGCTGCAAAACCGATGCTGTGCTCGCTGCTGCTCCTCCTGAAGCTCTGGCTGCTAAATCTGAGGCTTTCCTTCCAATTTCAAGCTGCAAAGCACTTGCTGAATTCCAGGGAAAGTCCGGGAGGCATTTGCTGTGCTGGCACACTTTCTCCTTCCTAGACAGAGTGGAAAAGCTTTTCCCTGCCGTGTAGGCGACAAGAGACGCATTAGACGGCGATCCGGAGCTGTCCGAAGGTAAGCGCCTGTTGCCGGCCTCTTTCGGCACAAGCCCCCGCTCCGGAGCGCACCGCGGCCGGCAGGATGCTCTCTGCCGGCGAAGGTGCCGCTTCTCCGGCAAGGAAGCCTCTGCCGCTTCTCCAGCACACGGAGAGCGTGCTAGCTGCTGAAACGTGAAGAAAGAAGCTGCAGAAGACTGGCACTGAGCGTGCAGCTTTCCAGCGGAGAGAAAAAGCTACTTTAACACTCTGCAAGCCTTTCCACTCCCAAAAACATGCACATGGAAGGAGCTGCTGCAAAAGCGATGCTGTGCTCGCTGCTGCTCCTCCTGAAGCTCTGGCTGCTAAATCTGAGGCTTTCCTTCCAATTTCAAGCTGCAAAGCACTTGCTGAATTGCAGGAAAAGTCCGGGAGGCATTTGCTGTGCTGGCACACTTTCTCCTTCCTAGACAGAGTGGAAAAGCTTTTCCCTGCCGTGTAGGCGACAAGAGACGCATTAGACGGCGATCCGGAGCTGTCCGAAGGTAAGCGCCTGTTGCCGGCCTCTTTCGGCACAAGCCCCCGCTCCGGAGCGCACCGCGGCCGGCAGGATGCTCTCTGCCGGCGAAGGTGCCGCTTCTCCGGCAAGGAAGCCTCTGCCGCTTCTCCAGCACACGGAGAGCGTGCTAGCTGCTGAAACGTGAAGAAAGAAGCTGCAGAAGACTGGCACTGAGCGTGCAGCTTTCCAGCGGAGAGAAAAAGCTACTTTAACACTCTGCAAGCCTTTCCACTCCCAAAAACATGCACATGGAAGGAGCTGCTGCAAAACCGATGCTGTGCTCGCTGCTGCTCCTCCTGAAGCTCTGGCTGCTAAATCTGAGGCTTTCCTTCCAATTTCAAGCTGCAAAGCACTTGCTGAATTCCAGGGAAAGTCCGGGAGGCATTTGCTGTGCTGGCACACTTTCTCCTTCCTAGACAGAGTGGAAAAGCTTTTCCCTGCCGTGTAGGCGACAAGAGACGCATTAGACGGCGATCCGGAGCTGTCCGAAGGTAAGCGCCTGTTGCCGGCCTCTTTCGGCACAAGCCCCCGCTCCGGAGCGCGCCGCGGCCGGCAGGATGCTCTCTGCCGGCGAAGGTGCCGCTTCTCCGGCAAGGAAGCCTCTGCCGCTTCTCCAGCACACGGAGAGCGTGCTAGCTGCTGAAACGTGAAGAAAGAAGCTGCAGAACACTGGCACTGAGCGTGCAGCTTTCCAGCGGAGAGAAAAAGCTACTTTAACACTCTGCAAGCCTTTCCACTCCCAAAAACATGCACTTGGAAGGAGCTGCTGCAAAACCGATGCTGTGCTCGCTGCTGCTCCTCCTGAAGCTCTGGCTGCTAAATCTGAGGCTTTCCTTCCAATTTCAAGCTGCAAAGCACTTGCTGAATTCCAGGGAAAGTCCGGGAGGCATTTGCTGTGCTGGCACACTTTCTCCTTCCTAGACAGAGTGGAAAAGCTTTTCCCTGCCGTGTAGGCGACAAGAGACGCATTAGACGGCGATCCGGAGCTGTCCGAAGGTAAGCGCCTGTTGCCGGCCTCTTTCGGCACAAGCCCCCGCTCCGGAGCGCACCGCGGCCGGCAGGATGCTCTCTGCCGGCGAAGGTGCCGCTTCTCCGGCAAGGAAGCCTCTGCCGCTTCTCCAGCACACGGAGAGCGTGCTAGCTGCTGAAACGTGAAGAAAGAAGCTGCAGAACACTGGCACTGAGCGTGCAGCTTTCCAGCGGAGAGAAAAAGCTACTTTAACACTCTGCAAGCCTTTCCACTCCCAAAAACATGCACATGGAAGGAGCTGCTGCAAAACCGATGCTGTGCTCGCTGCTGCTCCTCCTGAAGCTCTGGCTGCTAAATCTGAGGCTTTCCTTCCAATTTCAAGCTGCAAAGCACTTGCTGAATTCCAGGGAAAGTCCGGGAGGCATTTGCTGTGCTGGCACACTTTCTCCTTCCTAGACAGAGTGGAAAAGCTTTTCCCTGCCGTGTAGGCGACAAGAGACGCATTAGACGGCGATCCGGAGCTGTCCGAAGGTAAGCGCCTGTTGCCGGCCTCTTTCGGCACAAGCCCCCGCTCCGGAGCGCACCGCGGCCGGCAGGATGCTCTCTGCCGGCGAAGGTGCCGCTTCTCCGGCAAGGAAGCCTCTGCCGCTTCTCCAGCACACGGAGAGCGTGCTAGCTGCTGAAACGTGAAGAAAGAAGCTGCAGAACACTGGCACTGAGCGTGCAGCTTTCCAGCGGAGAGAAAAAGCTACTTTAACACTCTGCAAGCCTTTCCACTCCCAAAAACATGCACATGGAAGGAGCTGCTGCAAAACCGATGCTGTGCTCGCTGCTGCTCCTCCTGAAGCTCTGGCTGCTAAATCTGAGGCTTTCCTTCCAATTTCAAGCTGCAAAGCACTTGCTGAATTGCAGGGAAAGTCCGGGAGGCATTTGCTGTGCTGGCACACTTTCTCCTTCCTAGACAGAGTGGAAAAGCTTTTCCCTGCCGTGTAGGCGACAAGAGACGCATTAGACGGCGATCCGGAGCTGTCCGAAGGTAAGCGCCTGTTGCCGGCCTCTTTCGGCACAAGCCCCCGCTCCGGAGCGCACCGCGGCCGGCAGGATGCTCTCTGCCGGCGAAGGTGCCGCTTCTCCGGCAAGGAAGCCTCTGCCGCTTCTCCAGCACACGGAGAGCGTGCTAGCTGCTGAAACGTGAAGAAAGAAGCTGCAGAACACTGGCACTGAGCGTGCAGCTTTCCAGCGGAGAGAAAAAGCTACTTTAACACTCTGCAAGCCTTTCCACTCCCAAAAACATGCACATGGAAGGAGCTGCTGCAAAAGCGATGCTGTGCTCGCTGCTGCTCCTCCTGAAGCTCTGGCTGCTAAATCTGAGGCTTTCCTTCCAATTTCAAGCTGCAAAGCACTTGCTGAATTCCAGGGAAAGTCCGGGAGGCATTTGCTGTGCTGGCACACTTTCTCCTTCCTAGACAGAGTGGAAAAGCTTTTCCCTGCCGTGTAGGCGACAAGAGACGCATTAGACGGCGATCCGGAGCTGTCCGAAGGTAAGCGCCTGTTGCCGGCCTCTTTCGGCACAAGCCCCCGCTCCGGAGCGCACCGCGGCCGGCAGGATGCTCTCTGCCGGCGAAGGTGCCGCTTCTCCGGCAAGGAAGCCTCTGCCGCTTCTCCAGCACACGGAGAGCGTGCTAGCTGCTGAAACGTGAAGAAAGAAGCTGCAGAAGACTGGCACTGAGCGTGCAGCTTTCCAGCGGAGAGAAAAAGCTACTTTAACACTCTGCAAGCCTTTCCACTCCCAAAAACATGCACATGGAAGGAGCTGCTGCAAAACCGATGCTGTGCTCGCTGCTGCTCCTCCTGAAGCTCTGGCTGCTAAATCTGAGGCTTTCCTTCCAATTTCAAGCTGCAAAGCACTTGCTGAATTGCAGGGAAAGTCCGGGAGGCATTTGCTGTGCTGGCACACTTTCTCCTTCCTAGACAGAGTGGAAAAGCTTTTCCCTGCCGTGTAGGCGACAAGAGACGCATTAGACGGCGATCCGGAGCTGTCCGAAGGTAAGCGCCTGTTGCCGGCCTCTTTCGGCACAAGCCCCCGCTCCGGAGCGCACCGCGGCCGGCAGGATGCTCTCTGCCGGCGAAGGTGCCGCTTCTCCGGCAAGGAAGCCTCTGCCGCTTCTCCAGCACACGGAGAGCGTGCTAGCTGCTGAAACGTGAAGAAAGAAGCTGCAGAAGACTGGCACTGAGCGTGCAGCTTTCCAGCGGAGAGAAAAAGCTACTTTAACACTCTGCAAGCCTTTCCACTCCCAAAAACATGCACATGGAAGGAGCTGCTGCAAAACCGATGCTGTGCTCGCTGCTGCTCCTCCTGAAGCTCTGGCTGCTAAATCTGAGGCTTTCCTTCCAATTTCAAGCTGCAAAGCACTTGCTGAATTGCAGGGAAAGTCCGGGAGGCATTTGCTGTGCTGGCACACTTTCTCCTTCCTAGACAGAGTGGAAAAGCTTTTCCCTGCCGTGTAGGCGACAAGAGACGCATTAGACGGCGATCCGGAGCTGTCCGAAGGTAAGCGCCTGTTGCCGGCCTCTTTCGGCACAAGCCCCCGCTCCGGAGCGCACCGCGGCCGGCAGGATGCTCTCTGCCGGCGAAGGTGCCGCTTCTCCGGCAAGGAAGCCTCTGCCGCTTCTCCAGCACACGGAGAGCGTGCTAGCTGCTGAAACGTGAAGAAAGAAGCTGCAGAAGACTGGCACTGAGCGTGCAGCTTTCCAGCGGAGAGAAAAAGCTACTTTAACACTCTGCAAGCCTTTCCACTCCCAAAAACATGCACATGGAAGGAGCTGCTGCAAAACCGATGCTGTGCTCGCTGCTGCTCCTCCTGAAGCTCTGGCTGCTAAATCTGAGGCTTTCCTTCCAATTTCAAGCTGCAAAGCACTTGCTGAATTCCAGGGAAAGTCCGGGAGGCATTTGCTGTGCTGGCACACTTTCTCCTTCCTAGACAGAGTGGAAAAGCTTTTCCCTGCCGTGTAGGCGACAAGAGACGCATTAGACGGCGATCCGGAGCTGTCCGAAGGTAAGCGCCTGTTGCCGGCCTCTTTCGGGACAAGCCCCCGCTCCGGAGCGCACCGCGGCCGGCAGGATGCTCTCTGCCGGCGAAGGTGCCGCTTCTCCGGCAAGGAAGCCTCTGCCGCTTCTCCAGCACACGGAGAGCGTGCTAGCTGCTGAAACGTGAAGAAAGAAGCTGCAGAACACTGGCACTGAGCGTGCAGCTTTCCAGCGGAGAGAAAAAGCTACTTTAACACTCTGCAAGCCTTTCCACTCCCACAAACATGCACTTGGAAGGAGCTGCTGCAAAACCGATGCTGTGCTCGCTGCTGCTCCTCCTGAAGCTCTGGCTGCTAAATCTGAGGCTTTCCTTCCAATTTCAAGCTGCAAAGCACTTGCTGAATTGCAGGGAAAGTCCGGGAGGCATTTGCTGTGCTGGCACACTTTCTCCTTCCTAGACAGAGTGGAAAAGCTTTTCCCTGCCGTGTAGGCGACAAGAGACGCATTAGACGGCGATCCGGAGCTGTCCGAAGGTAAGCGCCTGTTGCCGGCCTCTTTCGGCACAAGCCCCCGCTCCGGAGCGCACCGCGGCCGGCAGGATGCTCTCTGCCGGCGAAGGTGCCGCTTCTCCGGCAAGGAAGCCTCTGCCGCTTCTCCAGCACACGGAGAGCGTGCTAGCTGCTGAAACGTGAAGAAAGAAGCTGCAGAACACTGGCACTGAGCGTGCAGCTTTCCAGCGGAGAGAAAAAGCTACTTTAACACTCTGCAAGCCTTTCCACTCCCAAAAACATGCACATGGAAGGAGCTGCTGCAAAACCGATGCTGTGCTCGCTGCTGCTCCTCCTGAAGCTCTGGCTGCTAAATCTGAGGCTTTCCTTCCAATTTCAAGCTGCAAAGCACTTGCTGAATTCCAGGGAAAGTCCGGGAGGCATTTGCTGTGCTGGCACACTTTCTCCTTCCTAGACAGAGTGGAAAAGCTTTTCCCTGCCGTGTAGGCGACAAGAGACGCATTAGACGGCGATCCGGAGCTGTCCGAAGGTAAGCGCCTGTTGCCGGCCTCTTTCGGCACAAGCCCCCGCTCCGGAGCGCACCGCGGCCGGCAGGATGCTCTCTGCCGGCGAAGGTGCCGCTTCTCCGGCAAGGAAGCCTCTGCCGCTTCTCCAGCACACGGAGAGCGTGCTAGCTGCTGAAACGTGAAGAAAGAAGCTGCAGAACACTGGCACTGAGCGTGCAGCTTTCCAGCGGAGAGAAAAAGCTACTTTAACACTCTGCAAGCCTTTCCACTCCCAAAAACATGCACATGGAAGGAGCTGCTGCAAAACCGATGCTGTGCTCGCTGCTGCTCCTCCTGAAGCTCTGGCTGCTAAATCTGAGGCTTTCCTTCCAATTTCAAGCTGCAAAGCACTTGCTGAATTCCAGGGAAAGTCCGGGAGGCATTTGCTGTGCTGGCACACTTTCTCCTTCCTAGACAGAGTGGAAAAGCTTTTCCCTGCCGTGTAGGCGACAAGAGACGCATTAGACGGCGATCCGGAGCTGTCCGAAGGTAAGCGCCTGTTGCCGGCCTCTTTCGGCACAAGCCCCCGCTCCGGAGCGCACCGCGGCCGGCAGGATGCTCTCTGCCGGCGAAGGTGCCGCTTCTCCGGCAAGGAAGCCTCTGCCGCTTCTCCAGCACACGGAGAGCGTGCTAGCTGCTGAAACGTGAAGAAAGAAGCTGCAGAACACTGGCACTGAGCGTGCAGCTTTCCAGCGGAGAGAAAAAGCTACTTTAACACTCTGCAAGCCTTTCCACTCCCAAAAACATGCACATGGAAGGAGCTGCTGCAAAAGCGATGCTGTGCTCGCTGCTGCTCCTCCTGAAGCTCTGGCTGCTAAATCTGAGGCTTTCCTTCCAATTTCAAGCTGCAAAGCACTTGCTGAATTCCAGGGAAAGTCCGGGAGGCATTTGCTGTGCTGGCACACTTTCTCCTTCCTAGACAGAGTGGAAAAGCTTTTCCCTGCCGTGTAGGCGACAA
Organism: Fringilla coelebs; assembly: GCF_963513975.1. Lineage (NCBI taxonomy): Eukaryota > Metazoa > Chordata > Aves > Passeriformes > Fringillidae > Fringilla > Fringilla coelebs. The sequence continues at coordinate 331,939 of NW_028167384.1, read as the reverse complement.
GAGACGCATTAGACGGCGATCCGGAGCTGTCCGAAGGTAAGCGCCTGTTGCCGGCCTCTTTCGGCACAAGCCCCCGCTCCGGAGCGCACCGCGGCCGGCAGGATGCTCTCTGCCGGCGAAGGTGCCGCTTCTCCGGCAAGGAAGCCTCTGCCGCTTCTCCAGCACACGGAGAGCGTGCTAGCTGCTGAAACGTGAAGAAAGAAGCTGCAGAAGACTGGCACTGAGCGTGCAGCTTTCCAGCGGAGAGAAAAAGCTACTTTAACACTCTGCAAGCCTTTCCACTCCCAAAAACATGCACATGGAAGGAGCTGCTGCAAAACCGATGCTGTGCTCGCTGCTGCTCCTCCTGAAGCTCTGGCTGCTAAATCTGAGGCTTTCCTTCCAATTTCAAGCTGCAAAGCACTTGCTGAATTCCAGGGAAAGTCCGGGAGGCATTTGCTGTGCTGGCACACTTTCTCCTTCCTAGACAGAGTGGAAAAGCTTTTCCCTGCCGTGTAGGCGACAAGAGACGCATTAGACGGCGATCCGGAGCTGTCCGAAGGTAAGCGCCTGTTGCCGGCCTCTTTCGGCACAAGCCCCCGCTCCGGAGCGCACCGCGGCCGGCAGGATGCTCTCTGCCGGCGAAGGTGCCGCTTCTCCGGCAAGGAAGCCTCTGCCGCTTCTCCAGCACACGGAGAGCGTGCTAGCTGCTGAAACGTGAAGAAAGAAGCTGCAGAAGACTGGCACTGAGCGTGCAGCTTTCCAGCGGAGAGAAAAAGCTACTTTAACACTCTGCAAGCCTTTCCACTCCCAAAAACATGCACATGGAAGGAGCTGCTGCAAAACCGATGCTGTGCTCGCTGCTGCTCCTCCTGAAGCTCTGGCTGCTAAATCTGAGGCTTTCCTTCCAATTTCAAGCTGCAAAGCACTTGCTGAATTCCAGGGAAAGTCCGGGAGGCATTTGCTGTGCTGGCACACTTTCTCCTTCCTAGACAGAGTGGAAAAGCTTTTCCCTGCCGTGTAGGCGACAAGAGACGCATTAGACGGCGATCCGGAGCTGTCCGAAGGTAAGCGCCTGTTGCCGGCCTCTTTCGGCACAAGCCCCCGCTCCGGAGCGCACCGCGGCCGGCAGGATGCTCTCTGCCGGCGAAGGTGCCGCTTCTCCGGCAAGGAAGCCTCTGCCGCTTCTCCAGCACACGGAGAGCGTGCTAGCTGCTGAAACGTGAAGAAAGAAGCTGCAGAAGACTGGCACTGAGCGTGCAGCTTTCCAGCGGAGAGAAAAAGCTACTTTAACACTCTGCAAGCCTTTCCACTCCCAAAAACATGCACATGGAAGGAGCTGCTGCAAAACCGATGCTGTGCTCGCTGCTGCTCCTCCTGAAGCTCTGGCTGCTAAATCTGAGGCTTTCCTTCCAATTTCAAGCTGCAAAGCACTTGCTGAATTCCAGGGAAAGTCCGGGAGGCATTTGCTGTGCTGGCACACTTTCTCCTTCCTAGACAGAGTGGAAAAGCTTTTCCCTGCCGTGTAGGCGACAAGAGACGCATTAGACGGCGATCCGGAGCTGTCCGAAGGTAAGCGCCTGTTGCCGGCCTCTTTCGGCACAAGCCCCCGCTCCGGAGCGCACCGCGGCCGGCAGGATGCTCTCTGCCGGCGAAGGTGCCGCTTCTCCGGCAAGGAAGCCTCTGCCGCTTCTCCAGCACACGGAGAGCGTGCTAGCTGCTGAAACGTGAAGAAAGAAGCTGCAGAAGACTGGCACTGAGCGTGCAGCTTTCCAGCGGAGAGAAAAAGCTACTTTAACACTCTGCAAGCCTTTCCACTCCCAAAAACATGCACATGGAAGGAGCTGCTGCAAAACCGATGCTGTGCTCGCTGCTGCTCCTCCTGAAGCTCTGGCTGCTAAATCTGAGGCTTTCCTTCCAATTTCAAGCTGCAAAGCACTTGCTGAATTCCAGGGAAAGTCCGGGAGGCATTTGCTGTGCTGGCACACTTTCTCCTTCCTAGACAGAGTGGAAAAGCTTTTCCCTGCCGTGTAGGCGACAAGAGACGCATTAGACGGCGATCCGGAGCTGTCCGAAGGTAAGCGCCTGTTGCCGGCCTCTTTCGGCACAAGCCCCCGCTCCGGAGCGCACCGCGGCCGGCAGGATGCTCTCTGCCGGCGAAGGTGCCGCTTCTCCGGCAAGGAAGCCTCTGCCGCTTCTCCAGCACACGGAGAGCGTGCTAGCTGCTGAAACGTGAAGAAAGAAGCTGCAGAACACTGGCACTGAGCGTGCAGCTTTCCAGCGGAGAGAAAAAGCTACTTTAACACTCTGCAAGCCTTTCCACTCCCAAAAACATGCACTTGGAAGGAGCTGCTGCAAAACCGATGCTGTGCTCGCTGCTGCTCCTCCTGAAGCTCTGGCTGCTAAATCTGAGGCTTTCCTTCCAATTTCAAGCTGCAAAGCACTTGCTGAATTCCAGGGAAAGTCCGGGAGGCATTTGCTGTGCTGGCACACTTTCTCCTTCCTAGACAGAGTGGAAAAGCTTTTCCCTGCCGTGTAGGCGACAAGAGACGCATTAGACGGCGATCCGGAGCTGTCCGAAGGTAAGCGCCTGTTGCCGGCCTCTTTCGGCACAAGCCCCCGCTCCGGAGCGCACCGCGGCCGGCAGGATGCTCTCTGCCGGCGAAGGTGCCGCTTCTCCGGCAAGGAAGCCTCTGCCGCTTCTCCAGCACACGGAGAGCGTGCTAGCTGCTGAAACGTGAAGAAAGAAGCTGCAGAACACTGGCACTGAGCGTGCAGCTTTCCAGCGGAGAGAAAAAGCTACTTTAACACTCTGCAAGCCTCTCCACTCCCAAAAACAGGCACATGGAAGGAGCTGCTGCAAAACCGATGCTGTGCTCGCTGCTGCTCCTCCTGAAGCTCTGGCTGCTAAATCTGAGGCTTTCCTTCCAATTTCAAGCTGCAAAGCACTTGCTGAATTCCAGGGAAAGTCCGGGAGGCATTTGCTGTGCTGGCACACTTTCTCCTTCCTAGACAGAGTGGAAAAGCTTTTCCCTGCCGTGTAGGCGACAAGAGACGCATTAGACGGCGATCCGGAGCTGTCCGAAGGTAAGCGCCTGTTGCCGGCCTCTTTCGGCACAAGCCCCCGCTCCGGAGCGCACCGCGGCCGGCAGGATGCTCTCTGCCGGCGAAGGTGCCGCTTCTCCGGCAAGGAAGCCTCTGCCGCTTCTCCAGCACACGGAGAGCGTGCTAGCTGCTGAAACGTGAAGAAAGAAGCTGCAGAAGACTGGCACTGAGCGTGCAGCTTTCCAGCGGAGAGAAAAAGCTACTTGAACACTCTGCAAGCCTTTCCACTCCCAAAAACATGCACATGGAAGGAGCTGCTGCAAAACCGATGCTGTGCTCGCTGCTGCTCCTCCTGAAGCTCTGGCTGCTAAATCTGAGGCTTTCCTTCCAATTTCAAGCTGCAAAGCACTTGCTGAATTCCAGGGAAAGTCCGGGAGGCATTTGCTGTGCTGGCACACCTTCTCCTTCCTAGACAGAGTGGAAAAGCTTTTCCCTGCCGTGTAGGCGACAAGAGACGCATTAGACGGCGATCCGGAGCTGTCCGAAAGTAAGCGCCTGTTGCCGGCCTCTTTCGGCACAAGCCCCCGCTCCGGAGCGCACCGCGGCCGGCAGGATGCTCTCTGCCGGCGAAGGTGCCGCTTCTCCGGCAAGGAAGCCTCTGCCGCTTCTCCAGCACACGGAGAGCGTGCTAGCTGCTGAAACGTGAAGAAAGAAGCTGCAGAAGACTGGCACTGAGCGTGCAGCTTTCCAGCGGAGAGAAAAAGCTACTTTAACACTCTGCAAGCCTTTCCACTCCCAAAAACATGCACATGGAAGGAGCTGCTGCAAAACCGATGCTGTGCTCGCTGCTGCTCCTCCTGAAGCTCTGGCTGCTAAATCTGAGGCTTTCCTTCCAATTTCAAGCTGCAAAGCACTTGCTGAATTCCAGGGAAAGTCCGGGAGGCATTTGCTGTGCTGGCACACTTTCTCCTTCCTAGACAGAGTGGAAAAGCTTTTCCCTGCCGTGTAGGCGACAAGAGACGCATTAGACGGCGATCCGGAGCTGTCCGAAGGTAAGCGCCTGTTGCCGGCCTCTTTCGGCACAAGCCCCCGCTCCGGAGCGCACCGCGGCCGGCAGGATGCTCTCTGCCGGCGAAGGTGCCGCTTCTCCGGCAAGGAAGCCTCTGCCGCTTCTCCAGCACACGGAGAGCGTGCTAGCTGCTGAAACGTGAAGAAAGAAGCTGCAGAACACTGGCACTGAGCGTGCAGCTTTCCAGCGGAGAGAAAAAGCTACTTTAACACTCTGCAAGCCTTTCCACTCCCAAAAACATGCACATGGAAGGAGCTTCTACAAAACCGATGCTGTGCTCGCTGCTGCTCCTCCTGAAGCTCTGGCTGCTGAATCTGAGGCTTTCCTTCCAATTTCAAGCTGCAAAGCACTTGCTGAATTCCAGGGAAAGTCCGGGAGGCATTTGCTGTGCTGGCACACTTTCTCCTTCCTAGACAGAGTGGAAAAGCTTTTCCCTGCCGTGTAGGCGACAAGAGACGCATTAGACGGCGATCCGGAGCTGTCCGAAGGTAAGCGCCTGTTGCCGGCCTCTTTCGGCACAAGCCCCCGCTCCGGAGCGCACCGCGGCCGGCAGGATGCTCTCTGCCGGCGAAGGTGCCGCTTCTCCGGCAAGGAAGCCTCTGCCGCTTCTCCAGCACACGGAGAGCGTGCTAGCTGCTGAAACGTGAAGAAAGAAGCTGCAGAACACTGGCACTGAGCGTGCAGCTTTCCAGCGGAGAGAAAAAGCTACTTTAACACTCTGCAAGCCTTTCCACTCCCAAAAACATGCACATGGAAGGAGCTGCTGCAAAACCGATGCTGTGCTCGCTGCTGCTCCTCCTGAAGCTCTGGCTGCTAAATCTGAGGCTTTCCTTCCAATTTCAAGCTGCAAAGCACTTGCTGAATTGCAGGGAAAGTCCGGGAGGCATTTGCTGTGCTGGCACACTTTCTCCTTCCTAGACAGAGTGGAAAAGCTTTTCCCTGCCGTGTAGGCGACAAGAGACGCATTAGACGGCGATCCGGAGCTGTCCGAAGGTAAGCGCCTGTTGCCGGCCTCTTTCGGCACAAGCCCCCGCTCCGGAGCGCACCGCGGCCGGCAGGATGCTCTCTGCCGGCGAAGGTGCCGCTTCTCCGGCAAGGAAGCCTCTGCCGCTTCTCCAGCACACGGAGAGCGTGCTAGCTGCTGAAACGTGAAGAAAGAAGCTGCAGAACACTGGCACTGAGCGTGCAGCTTTCCAGCGGAGAGAAAAAGCTACTTTAACACTCTGCAAGCCTTTCCACTCCCAAAAACATGCACATGGAAGGAGCTGCTGCAAAACCGATGCTGTGCTCGCTGCTGCTCCTCCTGAAGCTCTGGCTGCTAAATCTGAGGCTTTCCTTCCAATTTCAAGCTGCAAAGCACTTGCTGAATTCCAGGGAAAGTCCGGGAGGCATTTGCTGTGCTGGCACACTTTCTCCTTCCTAGACAGAGTGGAAAAGCTTTTCCCTGCCGTGTAGGCGACAAGAGACGCATTAGACGGCGATCCGGAGCTGTCCGAAGGTAAGCGCCTGTTGCCGGCCTCTTTCGGCACAAGCCCCCGCTCCGGAGCGCACCGCGGCCGGCAGGATGCTCTCTGCCGGCGAAGGTGCCGCTTCTCCGGCAAGGAAGCCTCTGCCGCTTCTCCAGCACACGGAGAGCGTGCTAGCTGCTGAAACGTGAAGAAAGAAGCTGCAGAACACTGGCACTGAGCGTGCAGCTTTCCAGCGGAGAGAAAAAGCTACTTTAACACTCTGCAAGCCTTTCCACTCCCAAAAACATGCACATGGAAGGAGCTGCTGCAAAACCGATGCTGTGCTCGCTGCTGCTCCTCCTGAAGCTCTGGCTGCTAAATCTGAGGCTTTCCTTCCAATTTCAAGCTGCAAAGCACTTGCTGAATTCCAGGGAAAGTCCGGGAGGCATTTGCTGTGCTGGCACACTTTCTCCTTCCTAGACAGAGTGGAAAAGCTTTTCCCTGCCGTGTAGGCGACAAGAGACGCATTAGACGGCGATCCGGAGCTGTCCGAAGGTAAGCGCCTGTTGCCGGCCTCTTTCGGCACAAGCCCCCGCTCCGGAGCGCACCGCGGCCGGCAGGATGCTCTCTGCCGGCGAAGGTGCCGCTTCTCCGGCAAGGAAGCCTCTGCCGCTTCTCCAGCACACGGAGAGCGTGCTAGCTGCTGAAACGTGAAGAAAGAAGCTGCAGAACACTGGCACTGAGCGTGCAGCTTTCCAGCGGAGAGAAAAAGCTACTTTAACACTCTGCAAGCCTTTCCACTCCCAAAAACATGCACATGGAAGGAGCTGCTGCAAAACCGATGCTGTGCTCGCTGCTGCTCCTCCTGAAGCTCTGGCTGCTAAATCTGAGGCTTTCCTTCCAATTTCAAGCTGCAAAGCACTTGCTGAATTCCAGGGAAAGTCCGGGAGGCATTTGCTGTGCTGGCACACTTTCTCCTTCCTAGACAGAGTGGAAAAGCTTTTCCCTGCCGTGTAGGCGACAAGAGACGCATTAGACGGCGATCCGGAGCTGTCCGAAGGTAAGCGCCTGTTGCCGGCCTCTTTCGGCACAAGCCCCCGCTCCGGAGCGCACCGCGGCCGGCAGGATGCTCTCTGCCGGCGAAGGTGCCGCTTCTCCGGCAAGGAAGCCTCTGCCGCTTCTCCAGCACACGGAGAGCGTGCTAGCTGCTGAAACGTGAAGAAAGAAGCTGCAGAACACTGGCACTGAGCGTGCAGCTTTCCAGCGGAGAGAAAAAGCTACTTTAACACTCTGCAAGCCTTTCCACTCCCAAAAACATGCACATGGAAGGAGCTGCTGCAAAACCGATGCTGTGCTCGCTGCTGCTCCTCCTGAAGCTCTGGCTGCTAAATCTGAGGCTTTCCTTCCAATTTCAAGCTGCAAAGCACTTGCTGAATTCCAGGGAAAGTCCGGGAGGCATTTGCTGTGCTGGCACACTTTCTCCTTCCTAGACAGAGTGGAAAAGCTTTTCCCTGCCGTGTAGGCGACAAGAGACGCATTAGACGGCGATCCGGAGCTGTCCGAAGGTAAGCGCCTGTTGCCGGCCTCTTTCGGCACAAGCCCCCGCTCCGGAGCGCACCGCGGCCGGCAGGATGCTCTCTGCCGGCGAAGGTGCCGCTTCTCCGGCAAGGAAGCCTCTGCCGCTTCTCCAGCACACGGAGAGCGTGCTAGCTGCTGAAACGTGAAGAAAGAAGCTGCAGAACACTGGCACTGAGCGTGCAGCTTTCCAGCGGAGAGAAAAAGCTACTTTAACACTCTGCAAGCCTTTCCACTCCCAAAAACATGCACATGGAAGGAGCTTCTACAAAACCGATGCTGTGCTCGCTGCTGCTCCTCCTGAAGCTCTGGCTGCTGAATCTGAGGCTTTCCTTCCAATTTCAAGCTGCAAAGCACTTGCTGAATTCCAGGGAAAGTCCGGGAGGCATTTGCTGTGCTGGCACACTTTCTCCTTCCTAGACAGAGTGGAAAAGCTTTTCCCTGCCGTGTAGGCGACAAGAGACGCATTAGACGGCGATCCGGAGCTGTCCGAAGGTAAGCGCCTGTTGCCGGCCTCTTTCGGCACAAGCCCCCGCTCCGGAGCGCACCGCGGCCGGCAGGATGCTCTCTGCCGGCGAAGGTGCCGCTTCTCCGGCAAGGAAGCCTCTGCCGCTTCTCCAGCACACGGAGAGCGTGCTAGCTGCTGAAACGTGAAGAAAGAAGCTGCAGAACACTGGCACTGAGCGTGCAGCTTTCCAGCGGAGAGAAAAAGCTACTTTAACACTCTGCAAGCCTTTCCACTCCCAAAAACATGCACATGGAAGGAGCTGCTGCAAAACCGATGCTGTGCTCGCTGCTGCTCCTCCTGAAGCTCTGGCTGCTAAATCTGAGGCTTTCCTTCCAATTTCAAGCTGCAAAGCACTTGCTGAATTCCAGGGAAAGTCCGGGAGGCATTTGCTGTGCTGGCACACTTTCTCCTTCCTAGACAGAGTGGAAAAGCTTTTCCCTGCCGTGTAGGCGACAAGAGACGCATTAGACGGCGATCCGGAGCTGTCCGAAGGTAAGCGCCTGTTGCCGGCCTCTTTCGGCACAAGCCCCCGCTCCGGAGCGCACCGCGGCCGGCAGGATGCTCTCTGCCGGCGAAGGTGCCGCTTCTCCGGCAAGGAAGCCTCTGCCGCTTCTCCAGCACACGGAGAGCGTGCTAGCTGCTGAAACGTGAAGAAAGAAGCTGCAGAACACTGGCACTGAGCGTGCAGCTTTCCAGCGGAGAGAAAAAGCTACTTTAACACTCTGCAAGCCTTTCCACTCCCAAAAACATGCACATGGAAGGAGCTGCTGCAAAACCGATGCTGTGCTCGCTGCTGCTCCTCCTGAAGCTCTGGCTGCTAAATCTGAGGCTTTCCTTCCAATTTCAAGCTGCAAAGCACTTGCTGAATTCCAGGGAAAGTCCGGGAGGCATTTGCTGTGCTGGCACACTTTCTCCTTCCTAGACAGAGTGGAAAAGCTTTTCCCTGCCGTGTAGGCGACAAGAGACGCATTAGACGGCGATCCGGAGCTGTCCGAAGGTAAGCGCCTGTTGCCGGCCTCTTTCGGCACAAGCCCCCGCTCCGGAGCGCACCGCGGCCGGCAGGATGCTCTCTGCCGGCGAAGGTGCCGCTTCTCCGGCAAGGAAGCCTCTGCCGCTTCTCCAGCACACGGAGAGCGTGCTAGCTGCTGAAACGTGAAGAAAGAAGCTGCAGAACACTGGCACTGAGCGTGCAGCTTTCCAGCGGAGAGAAAAAGCTACTTTAACACTCTGCAAGCCTCTCCACTCCCAAAAACATGCACATGGAAGGAGCTGCTGCAAAAGCGATGCTGTGCTCGCTGCTGCTCCTCCTGAAGCTCTGGCTGCTAAATCTGAGGCTTTCCTTCCAATTTCAAGCTGCAAAGCACTTGCTGAATTGCAGGGAAAGTCCGGGAGGCATTTGCTGTGCTGGCACACTTTCTCCTTCCTAGACAGAGTGGAAAAGCTTTTCCCTGCCGTGTAGGCGACAAGAGACGCATTAGACGGGCATCCGGAGCTGTCCGAAGGTAAGCGCCTGTTGCCGGCCTCTTTCGGCACAAGCCCCCGCTCCGGAGCGCACCGCGGCCGGCCGGAGGCTCTCTGCCGGCGAAGGTGCCTCGTCTCCGGCAAGGAAGCCTCAGCCGCTTCTCCTGCACACGGAGAGCGTGCTAGCTGCTGAAACGTGAAGAAAGAAGCTGCAGAACACTGGCACTGAGCGTGCAGCTTTCCAGCGGAGAGAAAAAGCTACTTGAACACTCTGCAAGCCTTTCCACTCCCAAAAACATGCACATGGAAGGAGCTGCTGCAAAAGCGATGCTGTGCTCGCTGCTGCTCCTCCTGAAGCTCTGGCCGCTAAATCTGAGGCTTTCCTTCCAATTTCAAGCTGCAAAGCACTTGCTGAATTGCAGGGAAAGTCCGGGAGGCATTTGCTGTGCTGGCACACTTTCTCCTTCCTAGACAGAGTGGAAAAGCTTTTCCCTGCCGTGTAGGCGACAAGAGACGCATTAGACGGGCATCCGGAGCTGTCCGAAGGTAAGCGCCTGTTGCCGGCCTCTTTCGGCACAAGCCCCCGCTCCGGAGCGCACCGCGGCCGGCCGGAGGCTCTCTGCCGGCGAAGGTGCCTCGTCTCCGGCAAGGAAGCCTCAGCCGCTTCTCCTGCACACGGAGAGCGTGCTAGCTGCTGAAACGTGAAGAAAGAAGCTGCAGAACACTGGCACTGAGCGTGCAGCTTTCCAGCGGAGAGAAAAAGCTACTTGAACACTCTGCAAGCCTTTCCACTCCCAAAAACATGCACATGGAAGGAGCTGCTGCAAAAGCGATGCTGTGCTCGCTGCTGCTCCTCCTGAAGCTCTGGCTGCTAAATCTGAGGCTTTCCTTCCAATTTCAAGCTGCAAAGCACTTGCTGAATTGCAGGGAAAGTCCGGGAGGCATTTGCTGTGCTGGCACACTTTCTCCTTCCTAGACAGAGTGGAAAAGCTTTTCCCTGCCGTGTAGGCGACAAGAGACGCATTAGACGGGCATCCGGAGCTGTCCGAAGGTAAGCGCCTGTTGCCGGCCTCTTTCGGCACAAGCCCCCGCTCCGGAGCGCACCGCGGCCGGCCGGAGGCTCTCTGCCGGCGAAGGTGCCTCGTCTCCGGCAAGGAAGCCTCAGCCGCTTCTCCTGCACACGGAGAGCGTGCTAGCTGCTGAAACGTGAAGAAAGAAGCTGCAGAACACTGGCACTGAGCGTGCAGCTTTCCAGCGGAGAGAAAAAGCTACTTGAACACTCTGCAAGCCTTTCCACTCCCAAAAACATGCACATGGAAGGAGCTGCTGCAAAAGCGATGCTGTGCTCGCTGCTGCTCCTCCTGAAGCTCTGGCTGCTAAATCTGAGGCTTTCCTTCCAATTTCAAGCTGCAAAGCACTTGCTGAATTGCAGGGAAAGTCCGGGAGGCATTTGCTGTGCTGGCACACTTTCTCCTTCCTAGACAGAGTGGAAAAGCTTTTCCCTGCCGTGTAGGCGACAAGAGACGCATTAGACGGGCATCCGGAGCTGTCCGAAGGTAAGCGCCTGTTGCCGGCCTCTTTCGGCACAAGCCCCCGCTCCGGAGCGCACCGCGGCCGGCCGGAGGCTCTCTGCCGGCGAAGGTGCCTCGTCTCCGGCAAGGAAGCCTCAGCCGCTTCTCCTGCACACGGAGAGCGTGCTAGCTGCTGAAACGTGAAGAAAGAAGCTGCAGAACACTGGCACTGAGCGTGCAGCTTTCCAGCGGAGAGAAAAAGCTACTTGAACACTCTGCAAGCCTTTCCACTCCCAAAAACATGCACATGGAAGGAGCTGCTGCAAAAGCGATGCTGTGCTCGCTGCTGCTCCTCCTGAAGCTCTGGCTGCTAAATCTGAGGCTTTCCTTCCAATTTCAAGCTGCAAAGCACTTGCTGAATTGCAGGGAAAGTCCGGGAGGCATTTGCTGTGCTGGCACACTTTCTCCTTCCTAGACAGAGTGGAAAAGCTTTTCCCTGCCGTGTAGGCGACAAGAGACGCATTAGACGGGCATCCGGAGCTGTCCGAAGGTAAGCGCCTGTTGCCGGCCTCTTTCGGCACAAGCCCCCGCTCCGGAGCGCACCGCGGCCGGCCGGAGGCTCTCTGCCGGCGAAGGTGCCTCGTCTCCGGCAAGGAAGCCTCAGCCGCTTCTCCTGCACACGGAGAGCGTGCTAGCTGCTGAAACGTGAAGAAAGAAGCTGCAGAACACTGGCACTGAGCGTGCAGCTTTCCAGCGGAGAGAAAAAGCTACTTGAACACTCTGCAAGCCTTTCCACTCCCAAAAACATGCACATGGAAGGAGCTGCTGCAAAAGCGATGCTGTGCTCGCTGCTGCTCCTCCTGAAGCTCTGGCTGCTAAATCTGAGGCTTTCCTTCCAATTTCAAGCTGCAAAGCACTTGCTGAATTGCAGGGAAAGTCCGGGAGGCATTTGCTCTGCTGGCACACTTTCTCCTTCCTAGACAGAGTGGAAAAGCTTTTCCCTGCCGTGTAGGCGACAAGAGACGCATTAGACGGGCATCCGGAGCTGTCCGAAGGTAAGCGCCTGTTGCCGGCCTCTTTCGGCACAAGCCCCCGCTCCGGAGCGCACCGCGGCCGGCCGGAGGCTCTCTGCCGGCGAAGGTGCCTCGTCTCCGGCAAGGAAGCCTCAGCCGCTTCTCCTGCACACGGAGAGCGTGCTAGCTGCTGAAACGTGAAGAAAGAAGCTGCAGAACACTGGCACTGAGCGTGCAGCTTTCCAGCGGAGAGAAAAAGCTACTTGAACACTCTGCAAGCCTTTCCACTCCCAAAAACATGCACATGGAAGGAGCTGCTGCAAAAGCGATGCTGTGCTCGCTGCTGCTCCTCCTGAAGCTCTGGCTGCTAAATCTGAGGCTTTCCTTCCAATTTCAAGCTGCAAAGCACTTGCTGAATTGCAGGGAAAGTCCGGGAGGCATTTGCTGTGCTGGCACACTTTCTCCTTCCTAGACAGAGTGGAAAAGCTTTTCCCTGCCGTGTAGGCGACAAGAGACGCATTAGACGGGCATCCGGAGCTGTCCGAAGGTAAGCGCCTGTTGCCGGCCTCTTTCGGCACAAGCCCCCGCTCCGGAGCGCACCGCGGCCGGCCGGAGGCTCTCTGCCGGCGAAGGTGCCTCGTCTCCGGCAAGGAAGCCTCAGCCGCTTCTCCTGCACACGGAGAGCGTGCTAGCTGCTGAAACGTGAAGAAAGAAGCTGCAGAACACTGGCACTGAGCGTGCAGCTTTCCAGCGGAGAGAAAAAGCTACTTGAACACTCTGCAAGCCTTTCCACTCCCAAAAACATGCACATGGAAGGAGCTGCTGCAAAAGCGATGCTGTGCTCGCTGCTGCTCCTCCTGAAGCTCTGGCTGCTAAATCTGAGGCTTTCCTTCCAATTTCAAGCTGCAAAGCACTTGCTGAATTGCAGGGAAAGTCCGGGAGGCATTTGCTGTGCTGGCACACTTTCTCCTTCCTAGACAGAGTGGAAAAGCTTTTCCCTGCCGTGTAGGCGACAAGAGACGCATTAGACGGGCATCCGGAGCTGTCCGAAGGTAAGCGCCTGTTGCCGGCCTCTTTCGGCACAAGCCCCCGCTCCGGAGCGCACCGCGGCCGGCCGGAGGCTCTCTGCCGGCGAAGGTGCCTCGTCTCCGGCAAGGAAGCCTCAGCCGCTTCTCCTGCACACGGAGAGCGTGCTAGCTGCTGAAACGTGAAGAAAGAAGCTGCAGAACACTGGCACTGAGCGTGCAGCTTTCCAGCGGAGAGAAAAAGCTACTTGAACACTCTGCAAGCCTTTCCACTCCCAAAAACATGCACATGGAAGGAGCTGCTGCAAAAGCGATGCTGTGCTCGCTGCTGCTCCTCCTGAAGCTCTGGCTGCTAAATCTGAGGCTTTCCTTCCAATTTCAAGCTGCAAAGCACTTGCTGAATTGCAGGGAAAGTCCGGGAGGCATTTGCTCTGCTGGCACACTTTCTCCTTCCTAGACAGAGTGGAAAAGCTTTTCCCTGCCGTGTAGGCGACAAGAGACGCATTAGACGGGCATCCGGAGCTGTCCGAAGGTAAGCGCCTGTTGCCGGCCTCTTTCGGCACAAGCCCCCGCTCCGGAGCGCACCGCGGCCGGCCGGAGGCTCTCTGCCGGCGAAGGTGCCTCGTCTCCGGCAAGGAAGCCTCAGCCGCTTCTCCTGCACACGGAGAGCGTGCTAGCTGCTGAAACGTGAAGAAAGAAGCTGCAGAACACTGGCACTGAGCGTGCAGCTTTCCAGCGGAGAGAAAAAGCTACTTGAACACTCTGCAAGCCTTTCCACTCCCAAAAACATGCACATGGAAGGAGCTGCTGCAAAAGCGATGCTGTGCTCGCTGCTGCTCCTCCTGAAGCTCTGGCTGCTAAATCTGAGGCTTTCCTTCCAATTTCAAGCTGCAAAGCACTTGCTGAATTGCAGGGAAAGTCCGGGAGGCATTTGCTGTGCTGGCACACTTTCTCCTTCCTAGACAGAGTGGAAAAGCTTTTCCCTGCCGTGTAGGCGACAAGAGACGCATTAGACGGGCATCCGGAGCTGTCCGAAGGTAAGCGCCTGTTGCCGGCCTCTTTCGGCACAAGCCCCCGCTCCGGAGCGCACCGCGGCCGGCCGGAGGCTCTCTGCCGGCGAAGGTGCCTCGTCTCCGGCAAGGAAGCCTCAGCCGCTTCTCCTGCACACGGAGAGCGTGCTAGCTGCTGAAACGTGAAGAAAGAAGCTGCAGAACACTGGCACTGAGCGTGCAGCTTTCCAGCGGAGAGAAAAAGCTACTTGAACACTCTGCAAGCCTTTCCACTCCCAAAAACATGCACATGGAAGGAGCTGCTGCAAAAGCGATGCTGTGCTCGCTGCTGCTCCTCCTGAAGCTCTGGCTGCTAAATCTGAGGCTTTCCTTCCAATTTCAAGCTGCAAAGCACTTGCTGAATTGCAGGGAAAGTCCGGGAGGCATTTGCTGTGCTGGCACACTTTCTCCTTCCTAGACAGAGTGGAAAAGCTTTTCCCTGCCGTGTAGGCGACAAGAGACGCATTAGACGGGCATCCGGAGCTGTCCGAAGGTAAGCGCCTGTTGCCGGCCTCTTTCGGCACAAGCCCCCGCTCCGGAGCGCACCGCGGCCGGCCGGAGGCTCTCTGCCGGCGAAGGTGCCTCGTCTCCGGCAAGGAAGCCTCAGCCGCTTCTCCTGCACACGGAGAGCGTGCTAGCTGCTGAAACGTGAAGAAAGAAGCTGCAGAACACTGGCACTGAGCGTGCAGCTTTCCAGCGGAGAGAAAAAGCTACTTGAACACTCTGCAAGCCTTTCCACTCCCAAAAACATGCACATGGAAGGAGCTGCTGCAAAAGCGATGCTGTGCTCGCTGCTGCTCCTCCTGAAGCTCTGGCTGCTAAATCTGAGGCTTTCCTTCCAATTTCAAGCTGCAAAGCACTTGCTGAATTGCAGGGAAAGTCCGGGAGGCATTTGCTCTGCTGGCACACTTTCTCCTTCCTAGACAGAGTGGAAAAGCTTTTCCCTGCCGTGTAGGCGACAAGAGACGCATTAGACGGGCATCCGGAGCTGTCCGAAGGTAAGCGCCTGTTGCCGGCCTCTTTCGGCACAAGCCCCCGCTCCGGAGCGCACCGCGGCCGGCCGGAGGCTCTCTGCCGGCGAAGGTGCCTCGTCTCCGGCAAGGAAGCCTCAGCCGCTTCTCCTGCACACGGAGAGCGTGCTAGCTGCTGAAACGTGAAGAAAGAAGCTGCAGAACACTGGCACTGAGCGTGCAGCTTTCCAGCGGAGAGAAAAAGCTACTTGAACACTCTGCAAGCCTTTCCACTCCCAAAAACATGCACATGGAAGGAGCTGCTGCAAAAGCGATGCTGTGCTCGCTGCTGCTCCTCCTGAAGCTCTGGCTGCTAAATCTGAGGCTTTCCTTCCAATTTCAAGCTGCAAAGCACTTGCTGAATTGCAGGGAAAGTCCGGGAGGCATTTGCTCTGCTGGCACACTTTCTCCTTCCTAGACAGAGTGGAAAAGCTTTTCCCTGCCGTGTAGGCGACAAGAGACGCATTAGACGGGCATCCGGAGCTGTCCGAAGGTAAGCGCCTGTTGCCGGCCTCTTTCGGCACAAGCCCCCGCTCCGGAGCGCACCGCGGCCGGCCGGAGGCTCTCTGCCGGCGAAGGTGCCTCGTCTCCGGCAAGGAAGCCTCAGCCGCTTCTCCTGCACACGGAGAGCGTGCTAGCTGCTGAAACGTGAAGAAAGAAGCTGCAGAACACTGGCACTGAGCGTGCAGCTTTCCAGCGGAGAGAAAAAGCTACTTGAACACTCTGCAAGCCTTTCCACTCCCAAAAACATGCACATGGAAGGAGCTGCTGCAAAAGCGATGCTGTGCTCGCTGCTGCTCCTCCTGAAGCTCTGGCTGCTAAATCTGAGGCTTTCCTTCCAATTTCAAGCTGCAAAGCACTTGCTGAATTGCAGGGAAAGTCCGGGAGGCATTTGCTCTGCTGGCACACTTTCTCCTTCCTAGACAGAGTGGAAAAGCTTTTCCCTGCCGTGTAGGCGACAAGAGACGCATTAGACGGGCATCCGGAGCTGTCCGAAGGTAAGCGCCTGTTGCCGGCCTCTTTCGGCACAAGCCCCCGCTCCGGAGCGCACCGCGGCCGGCCGGAGGCTCTCTGCCGGCGAAGGTGCCTCGTCTCCGGCAAGGAAGCCTCAGCCGCTTCTCCTGCACACGGAGAGCGTGCTAGCTGCTGAAACGTGAAGAAAGAAGCTGCAGAACACTGGCACTGAGCGTGCAGCTTTCCAGCGGAGAGAAAAAGCTACTTGAACACTCTGCAAGCCTTTCCACTCCCAAAAACATGCACATGGAAGGAGCTGCTGCAAAAGCGATGCTGTGCTCGCTGCTGCTCCTCCTGAAGCTCTGGCTGCTAAATCTGAGGCTTTCCTTCCAATTTCAAGCTGCAAAGCACTTGCTGAATTGCAGGGAAAGTCCGGGAGGCATTTGCTGTGCTGGCACACTTTCTCCTTCCTAGACAGAGTGGAAAAGCTTTTCCCTGCCGTGTAGGCGACAAGAGACGCATTAGACGGGCATCCGGAGCTGTCCGAAGGTAAGCGCCTGTTGCCGGCCTCTTTCGGCACAAGCCCCCGCTCCGGAGCGCACCGCGGCCGGCCGGAGGCTCTCTGCCGGCGAAGGTGCCTCGTCTCCGGCAAGGAAGCCTCAGCCGCTTCTCCTGCACACGGAGAGCGTGCTAGCTGCTGAAACGTGAAGAAAGAAGCTGCAGAACACTGGCACTGAGCGTGCAGCTTTCCAGCGGAGAGAAAAAGCTACTTGAACACTCTGCAAGCCTTTCCACTCCCAAAAACATGCACATGGAAGGAGCTGCTGCAAAAGCGATGCTGTGCTCGCTGCTGCTCCTCCTGAAGCTCTGGCTGCTAAATCTGAGGCTTTCCTTCCAATTTCAAGCTGCAAAGCACTTGCTGAATTGCAGGGAAAGTCCGGGAGGCATTTGCTGTGCTGGCACACTTTCTCCTTCCTAGACAGAGTGGAAAAGCTTTTCCCTGCCGTGTAGGCGACAAGAGACGCATTAGACGGGCATCCGGAGCTGTCCGAAGGTAAGCGCCTGTTCCCGGCCTCTTTCGGCACAAGCCCCCGCTCCGGAGCGCACCGCGGCCGGCCGGAGGCTCTCTGCCGGCGAAGGTGCCTCGTCTCCGGCAAGGAAGCCTCAGCCGCTTCTCCTGCACACGGAGAGCGTGCTAGCTGCTGAAACGTGAAGAAAGAAGCTGCAGAACACTGGCACTGAGCGTGCAGCTTTCCAGCGGAGAGAAGAAGCTACTTGAACACTCTGCAAGCCTTTCCACTCCCAAAAACATGCACATGGAAGGAGCTGCTGCAAAAGCGATGCTGTGCTCGCTGCTGCTCCTCCTGAAGCTCTGGCCGCTAAATCTGAGGCTTTCCTTCCAATTTCAAGCTGCAAAGCACTTGCTGAATTGCAGGGAAAGTCCGGGAGGCATTTGCTCTGCTGGCACACTTTCTCCTTCCTAGACAGAGTGGAAAAGCTTTTCCCTGCCGTGTAGGCGACAAGAGACGCATTAGACGGGCATCCGGAGCTGTCCGAAGGTAAGCGCCTGTTGCCGGCCTCTTTCGGCACAAGCCCCCGCTCCGGAGCGCACCGCGGCCGGCCGGAGGCTCTCTGCCGGCGAAGGTGCCTCGTCTCCGGCAAGGAAGCCTCAGCCGCTTCTCCTGCACACGGAGAGCGTGCTAGCTGCTGAAACGTGAAGAAAGAAGCTGCAGAACACTGGCACTGAGCGTGCAGCTTTCCAGCGGAGAGAAAAAGCTACTTGAACACTCTGCAAGCCTTTCCACTCCCAAAAACATGCACATGGAAGGAGCTGCTGCAAAAGCGATGCTGTGCTCGCTGCTGCTCCTCCTGAAGCTCTGGCTGCTAAATCTGAGGCTTTCCTTCCAATTTCAAGCTGCAAAGCACTTGCTGAATTGCAGGGAAAGTCCGGGAGGCATTTGCTCTGCTGGCACACTTTCTCCTTCCTAGACAGAGTGGAAAAGCTTTTCCCTGCCGTGTAGGCGACAAGAGACGCATTAGACGGGCATCCGGAGCTGTCCGAAGGTAAGCGCCTGTTGCCGGCCTCTTTCGGCACAAGCCCCCGCTCCGGAGCGCACCGCGGCCGGCCGGAGGCTCTCTGCCGGCGAAGGTGCCTCGTCTCCGGCAAGGAAGCCTCAGCCGCTTCTCCTGCACACGGAGAGCGTGCTAGCTGCTGAAACGTGAAGAAAGAAGCTGCAGAACACTGGCACTGAGCGTGCAGCTTTCCAGCGGAGAGAAAAAGCTACTTGAACACTCTGCAAGCCTTTCCACTCCCAAAAACATGCACATGGAAGGAGCTGCTGCAAAAGCGATGCTGTGCTCGCTGCTGCTCCTCCTGAAGCTCTGGCTGCTAAATCTGAGGCTTTCCTTCCAATTTCAAGCTGCAAAGCACTTGCTGAATTGCAGGGAAAGTCCGGGAGGCATTTGCTCTGCTGGCACACTTTCTCCTTCCTAGACAGAGTGGAAAAGCTTTTCCCTGCCGTGTAGGCGACAAGAGACGCATTAGACGGGCATCCGGAGCTGTCCGAAGGTAAGCGCCTGTTGCCGGCCTCTTTCGGCACAAGCCCCCGCTCCGGAGCGCACCGCGGCCGGCCGGAGGCTCTCTGCCGGCGAAGGTGCCTCGTCTCCGGCAAGGAAGCCTCAGCCGCTTCTCCTGCACACGGAGAGCGTGCTAGCTGCTGAAACGTGAAGAAAGAAGCTGCAGAACACTGGCACTGAGCCTGCAGCTTTCCAGCGGAGAGAAAAAGCTACTTGAACACTCTGCAAGCCTTTCCACTCCCAAAAACATGCACATGGAAGGAGCTGCTGCAAAAGCGATGCTGTGCTCGCTGCTGCTCCTCCTGAAGCTCTGGCTGCTAAATCTGAGGCTTTCCTTCCAATTTCAAGCTGCAAAGCACTTGCTGAATTGCAGGGAAAGTCCGGGAGGCATTTGCTGTGCTGGCACACTTTCTCCTTCCTAGACAGAGTGGAAAAGCTTTTCCCTGCCGTGTAGGCGACAAGAGACGCATTAGACGGGCATCCGGAGCTGTCCGAAGGTAAGCGCCTGTTGCCGGCCTCTTTCGGCACAAGCCCCCGCTCCGGAGCGCACCGCGGCCGGCCGGAGGCTCTCTGCCGGCGAAGGTGCCTCGTCTCCGGCAAGGAAGCCTCAGCCGCTTCTCCTGCACACGGAGAGCGTGCTAGCTGCTGAAACGTGAAGAAAGAAGCTGCAGAACACTGGCACTGAGCATGCAGCTTTCCAGCGGAGAGAAAAAGCTA
Source organism: Fringilla coelebs (assembly GCF_963513975.1). NCBI lineage: Eukaryota > Metazoa > Chordata > Aves > Passeriformes > Fringillidae > Fringilla > Fringilla coelebs. Next base: position 312,998 of record NW_028167384.1, on the reverse strand, counting down.
CTTGAACACTCTGCAAGCCTTTCCACTCCCAAAAACATGCACATGGAAGGAGCTGCTGCAAAAGCGATGCTGTGCTCGCTGCTGCTCCTCCTGAAGCTCTGGCTGCTAAATCTGAGGCTTTCCTTCCAATTTCAAGCTGCAAAGCACTTGCTGAATTGCAGGGAAAGTCCGGGAGGCATTTGCTGTGCTGGCACACTTTCTCCTTCCTAGACAGAGTGGAAAAGCTTTTCCCTGCCGTGTAGGCGACAAGAGACGCATTAGACGGGCATCCGGAGCTGTCCGAAGGTAAGCGCCTGTTGCCGGCCTCTTTCGGCACAAGCCCCCGCTCCGGAGCGCACCGCGGCCGGCCGGAGGCTCTCTGCCGGCGAAGGTGCCTCGTCTCCGGCAAGGAAGCCTCAGCCGCTTCTCCTGCACACGGAGAGCGTGCTAGCTGCTGAAACGTGAAGAAAGAAGCTGCAGAACACTGGCACTGAGCGTGCAGCTTTCCAGCGGAGAGAAAAAGCTACTTGAACACTCTGCAAGCCTTTCCACTCCCAAAAACATGCACATGGAAGGAGCTGCTGCAAAAGCGATGCTGTGCTCGCTGCTGCTCCTCCTGAAGCTCTGGCTGCTAAATCTGAGGCTTTCCTTCCAATTTCAAGCTGCAAAGCACTTGCTGAATTGCAGGGAAAGTCCGGGAGGCATTTGCTCTGCTGGCACACTTTCTCCTTCCTAGACAGAGTGGAAAAGCTTTTCCCTGCCGTGTAGGCGACAAGAGACGCATTAGACGGGCATCCGGAGCTGTCCGAAGGTAAGCGCCTGTTGCCGGCCTCTTTCGGCACAAGCCCCCGCTCCGGAGCGCACCGCGGCCGGCCGGAGGCTCTCTGCCGGCGAAGGTGCCTCGTCTCCGGCAAGGAAGCCTCAGCCGCTTCTCCTGCACACGGAGAGCGTGCTAGCTGCTGAAACGTGAAGAAAGAAGCTGCAGAACACTGGCACTGAGCGTGCAGCTTTCCAGCGGAGAGAAAAAGCTACTTGAACACTCTGCAAGCCTTTCCACTCCCAAAAACATGCACATGGAAGGAGCTGCTGCAAAAGCGATGCTGTGCTCGCTGGCGCTCCTCCTGAAGCTCTGGCTGCTAAATCTGAGGCTTTCCTTCCAATTTCAAGCTGCAAAGCACTTGCTGAATTGCAGGGAAAGTCCGGGAGGCATTTGCTCTGCTGGCACACTTTCTCCTTCCTAGACAGAGTGGAAAAGCTTTTCCCTGCCGTGTAGGCGACAAGAGACGCATTAGACGGGCATCCGGAGCTGTCCGAAGGTAAGCGCCTGTTGCCGGCCTCTTTCGGCACAAGCCCCCGCTCCGGAGCGCACCGCGGCCGGCCGGAGGCTCTCTGCCGGCGAAGGTGCCTCGTCTCCGGCAAGGAAGCCTCAGCCGCTTCTCCTGCACACGGAGAGCGTGCTAGCTGCTGAAACGTGAAGAAAGAAGCTGCAGAACACTGGCACTGAGCGTGCAGCTTTCCAGCGGAGAGAAAAAGCTACTTGAACACTCTGCAAGCCTTTCCACTCCCAAAAACATGCACATGGAAGGAGCTGCTGCAAAAGCGATGCTGTGCTCGCTGCTGCTCCTCCTGAAGCTCTGGCTGCTAAATCTGAGGCTTTCCTTCCAATTTCAAGCTGCAAAGCACTTGCTGAATTGCAGGGAAAGTCGGGAGGCATTTGCTCTGCTGGCACACTTTCTCCTTCCTAGACAGAGTGGAAAAGCTTTTCCCTGCCGTGTAGGCGACAAGAGACGCATTAGACGGGCATCCGGAGCTGTCCGAAGGTAAGCGCCTGTTCCCGGCCTCTTTCGGCACAAGCCCCCGCTCCGGAGCGCACCGCGGCCGGCCGGAGGCTCTCTGCCGGCGAAGGTGCCTCGTCTCCGGCAAGGAAGCCTCAGCCGCTTCTCCTGCACACGGAGAGCGTGCTAGCTGCTGAAACGTGAAGAAAGAAGCTGCAGAACACTGGCACTGAGCGTGCAGCTTTCCAGCGGAGAGAAAAAGCTACTTGAACACTCTGCAAGCCTTTCCACTCCCAAAAACATGCACATGGAAGGAGCTGCTGCAAAAGCGATGCTGTGCTCGCTGCTGCTCCTCCTGAAGCTCTGGCTGCTAAATCTGAGGCTTTCCTTCCAATTTCAAGCTGCAAAGCACTTGCTGAATTGCAGGGAAAGTCCGGGAGGCATTTGCTGTGCTGGCACACTTTCTCCTTCCTAGACAGAGTGGAAAAGCTTTTCCCTGCCGTGTAGGCGACAAGAGACGCATTAGACGGGCATCCGGAGCTGTCCGAAGGTAAGCGCCTGTTCCCGGCCTCTTTCGGCACAAGCCCCCGCTCCGGAGCGCACCGCGGCCGGCCGGAGGCTCTCTGCCGGCGAAGGTGCCTCGTCTCCGGCAAGGAAGCCTCAGCCGCTTCTCCTGCACACGGAGAGCGTGCTAGCTGCTGAAACGTGAAGAAAGAAGCTGCAGAACACTGGCACTGAGCGTGCAGCTTTCCAGCGGAGAGAAAAAGCTACTTGAACACTCTGCAAGCCTTTCCACTCCCAAAAACATGCACATGGAAGGAGCTGCTGCAAAAGCGATGCTGTGCTCGCTGCTGCTCCTCCTGAAGCTCTGGCTGCTAAATCTGAGGCTTTCCTTCCAATTTCAAGCTGCAAAGCACTTGCTGAATTGCAGGGAAAGTCCGGGAGGCATTTGCTGTGCTGGCACACTTTCTCCTTCCTAGACAGAGTGGAAAAGCTTTTCCCTGCCGTGTAGGCGACAAGAGACGCATTAGACGGGCATCCGGAGCTGTCCGAAGGTAAGCGCCTGTTGCCGGCCTCTTTCGGCACAAGCCCCCGCTCCGGAGCGCACCGCGGCCGGCCGGAGGCTCTCTGCCGGCGAAGGTGCCTCGTCTCCGGCAAGGAAGCCTCAGCCGCTTCTCCTGCACACGGAGAGCGTGCTAGCTGCTGAAACGTGAAGAAAGAAGCTGCAGAACACTGGCACTGAGCGTGCAGCTTTCCAGCGGAGAGAAAAAGCTACTTGAACACTCTGCAAGCCTTTCCACTCCCAAAAACATGCACATGGAAGGAGCTGCTGCAAAAGCGATGCTGTGCTCGCTGCTGCTCCTCCTGAAGCTCTGGCTGCTAAATCTGAGGCTTTCCTTCCAATTTCAAGCTGCAAAGCACTTGCTGAATTGCAGGGAAAGTCCGGGAGGCATTTGCTCTGCTGGCACACTTTCTCCTTCCTAGACAGAGTGGAAAAGCTTTTCCCTGCCGTGTAGGCGACAAGAGACGCATTAGACGGGCATCCGGAGCTGTCCGAAGGTAAGCGCCTGTTGCCGGCCTCTTTCGGCACAAGCCCCCGCTCCGGAGCGCACCGCGGCCGGCCGGAGGCTCTCTGCCGGCGAAGGTGCCTCGTCTCCGGCAAGGAAGCCTCAGCCGCTTCTCCTGCACACGGAGAGCGTGCTAGCTGCTGAAACGTGAAGAAAGAAGCTGCAGAACACTGGCACTGAGCGTGCAGCTTTCCAGCGGAGAGAAAAAGCTACTTGAACACTCTGCAAGCCTTTCCACTCCCAAAAACATGCACATGGAAGGAGCTGCTGCAAAAGCGATGCTGTGCTCGCTGCTGCTCCTCCTGAAGCTCTGGCTGCTAAATCTGAGGCTTTCCTTCCAATTTCAAGCTGCAAAGCACTTGCTGAATTGCAGGGAAAGTCCGGGAGGCATTTGCTGTGCTGGCACACTTTCTCCTTCCTAGACAGAGTGGAAAAGCTTTTCCCTGCCGTGTAGGCGACAAGAGACGCATTAGACGGGCATCCGGAGCTGTCCGAAGGTAAGCGCCTGTTCCCGGCCTCTTTCGGCACAAGCCCCCGCTCCGGAGCGCACCGCGGCCGGCCGGAGGCTCTCTGCCGGCGAAGGTGCCTCGTCTCCGGCAAGGAAGCCTCAGCCGCTTCTCCTGCACACGGAGAGCGTGCTAGCTGCTGAAACGTGAAGAAAGAAGCTGCAGAACACTGGCACTGAGCGTGCAGCTTTCCAGCGGAGAGAAAAAGCTACTTGAACACTCTGCAAGCCTTTCCACTCCCAAAAACATGCACATGGAAGGAGCTGCTGCAAAAGCGATGCTGTGCTCGCTGCTGCTCCTCCTGAAGCTCTGGCTGCTAAATCTGAGGCTTTCCTTCCAATTTCAAGCTGCAAAGCACTTGCTGAATTGCAGGGAAAGTCCGGGAGGCATTTGCTGTGCTGGCACACTTTCTCCTTCCTAGACAGAGTGGAAAAGCTTTTCCCTGCCGTGTAGGCGACAAGAGACGCATTAGACGGGCATCCGGAGCTGTCCGAAGGTAAGCGCCTGTTGCCGGCCTCTTTCGGCACAAGCCCCCGCTCCGGAGCGCACCGCGGCCGGCCGGAGGCTCTCTGCCGGCGAAGGTGCCTCGTCTCCGGCAAGGAAGCCTCAGCCGCTTCTCCTGCACACGGAGAGCGTGCTAGCTGCTGAAACGTGAAGAAAGAAGCTGCAGAACACTGGCACTGAGCGTGCAGCTTTCCAGCGGAGAGAAAAAGCTACTTGAACACTCTGCAAGCCTTTCCACTCCCAAAAACATGCACATGGAAGGAGCTGCTGCAAAAGCGATGCTGTGCTCGCTGCTGCTCCTCCTGAAGCTCTGGCTGCTAAATCTGAGGCTTTCCTTCCAATTTCAAGCTGCAAAGCACTTGCTGAATTGCAGGGAAAGTCCGGGAGGCATTTGCTGTGCTGGCACACTTTCTCCTTCCTAGACAGAGTGGAAAAGCTTTTCCCTGCCGTGTAGGCGACAAGAGACGCATTAGACGGGCATCCGGAGCTGTCCGAAGGTAAGCGCCTGTTGCCGGCCTCTTTCGGCACAAGCCCCCGCTCCGGAGCGCACCGCGGCCGGCCGGAGGCTCTCTGCCGGCGAAGGTGCCTCGTCTCCGGCAAGGAAGCCTCAGCCGCTTCTCCTGCACACGGAGAGCGTGCTAGCTGCTGAAACGTGAAGAAAGAAGCTGCAGAACACTGGCACTGAGCGTGCAGCTTTCCAGCGGAGAGAAAAAGCTACTTGAACACTCTGCAAGCCTTTCCACTCCCAAAAACATGCACATGGAAGGAGCTGCTGCAAAAGCGATGCTGTGCTCGCTGCTGCTCCTCCTGAAGCTCTGGCTGCTAAATCTGAGGCTTTCCTTCCAATTTCAAGCTGCAAAGCACTTGCTGAATTGCAGGGAAAGTCCGGGAGGCATTTGCTGTGCTGGCACACTTTCTCCTTCCTAGACAGAGTGGAAAAGCTTTTCCCTGCCGTGTAGGCGACAAGAGACGCATTAGACGGGCATCCGGAGCTGTCCGAAGGTAAGCGCCTGTTGCCGGCCTCTTTCGGCACAAGCCCCCGCTCCGGAGCGCACCGCGGCCGGCCGGAGGCTCTCTGCCGGCGAAGGTGCCTCGTCTCCGGCAAGGAAGCCTCAGCCGCTTCTCCTGCACACGGAGAGCGTGCTAGCTGCTGAAACGTGAAGAAAGAAGCTGCAGAACACTGGCACTGAGCGTGCAGCTTTCCAGCGGAGAGAAAAAGCTACTTGAACACTCTGCAAGCCTTTCCACTCCCAAAAACATGCACATGGAAGGAGCTGCTGCAAAAGCGATGCTGTGCTCGCTGCTGCTCCTCCTGAAGCTCTGGCTGCTAAATCTGAGGCTTTCCTTCCAATTTCAAGCTGCAAAGCACTTGCTGAATTGCAGGGAAAGTCCGGGAGGCATTTGCTGTGCTGGCACACTTTCTCCTTCCTAGACAGAGTGGAAAAGCTTTTCCCTGCCGTGTAGGCGACAAGAGACGCATTAGACGGGCATCCGGAGCTGTCCGAAGGTAAGCGCCTGTTCCCGGCCTCTTTCGGCACAAGCCCCCGCTCCGGAGCGCACCGCGGCCGGCCGGAGGCTCTCTGCCGGCGAAGGTGCCTCGTCTCCGGCAAGGAAGCCTCAGCCGCTTCTCCTGCACACGGAGAGCGTGCTAGCTGCTGAAACGTGAAGAAAGAAGCTGCAGAACACTGGCACTGAGCGTGCAGCTTTCCAGCGGAGAGAAGAAGCTACTTGAACACTCTGCAAGCCTTTCCACTCCCAAAAACATGCACATGGAAGGAGCTGCTGCAAAAGCGATGCTGTGCTCGCTGCTGCTCCTCCTGAAGCTCTGGCCGCTAAATCTGAGGCTTTCCTTCCAATTTCAAGCTGCAAAGCACTTGCTGAATTGCAGGGAAAGTCCGGGAGGCATTTGCTGTGCTGGCACACTTTCTCCTTCCTAGACAGAGTGGAAAAGCTTTTCCCTGCCGTGTAGGCGACAAGAGACGCATTAGACGGGCATCCGGAGCTGTCCGAAGGTAAGCGCCTGTTGCCGGCCTCTTTCGGCACAAGCCCCCGCTCCGGAGCGCACCGCGGCCGGCCGGAGGCTCTCTGCCGGCGAAGGTGCCTCGTCTCCGGCAAGGAAGCCTCAGCCGCTTCTCCTGCACACGGAGAGCGTGCTAGCTGCTGAAACGTGAAGAAAGAAGCTGCAGAACACTGGCACTGAGCGTGCAGCTTTCCAGCGGAGAGAAAAAGCTACTTGAACACTCTGCAAGCCTTTCCACTCCCAAAAACATGCACATGGAAGGAGCTGCTGCAAAAGCGATGCTGTGCTCGCTGCTGCTCCTCCTGAAGCTCTGGCTGCTAAATCTGAGGCTTTCCTTCCAATTTCAAGCTGCAAAGCACTTGCTGAATTGCAGGGAAAGTCCGGGAGGCATTTGCTGTGCTGGCACACTTTCTCCTTCCTAGACAGAGTGGAAAAGCTTTTCCCTGCCGTGTAGGCGACAAGAGACGCATTAGACGGGCATCCGGAGCTGTCCGAAGGTAAGCGCCTGTTGCCGGCCTCTTTCGGCACAAGCCCCCGCTCCGGAGCGCACCGCGGCCGGCCGGAGGCTCTCTGCCGGCGAAGGTGCCTCGTCTCCGGCAAGGAAGCCTCAGCCGCTTCTCCTGCACACGGAGAGCGTGCTAGCTGCTGAAACGTGAAGAAAGAAGCTGCAGAACACTGGCACTGAGCGTGCAGCTTTCCAGCGGAGAGAAAAAGCTACTTGAACACTCTGCAAGCCTTTCCACTCCCAAAAACATGCACATGGAAGGAGCTGCTGCAAAAGCGATGCTGTGCTCGCTGCTGCTCCTCCTGAAGCTCTGGCTGCTAAATCTGAGGTTTTCCTTCCAATTTCAAGCTGCAAAGCACTTGCTGAATTGCAGGGAAAGTCCGGGAGGCATTTGCTGTGCTGGCACACTTTCTCCTTCCTAGACAGAGTGGAAAAGCTTTTCCCTGCCGTGTAGGCGACAAGAGACGCATTAGACGGGCATCCGGAGCTGTCCGAAGGTAAGCGCCTGTTCCCGGCCTCTTTCGGCACAAGCCCCCGCTCCGGAGCGCACCGCGGCCGGCCGGAGGCTCTCTGCCGGCGAAGGTGCCTCGTCTCCGGCAAGGAAGCCTCAGCCGCTTCTCCTGCACACGGAGAGCGTGCTAGCTGCTGAAACGTGAAGAAAGAAGCTGCAGAACACTGGCACTGAGCGTGCAGCTTTCCAGCGGAGAGAAAAAGCTACTTGAACACTCTGCAAGCCTTTCCACTCCCAAAAACATGCACATGGAAGGAGCTGCTGCAAAAGCGATGCTGTGCTCGCTGCTGCTCCTCCTGAAGCTCTGGCTGCTAAATCTGAGGCTTTCCTTCCAATTTCAAGCTGCAAAGCACTTGCTGAATTGCAGGGAAAGTCCGGGAGGCATTTGCTGTGCTGGCACACTTTCTCCTTCCTAGACAGAGTGGAAAAGCTTTTCCCTGCCGTGTAGGCGACAAGAGACGCATTAGACGGGCATCCGGAGCTGTCCGAAGGTAAGCGCCTGTTGCCGGCCTCTTTCGGCACAAGCCCCCGCTCCGGAGCGCACCGCGGCCGGCCGGAGGCTCTCTGCCGGCGAAGGTGCCTCGTCTCCGGCAAGGAAGCCTCAGCCGCTTCTCCTGCACACGGAGAGCGTGCTAGCTGCTGAAACGTGAAGAAAGAAGCTGCAGAACACTGGCACTGAGCATGCAGCTTTCCAGCGGAGAGAAAAAGCTACTTGAACACTCTGCAAGCCTTTCCACTCCCAAAAACATGCACATGGAAGGAGCTGCTGCAAAAGCGATGCTGTGCTCGCTGCTGCTCCTCCTGAAGCTCTGGCTGCTAAATCTGAGGCTTTCCTTCCAATTTCAAGCTGCAAAGCACTTGCTGAATTGCAGGGAAAGTCCGGGAGGCATTTGCTGTGCTGGCACACTTTCTCCTTCCTAGACAGAGTGGAAAAGCTTTTCCCTGCCGTGTAGGCGACAAGAGACGCATTAGACGGGCATCCGGAGCTGTCCGAAGGTAAGCGCCTGTTGCCGGCCTCTTTCGGCACAAGCCCCCGCTCCGGAGCGCACCGCGGCCGGCCGGAGGCTCTCTGCCGGCGAAGGTGCCTCGTCTCCGGCAAGGAAGCCTCAGCCGCTTCTCCTGCACACGGAGAGCGTGCTAGCTGCTGAAACGTGAAGAAAGAAGCTGCAGAACACTGGCACTGAGCGTGCAGCTTTCCAGCGGAGAGAAAAAGCTACTTGAACACTCTGCAAGCCTTTCCACTCCCAAAAACATGCACATGGAAGGAGCTGCTGCAAAAGCGATGCTGTGCTCGCTGCTGCTCCTCCTGAAGCTCTGGCTGCTAAATCTGAGGCTTTCCTTCCAATTTCAAGCTGCAAAGCACTTGCTGAATTGCAGGGAAAGTCCGGGAGGCATTTGCTGTGCTGGCACACTTTCTCCTTCCTAGACAGAGTGGAAAAGCTTTTCCCTGCCGTGTAGGCGACAAGAGACGCATTAGACGGGCATCCGGAGCTGTCCGAAGGTAAGCGCCTGTTGCCGGCCTCTTTCGGCACAAGCCCCCGCTCCGGAGCGCACCGCGGCCGGCCGGAGGCTCTCTGCCGGCGAAGGTGCCTCGTCTCCGGCAAGGAAGCCTCAGCCGCTTCTCCTGCACACGGAGAGCGTGCTAGCTGCTGAAACGTGAAGAAAGAAGCTGCAGAACACTGGCACTGAGCGTGCAGCTTTCCAGCGGAGAGAAAAAGCTACTTGAACACTCTGCAAGCCTTTCCACTCCCAAAAACATGCACATGGAAGGAGCTGCTGCAAAAGCGATGCTGTGCTCGCTGGCGCTCCTCCTGAAGCTCTGGCTGCTAAATCTGAGGCTTTCCTTCCAATTTCAAGCTGCAAAGCACTTGCTGAATTGCAGGGAAAGTCCGGGAGGCATTTGCTCTGCTGGCACACTTTCTCCTTCCTAGACAGAGTGGAAAAGCTTTTCCCTGCCGTGTAGGCGACAAGAGACGCATTAGACGGGCATCCGGAGCTGTCCGAAGGTAAGCGCCTGTTGCCGGCCTCTTTCGGCACAAGCCCCCGCTCCGGAGCGCACCGCGGCCGGCCGGAGGCTCTCTGCCGGCGAAGGTGCCTCGTCTCCGGCAAGGAAGCCTCAGCCGCTTCTCCTGCACACGGAGAGCGTGCTAGCTGCTGAAACGTGAAGAAAGAAGCTGCAGAACACTGGCACTGAGCGTGCAGCTTTCCAGCGGAGAGAAAAAGCTACTTGAACACTCTGCAAGCCTTTCCACTCCCAAAAACATGCACATGGAAGGAGCTGCTGCAAAAGCGATGCTGTGCTCGCTGCTGCTCCTCCTGAAGCTCTGGCTGCTAAATCTGAGGCTTTCCTTCCAATTTCAAGCTGCAAAGCACTTGCTGAATTGCAGGGAAAGTCCGGGAGGCATTTGCTGTGCTGGCACACTTTCTCCTTCCTAGACAGAGTGGAAAAGCTTTTCCCTGCCGTGTAGGCGACAAGAGACGCATTAGACGGGCATCCGGAGCTGTCCGAAGGTAAGCGCCTGTTGCCGGCCTCTTTCGGCACAAGCCCCCGCTCCGGAGCGCACCGCGGCCGGCCGGAGGCTCTCTGCCGGCGAAGGTGCCTCGTCTCCGGCAAGGAAGCCTCAGCCGCTTCTCCTGCACACGGAGAGCGTGCTAGCTGCTGAAACGTGAAGAAAGAAGCTGCAGAACACTGGCACTGAGCGTGCAGCTTTCCAGCGGAGAGAAAAAGCTACTTGAACACTCTGCAAGCCTTTCCACTCCCAAAAACATGCACATGGAAGGAGCTGCTGCAAAAGCGATGCTGTGCTCGCTGCTGCTCCTCCTGAAGCTCTGGCTGCTAAATCTGAGGCTTTCCTTCCAATTTCAAGCTGCAAAGCACTTGCTGAATTGCAGGGAAAGTCCGGGAGGCATTTGCTGTGCTGGCACACTTTCTCCTTCCTAGACAGAGTGGAAAAGCTTTTCCCTGCCGTGTAGGCGACAAGAGACGCATTAGACGGGCATCCGGAGCTGTCCGAAGGTAAGCGCCTGTTGCCGGCCTCTTTCGGCACAAGCCCCCGCTCCGGAGCGCACCGCGGCCGGCCGGAGGCTCTCTGCCGGCGAAGGTGCCTCGTCTCCGGCAAGGAAGCCTCAGCCGCTTCTCCTGCACACGGAGAGCGTGCTAGCTGCTGAAACGTGAAGAAAGAAGCTGCAGAACACTGGCACTGAGCGTGCAGCTTTCCAGCGGAGAGAAAAAGCTACTTGAACACTCTGCAAGCCTTTCCACTCCCAAAAACATGCACATGGAAGGAGCTGCTGCAAAAGCGATGCTGTGCTCGCTGCTGCTCCTCCTGAAGCTCTGGCTGCTAAATCTGAGGCTTTCCTTCCAATTTCAAGCTGCAAAGCACTTGCTGAATTGCAGGGAAAGTCCGGGAGGCATTTGCTGTGCTGGCACACTTTCTCCTTCCTAGACAGAGTGGAAAAGCTTTTCCCTGCCGTGTAGGCGACAAGAGACGCATTAGACGGGCATCCGGAGCTGTCCGAAGGTAAGCGCCTGTTGCCGGCCTCTTTCGGCACAAGCCCCCGCTCCGGAGCGCACCGCGGCCGGCCGGAGGCTCTCTGCCGGCGAAGGTGCCTCGTCTCCGGCAAGGAAGCCTCAGCCGCTTCTCCTGCACACGGAGAGCGTGCTAGCTGCTGAAACGTGAAGAAAGAAGCTGCAGAACACTGGCACTGAGCGTGCAGCTTTCCAGCGGAGAGAAAAAGCTACTTGAACACTCTGCAAGCCTTTCCACTCCCAAAAACATGCACATGGAAGGAGCTGCTGCAAAAGCGATGCTGTGCTCGCTGCTGCTCCTCCTGAAGCTCTGGCTGCTAAATCTGAGGCTTTCCTTCCAATTTCAAGCTGCAAAGCACTTGCTGAATTGCAGGGAAAGTCCGGGAGGCATTTGCTCTGCTGGCACACTTTCTCCTTCCTAGACAGAGTGGAAAAGCTTTTCCCTGCCGTGTAGGCGACAAGAGACGCATTAGACGGGCATCCGGAGCTGTCCGAAGGTAAGCGCCTGTTGCCGGCCTCTTTCGGCACAAGCCCCCGCTCCGGAGCGCACCGCGGCCGGCCGGAGGCTCTCTGCCGGCGAAGGTGCCTCGTCTCCGGCAAGGAAGCCTCAGCCGCTTCTCCTGCACACGGAGAGCGTGCTAGCTGCTGAAACGTGAAGAAAGAAGCTGCAGAACACTGGCACTGAGCGTGCAGCTTTCCAGCGGAGAGAAAAAGCTACTTGAACACTCTGCAAGCCTTTCCACTCCCAAAAACATGCACATGGAAGGAGCTGCTGCAAAAGCGATGCTGTGCTCGCTGCTGCTCCTCCTGAAGCTCTGGCTGCTAAATCTGAGGCTTTCCTTCCAATTTCAAGCTGCAAAGCACTTGCTGAATTGCAGGGAAAGTCCGGGAGGCATTTGCTGTGCTGGCACACTTTCTCCTTCCTAGACAGAGTGGAAAAGCTTTTCCCTGCCGTGTAGGCGACAAGAGACGCATTAGACGGGCATCCGGAGCTGTCCGAAGGTAAGCGCCTGTTCCCGGCCTCTTTCGGCACAAGCCCCCGCTCCGGAGCGCACCGCGGCCGGCCGGAGGCTCTCTGCCGGCGAAGGTGCCTCGTCTCCGGCAAGGAAGCCTCAGCCGCTTCTCCTGCACACGGAGAGCGTGCTAGCTGCTGAAACGTGAAGAAAGAAGCTGCAGAACACTGGCACTGAGCGTGCAGCTTTCCAGCGGAGAGAAAAAGCTACTTGAACACTCTGCAAGCCTTTCCACTCCCAAAAACATGCACATGGAAGGAGCTGCTGCAAAAGCGATGCTGTGCTCGCTGCTGCTCCTCCTGAAGCTCTGGCTGCTAAATCTGAGGCTTTCCTTCCAATTTCAAGCTGCAAAGCACTTGCTGAATTGCAGGGAAAGTCCGGGAGGCATTTGCTCTGCTGGCACACTTTCTCCTTCCTAGACAGAGTGGAAAAGCTTTTCCCTGCCGTGTAGGCGACAAGAGACGCATTAGACGGGCATCCGGAGCTGTCCGAAGGTAAGCGCCTGTTGCCGGCCTCTTTCGGCACAAGCCCCCGCTCCGGAGCGCACCGCGGCCGGCCGGAGGCTCTCTGCCGGCGAAGGTGCCTCGTCTCCGGCAAGGAAGCCTCAGCCGCTTCTCCTGCACACGGAGAGCGTGCTAGCTGCTGAAACGTGAAGAAAGAAGCTGCAGAACACTGGCACTGAGCGTGCAGCTTTCCAGCGGAGAGAAAAAGCTACTTGAACACTCTGCAAGCCTTTCCACTCCCAAAAACATGCACATGGAAGGAGCTGCTGCAAAAGCGATGCTGTGCTCGCTGCTGCTCCTCCTGAAGCTCTGGCTGCTAAATCTGAGGCTTTCCTTCCAATTTCAAGCTGCAAAGCACTTGCTGAATTGCAGGGAAAGTCCGGGAGGCATTTGCTGTGCTGGCACACTTTCTCCTTCCTAGACAGAGTGGAAAAGCTTTTCCCTGCCGTGTAGGCGACAAGAGACGCATTAGACGGGCATCCGGAGCTGTCCGAAGGTAAGCGCCTGTTGCCGGCCTCTTTCGGCACAAGCCCCCGCTCCGGAGCGCACCGCGGCCGGCCGGAGGCTCTCTGCCGGCGAAGGTGCCTCGTCTCCGGCAAGGAAGCCTCAGCCGCTTCTCCTGCACACGGAGAGCGTGCTAGCTGCTGAAACGTGAAGAAAGAAGCTGCAGAACACTGGCACTGAGCGTGCAGCTTTCCAGCGGAGAGAAAAAGCTACTTGAACACTCTGCAAGCCTTTCCACTCCCAAAAACATGCACATGGAAGGAGCTGCTGCAAAAGCGATGCTGTGCTCGCTGCTGCTCCTCCTGAAGCTCTGGCTGCTAAATCTGAGGCTTTCCTTCCAATTTCAAGCTGCAAAGCACTTGCTGAATTGCAGGGAAAGTCCGGGAGGCATTTGCTGTGCTGGCACACTTTCTCCTTCCTAGACAGAGTGGAAAAGCTTTTCCCTGCCGTGTAGGCGACAAGAGACGCATTAGACGGGCATCCGGAGCTGTCCGAAGGTAAGCGCCTGTTCCCGGCCTCTTTCGGCACAAGCCCCCGCTCCGGAGCGCACCGCGGCCGGCCGGAGGCTCTCTGCCGGCGAAGGTGCCTCGTCTCCGGCAAGGAAGCCTCAGCCGCTTCTCCTGCACACGGAGAGCGTGCTAGCTGCTGAAACGTGAAGAAAGAAGCTGCAGAACACTGGCACTGAGCGTGCAGCTTTCCAGCGGAGAGAAAAAGCTACTTGAACACTCTGCAAGCCTTTCCACTCCCAAAAACATGCACATGGAAGGAGCTGCTGCAAAAGCGATGCTGTGCTCGCTGCTGCTCCTCCTGAAGCTCTGGCCGCTAAATCTGAGGCTTTCCTTCCAATTTCAAGCTGCAAAGCACTTGCTGAATTGCAGGGAAAGTCCGGGAGGCATTTGCTCTGCTGGCACACTTTCTCCTTCCTAGACAGAGTGGAAAAGCTTTTCCCTGCCGTGTAGGCGACAAGAGACGCATTAGACGGGCATCCGGAGCTGTCCGAAGGTAAGCGCCTGTTGCCGGCCTCTTTCGGCACAAGCCCCCGCTCCGGAGCGCACCGCGGCCGGCCGGAGGCTCTCTGCCGGCGAAGGTGCCTCGTCTCCGGCAAGGAAGCCTCAGCCGCTTCTCCTGCACACGGAGAGCGTGCTAGCTGCTGAAACGTGAAGAAAGAAGCTGCAGAACACTGGCACTGAGCGTGCAGCTTTCCAGCGGAGAGAAAAAGCTACTTGAACACTCTGCAAGCCTTTCCACTCCCAAAAACATGCACATGGAAGGAGCTGCTGCAAAAGCGATGCTGTGCTCGCTGCTGCTCCTCCTGAAGCTCTGGCTGCTAAATCTGAGGCTTTCCTTCCAATTTCAAGCTGCAAAGCACTTGCTGAATTGCAGAGAAAGTCCGGGAGGCATTTGCTCTGCTGGCACACTTTCTCCTTCCTAGACAGAGTGGAAAAGCTTTTCCCTGCCGTGTAGGCGACAAGAGACGCATTAGACGGGCATCCGGAGCTGTCCGAAGGTAAGCGCCTGTTGCCGGCCTCTTTCGGCACAAGCCCCCGCTCCGGAGCGCACCGCGGCCGGCCGGAGGCTCTCTGCCGGCGAAGGTGCCTCGTCTCCGGCAAGGAAGCCTCAGCCGCTTCTCCTGCACACGGAGAGCGTGCTAGCTGCTGAAACGTGAAGAAAGAAGCTGCAGAACACTGGCACTGAGCGTGCAGCTTTCCAGCGGAGAGAAGAAGCTACTTGAACACTCTGCAAGCCTTTCCACTCCCAAAAACATGCACATGGAAGGAGCTGCTGCAAAAGCGATGCTGTGCTCGCTGCTGCTCCTCCTGAAGCTCTGGCTGCTAAATCTGAGGCTTTCCTTCCAATTTCAAGCTGCAAAGCACTTGCTGAATTGCAGGGAAAGTCCGGGAGGCATTTGCTGTGCTGGCACACTTTCTCCTTCCTAGACAGAGTGGAAAAGCTTTTCCCTGCCGTGTAGGCGACAAGAGACGCATTAGACGGGCATCCGGAGCTGTCCGAAAGTAAGCGCCTGTTCCGGCCTCTTTCGGCACAAGCCCCCGCTCCGGAGCGCACCGCGGCCGGCCGGAGGCTCTCTGCCGGCGAAGGTGCCTCGTCTCCGGCAAGGAAGCCTCAGCCGCTTCTCCTGCACACGGAGAGCGTGCTAGCTGCTGAAACGTGAAGAAAGAAGCTGCAGAACACTGGCACTGAGCGTGCAGCTTTCCAGCGGAGAGAAAAAGCTACTTGAACACTCTGCAAGCCTTTCCACTCCCAAAAACATGCACATGGAAGGAGCTGCTGCAAAAGCGATGCTGTGCTCGCTGCTGCTCCTCCTGAAGCTCTGGCTGCTAAATCTGAGGCTTTCCTTCCAATTTCAAGCTGCAAAGCACTTGCTGAATTGCAGGGAAAGTCCGGGAGGCATTTGCTGTGCTGGCACACTTTCTCCTTCCTAGACAGAGTGGAAAAGCTTTTCCCTGCCGTGTAGGCGACAAGAGACGCATTAGACGGGCATCCGGAGCTGTCCGAAGGTAAGCGCCTGTTCCCGGCCTCTTTCGGCACAAGCCCCCGCTCCGGAGCGCACCGCGGCCGGCCGGAGGCTCTCTGCCGGCGAAGGTGCCTCGTCTCCGGCAAGGAAGCCTCAGCCGCTTCTCCTGCACACGGAGAGCGTGCTAGCTGCTGAAACGTGAAGAAAGAAGCTGCAGAACACTGGCACTGAGCGTGCAGCTTTCCAGCGGAGAGAAAAAGCTACTTGAACACTCTGCAAGCCTTTCCACTCCCAAAAACATGCACATGGAAGGAGCTGCTGCAAAAGCGATGCTGTGCTCGCTGCTGCTCCTCCTGAAGCTCTGGCTGCTAAATCTGAGGCTTTCCTTCCAATTTCAAGCTGCAAAGCACTTGCTGAATTGCAGGGAAAGTCCGGGAGGCATTTGCTCTGCTGGCACACTTTCTCCTTCCTAGACAGAGTGGAAAAGCTTTTCCCTGCCGTGTAGGCGACAAGAGACGCATTAGACGGGCATCCGGAGCTGTCCGAAAGTAAGCGCCTGTTCCGGCCTCTTTCGGCACAAGCCCCCGCTCCGGAGCGCACCGCGGCCGGCCGGAGGCTCTCTGCCGGCGAAGGTGCCTCGTCTCCGGCAAGGAAGCCTCAGCCGCTTCTCCTGCACACGGAGAGCGTGCTAGCTGCTGAAACGTGAAGAAAGAAGCTGCAGAACACTGGCACTGAGCGTGCAGCTTTCCAGCGGAGAGAAAAAGCTACTTGAACACTCTGCAAGCCTTTCCACTCCCAAAAACATGCACATGGAAGGAGCTGCTGCAAAAGCGATGCTGTGCTCGCTGCTGCTCCTCCTGAAGCTCTGGCTGCTAAATCTGAGGCTTTCCTTCCAATTTCAAGCTGCAAAGCACTTGCTGAATTGCAGGGAAAGTCCGGGAGGCATTTGCTGTGCTGGCACACTTTCTCCTTCCTAGACAGAGTGGAAAAGCTTTTCCCTGCCGTGTAGGCGACAAGAGACGCATTAGACGGGCATCCGGAGCTGTCCGAAGGTAAGCGCCTGTTCCCGGCCTCTTTCGGCACAAGCCCCCGCTCCGGAGCGCACCGCGGCCGGCCGGAGGCTCTCTGCCGGCGAAGGTGCCTCGTCTCCGGCAAGGAAGCCTCAGCCGCTTCTCCTGCACACGGAGAGCGTGCTAGCTGCTGAAACGTGAAGAAAGAAGCTGCAGAACACTGGCACTGAGCGTGCAGCTTTCCAGCGGAGAGAAAAAGCTACTTGAACACTCTGCAAGCCTTTCCACTCCCAAAAACATGCACATGGAAGGAGCTGCTGCAAAAGCGATGCTGTGCTCGCTGCTGCTCCTCCTGAAGCTCTGGCTGCTAAATCTGAGGCTTTCCTTCCAATTTCAAGCTGCAAAGCACTTGCTGAATTGCAGGGAAAGTCCGGGAGGCATTTGCTGTGCTGGCACACTTTCTCCTTCCTAGACAGAGTGGAAAAGCTTTTCCCTGCCGTGTAGGCGACAAGAGACGCATTAGACGGGCATCCGGAGCTGTCCGAAGGTAAGCGCCTGTTGCCGGCCTCTTTCGGCACAAGCCCCCGCTCCGGAGCGCACCGCGGCCGGCCGGAGGCTCTCTGCCGGCGAAGGTGCCTCGTCTCCGGCAAGGAAGCCTCAGCCGCTTCTCCTGCACACGGAGAGCGTGCTAGCTGCTGAAACGTGAAGAAAGAAGCTGCAGAACACTGGCACTGAGCGTGCAGCTTTCCAGCGGAGAGAAGAAGCTACTTGAACACTCTGCAAGCCTTTCCACTCCCAAAAACATGCACATGGAAGGAGCTGCTGCAAAAGCGATGCTGTGCTCGCTGCTGCTCCTCCTGAAGCTCTGGCTGCTAAATCTGAGGCTTTCCTTCCAATTTCAAGCTGCAAAGCACTTGCTGAATTGCAGGGAAAGTCCGGGAGGCATTTGCTGTGCTGGCACACTTTCTCCTTCCTAGACAGAGTGGAAAAGCTTTTCCCTGCCGTGTAGGCGACAAGAGACGCATTAGACGGGCATCCGGAGCTGTCCGAAAGTAAGCGCCTGTTCCGGCCTCTTTCGGCACAAGCCCCCGCTCCGGAGCGCACCGCGGCCGGCCGGAGGCTCTCTGCCGGCGAAGGTGCCTCGTCTCCGGCAAGGAAGCCTCAGCCGCTTCTCCTGCACACGGAGAGCGTGCTAGCTGCTGAAACGTGAAGAAAGAAGCTGCAGAACACTGGCACTGAGCGTGCAGCTTTCCAGCGGAGAGAAAAAGCTACTTGAACACTCTGCAAGCCTTTCCACTCCCAAAAACATGCACATGGAAGGAGCTGCTGCAAAAGCGATGCTGTGCTCGCTGCTGCTCCTCCTGAAGCTCTGGCTGCTAAATCTGAGGCTTTCCTTCCAATTTCAAGCTGCAAAGCACTTGCTGAATTGCAGGGAAAGTCCGGGAGGCATTTGCTGTGCTGGCACACTTTCTCCTTCCTAGACAGAGTGGAAAAGCTTTTCCCTGCCGTGTAGGCGACAAGAGACGCATTAGACGGGCATCCGGAGCTGTCCGAAGGTAAGCGCCTGTTCCCGGCCTCTTTCGGCACAAGCCCCCGCTCCGGAGCGCACCGCGGCCGGCCGGAGGCTCTCTGCCGGCGAAGGTGCCTCGTCTCCGGCAAGGAAGCCTCAGCCGCTTCTCCTGCACACGGAGAGCGTGCTAGCTGCTGAAACGTGAAGAAAGAAGCTGCAGAACACTGGCACTGAGCGTGCAGCTTTCCAGCGGAGAGAAAAAGCTACTTGAACACTCTGCAAGCCTTTCCACTCCCAAAAACATGCACATGGAAGGAGCTGCTGCAAAAGCGATGCTGTGCTCGCTGCTGCTCCTCCTGAAGCTCTGGCCGCTAAATCTGAGGCTTTCCTTCCAATTTCAAGCTGCAAAGCACTTGCTGAATTGCAGGGAAAGTCCGGGAGGCATTTGCTGTGCTGGCACACTTTCTCCTTCCTAGACAGAGTGGAAAAGCTTTTCCCTGCCGTGTAGGCGACAAGAGACGCATTAGACGGGCATCCGGAGCTGTCCGAAGGTAAGCGCCTGTTGCCGGCCTCTTTCGGCACAAGCCCCCGCTCCGGAGCGCACCGCGGCCGGCCGGAGGCTCTCTGCCGGCGAAGGTGCCTCGTCTCCGGCAAGGAAGCCTCAGCCGCTTCTCCTGCACACGGAGAGCGTGCTAGCTGCTGAAACGTGAAGAAAGAAGCTGCAGAACACTGGCACTGAGCGTGCAGCTTTCCAGCGGAGAGAAAAAGCTACTTGAACACTCTGCAAGCCTTTCCACTCCCAAAAACATGCACATGGAAGGAGCTGCTGCAAAAGCGATGCTGTGCTCGCTGCTGCTCCTCCTGAAGCTCTGGCTGCTAAATCTGAGGCTTTCCTTCCAATTGCAAGCTGCAAAGCACTTGCTGAATTGCAGGGAAAGTCCGGGAGGCATTTGCTGTGCTGGCACACTTTCTCCTTCCTAGACAGAGTGGAAAAGCTTTTCCCTGCCGTGTAGGCGACAAGAGACGCATTAGACGGGCATCCGGAGCTGTCCGAAGGTAAGCGCCTGTTCCCGGCCTCTTTCGGCACAAGCCCCCGCTCCGGAGCGCACCGCGGCCGGCCGGAGGCTCTCTGCCGGCGAAGGTGCCGCTTCTCCGGCAAGGAAGCCTCAGCCGCTTCTCCTGCACACGGAGAGCGTGCTAGCTGCTGAAACGTGAAGAAAGAAGCTGCAGAACACTGGCACTGAGCGTGCAGCTTTCCAGCGGAGAGAAAAAGCTACTTGAACACTCTGCAAGCCTTTCCACTCCCAAAAACATGCACATGGAAGGAGCTGCTGCAAAAGCGATGCTGTGCTCGCTGCTGCTCCTCCTGAAGCTCTGGCTGCTAAATCTGAGGCTTTCCTTCCAATTTCAAGCTGCAAAGCACTTGCTGAATTGCAGGGAAAGTCCGGGAGGCATTTGCTGTGCTGGCACACTTTCTCCTTCTTAGACAGAGTGGAAAAGCTTTTCCCTGCCGTGTAGGCGACAAGAGACGCATTAGACGGGCATCCGGAGCTGTCCGAAGGTAAGCGCCTGTTCCCGGCCTCTTTCGGCACAAGCCCCCGCTCCGGAGCGCACCGCGGCCGGCCGGAGGCTCTCTGCCGGCGAAGGTGCCGCTTCTCCGGCAAGGAAGCCTCAGCCGCTTCTCCTGCACACGGAGAGCGTGCTAGCTGCTGAAACGTGAAGAAAGAAGCTGCAGAACACTGGCACTGAGCGTGCAGCTTTCCAGCGGAGAGAAAAAGCTACTTGAACACTCTGCAAGCCTTTCCACTCCCAAAAACATGCACATGGAAGGAGCTGCTGCAAAAGCGATGCTGTGCTCGCTGCTGCTCCTCCTGAAGCTCTGGCTGCTAAATCTGAGGCTTTCCTTCCAATTTCAAGCTGCAAAGCACTTGCTGAATTGCAGGGAAAGTCCGGGAGGCATTTGCTGTGCTGGCACACTTTCTCCTTCCTAGACAGAGTGGAAAAGCTTTTCCCTGCCGTGTAGGCGACAAGAGACGCATTAGACGGGCATCCGGAGCTGTCCGAAGGTAAGCGCCTGTTCCCGGCCTCTTTCGGCACAAGCCCCCGCTCCGGAGCGCACCGCGGCCGGCCGGAGGCTCTCTGCCGGCGAAGGTGCCTCGTCTCCGGCAAGGAAGCCTCAGCCGCTTCTCCTGCACACGGAGAGCGTGCTAGCTGCTGAAACGTGAAGAAAGAAGCTGCAGAACACTGGCACTGAGCGTGCAGCTTTCCAGCGGAGAGAAAAAGCTACTTGAACACTCTGCAAGCCTTTCCACTCCCAAAAACATGCACATGGAAGGAGCTGCTGCAAAAGCGATGCTGTGCTCGCTGCTGCTCCTCCTGAAGCTCTGGCTGCTAAATCTGAGGCTTTCCTTCCAATTTCAAGCTGCAAAGCACTTGCTGAATTGCAGGGAAAGTCCGGGAGGCATTTGCTGTGCTGGCACACTTTCTCCTTCCTAGACAGAGTGGAAAAGCTTTTCCCTGCCGTGTAGGCGACAAGAGACGCATTAGACGGGCATCCGGAGCTGTCCGAAGGTAAGCGCCTGTTGCCGGCCTCTTTCGGCACAAGCCCCCGCTCCGGAGCGCACCGCGGCCGGCCGGAGGCTCTCTGCCGGCGAAGGTGCCTCGTCTCCGGCAAGGAAGCCTCAGCCGCTTCTCCTGCACACGGAGAGCGTGCTAGCTGCTGAAACGTGAAGAAAGAAGCTGCAGAACACTGGCACTGAGCGTGCAGCTTTCCAGCGGAGAGAAAAAGCTACTTGAACACTCTGCAAGCCTTTCCACTCCCAAAAACATGCACATGGAAGGAGCTGCTGCAAAAGCGATGCTGTGCTCGCTGCTGCTCCTCCTGAAGCTCTGGCTGCTAAATCTGAGGCTTTCCTTCCAATTTCAAGCTGCAAAGCACTTGCTGAATTGCAGGGAAAGTCCGGGAGGCATTTGCTGTGCTGGCACACTTTCTCCTTCCTAGACAGAGTGGAAAAGCTTTTCCCTGCCGTGTAGGCGCCAAGAGACGCATTAGACGGGCATCCGGAGCTGTCCGAAGGTAAGCGCCTGTTGCCGGCCTCTTTCGGCACAAGCCCCCGCTCCGGAGCGCACCGCGGCCGGCCGGAGGCTCTCTGCCGGCGAAGGTGCCTCGTCTCCGGCAAGGAAGCCTCAGCCGCTTCTCCTGCACACGGAGAGCGTGCTAGCTGCTGAAACGTGAAGAAAGAAGCTGCAGAACACTGGCACTGAGCGTGCAGCTTTCCAGCGGAGAGAAAAAGCTACTTGAACACTCTGCAAGCCTTTCCACTCCCAAAAACATGCACATGGAAGGAGCTGCTGCAAAAGCGATGCTGTGCTCGCTGCTGCTCCTCCTGAAGCTCTGGCTGCTAAATCTGAGGCTTTCCTTCCAATTTCAAGCTGCAAAGCACTTGCTGAATTGCAGGGAAAGTCCGGGAGGCATTTGCTGTGCTGGCACACTTTCTCCTTCCTAGACAGAGTGGAAAAGCTTTTCCCTGCCGTGTAGGCGACAAGAGACGCATTAGACGGGCATCCGGAGCTGTCCGAAGGTAAGCGCCTGTTGCCGGCCTCTTTCGGCACAAGCCCCCGCTCCGGAGCGCACCGCGGCCGGCCGGAGGCTCTCTGCCGGCGAAGGTGCCTCGTCTCCGGCAAGGAAGCCTCAGCCGCTTCTCCTGCACACGGAGAGCGTGCTAGCTGCTGAAACGTGAAGAAAGAAGCTGCAGAACACTGGCACTGAGCGTGCAGCTTTCCAGCGGAGAGAAAAAGCTACTTGAACACTCTGCAAGCCTTTCCACTCCCAAAAACATGCACATGGAAGGAGCTGCTGCAAAAGCGATGCTGTGCTCGCTGCTGCTCCTCCTGAAGCTCTGGCTGCTAAATCTGAGGCTTTCCTTCCAATTTCAAGCTGCAAAGCACTTGCTGAATTGCAGGGAAAGTCCGGGATGCATTTGCTGTGCTGGCACACTTTCTCCTTCCTAGACAGAGTGGAAAAGCTTTTCCCTGCCGTGTAGGCGACAAGAGACGCATTAGACGGGCATCCGGAGCTGTCCGAAGGTAAGCGCCTGTTGCCGGCCTCTTTCGGCACAAGCCCCCGCTCCGGAGCGCACCGCGGCCGGCCGGAGGCTCTCTGCCGGCGAAGGTGCCTCGTCTCCGGCAAGGAAGCCTCAGCCGCTTCTCCTGCACACGGAGAGCGTGCTAGCTGCTGAAACGTGAAGAAAGAAGCTGCAGAACACTGGCACTGAGCGTGCAGCTTTCCAGCGGAGAGAAAAAGCTACTTGAACACTCTGCAAGCCTTTCCACTCCCAAAAACATGCACATGGAAGGAGCTGCTGCAAAAGCGATGCTGTGCTCGCTGCTGCTCCTCCTGAAGCTCTGGCTGCTAAATCTGAGGCTTTCCTTCCAATTTCAAGCTGCAAAGCACTTGCTGAATTGCAGGGAAAGTCCGGGAGGCATTTGCTCTGCTGGCACACTTTCTCCTTCCTAGACAGAGTGGAAAAGCTTTTCCCTGCCGTGTAGGCGCCAAGAGACGCATTAGACGGGCATCCGGAGCTGTCCGAAGGTAAGCGCCTGTTGCCGGCCTCTTTCGGCACAAGCCCCCGCTCCGGAGCGCACCGCGGCCGGCCGGAGGCTCTCTGCCGGCGAAGGTGCCTCGTCTCCGGCAAGGAAGCCTCAGCCGCTTCTCCTGCACACGGAGAGCGTGCTAGCTGCTGAAACGTGAAGAAAGAAGCTGCAGAACACTGGCACTGAGCGTGCAGCTTTCCAGCGGAGAGAAAAAGCTACTTGAACACTCTGCAAGCCTTTCCACTCCCAAAAACATGCACATGGAAGGAGCTGCTGCAAAAGCGATGCTGTGCTCGCTGCTGCTCCTCCTGAAGCTCTGGCTGCTAAATCTGAGGCTTTCCTTCCAATTTCAAGCTGCAAAGCACTTGCTGAATTGCAGGGAAAGTCCGGGAGGCATTTGCTCTGCTGGCACACTTTCTCCTTTCTAGACAGAGTGGAAAAGCTTTTCCCTGCCGTGTAGGCGACAAGAGACGCATTAGACGGGCATCCGGAGCTGTCCGAAGGTAAGCGCCTGTTGCCGGCCTCCTTCGGCACAAGCCCCCGCTCCGGAGCGCACCGCGGCCGGCCGGAGGCTCTCTGCCGGCGAAGGTGCCTCGTCTCCGGCAAGGAAGCCTCAGCCGCTTCTCCTGCACACGGAGAGCGTGCTAGCTGCTGAAACGTGAAGAAAGAAGCTGCAGAACACTGGCACTGAGCGTGCAGCTTTCCAGCGGAGAGAAAAAGCTACTTGAACACTCTGCAAGCCTTTCCACTCCCAAAAACATGCACATGGAAGGAGCTGCTGCAAAAGCGATGCTGTGCTCGCTGCTGCTCCTCCTGAAGCTCTGGCTGCTAAATCTGAGGCTTTCCTTCCAATTTCAAGCTGCAAAGCACTTGCTGAATTGCAGGGAAAGTCCGGCAGGCATTTGCTGTGCTGGCACACTTTCTCCTTCCTAGACAGAGTGGAAAAGCTTTTCCCTGCCGTGTAGGCGACAAGAGACGCATTAGACGGGCATCCGGAGCTGTCCGAAGGTAAGCGCCTGTTCCCGGCCTCTTTCGGCACAAGCCCCCGCTCCGGAGCGCACCGCGGCCGGCCGGAGGCTCTCTGCCGGCGAAGGTGCCTCGTCTCCGGCAAGGAAGCCTCAGCCGCTTCTCCTGCACACGGAGAGCGTGCTAGCTGCTGAAACGTGAAGAAAGAAGCTGCAGAACACTGGCACTGAGCGTGCAGCTTTCCAGCGGAGAGAAAAAGCTACTTGAACACTCTGCAAGCCTTTCCACTCCCAAAAACATGCACATGGAAGGAGCTGCTGCAAAAGCGATGCTGTGCTCGCTGCTGCTCCTCCTGAAGCTCTGGCTGCTAAATCTGAGGCTTTCCTTCCAATTTCAAGCTGCAAAGCACTTGCTGAATTGCAGGGAAAGTCCGGGAGGCATTTGCTGTGCTGGCACACTTTCTCCTTCCTAGACAGAGTGGAAAAGCTTTTCCCTGCCGTGTAGGCGCCAAGAGACGCATTAGACGGGCATCCGGAGCTGTCCGAAGGTAAGCGCCTGTTGCCGGCCTCTTTCGGCACAAGCCCCCGCTCCGGAGCGCACCGCGGCCGGCCGGAGGCTCTCTGCCGGCGAAGGTGCCTCGTCTCCGGCAAGGAAGCCTCAGCCGCTTCTCCTGCACACGGAGAGCGTGCTAGCTGCTGAAACGTGAAGAAAGAAGCTGCAGAACACTGGCACTGAGCGTGCAGCTTTCCAGCGGAGAGAAAAAGCTACTTGAACACTCTGCAAGCCTTTCCACTCCCAAAAACATGCACATGGAAGGAGCTGCTGCAAAAGCGATGCTGTGCTCGCTGCTGCTCCTCCTGAAGCTCTGGCTGCTAAATCTGAGGCTTTCCTTCCAATTTCAAGCTGCAAAGCACTTGCTGAATTGCAGGGAAAGTCCGGGAGGCATTTGCTGTGCTGGCACACTTTCTCCTTCCTAGACAGAGTGGAAAAGCTTTTCCCTGCCGTGTAGGCGACAAGAGACGCATTAGACGGGCATCCGGAGCTGTCCGAAGGTAAGCGCCTGTTGCCGGCCTCTTTCGGCACAAGCCCCCGCTCCGGAGCGCACCGCGGCCGGCCGGAGGCTCTCTGCCGGCGAAGGTGCCTCGTCTCCGGCAAGGAAGCCTCAGCCGCTTCTCCTGCACACGGAGAGCGTGCTAGCTGCTGAAACGTGAAGAAAGAAGCTGCAGAACACTGGCACTGAGCGTGCAGCTTTCCAGCGGAGAGAAAAAGCTACTTGAACACTCTGCAAGCCTTTCCACTCCCAAAAACATGCACATGGAAGGAGCTGCTGCAAAAGCGATGCTGTGCTCGCTGCTGCTCCTCCTGAAGCTCTGGCTGCTAAATCTGAGGCTTTCCTTCCAATTTCAAGCTGCAAAGCACTTGCTGAATTGCAGGGAAAGTCCGGGATGCATTTGCTGTGCTGGCACACTTTCTCCTTCCTAGACAGAGTGGAAAAGCTTTTCCCTGCCGTGTAGGCGACAAGAGACGCATTAGACGGGCATCCGGAGCTGTCCGAAGGTAAGCGCCTGTTGCCGGCCTCTTTCGGCACAAGCCCCCGCTCCGGAGCGCACCGCGGCCGGCCGGAGGCTCTCTGCCGGCGAAGGTGCCTCGTCTCCGGCAAGGAAGCCTCAGCCGCTTCTCCTGCACACGGAGAGCGTGCTAGCTGCTGAAACGTGAAGAAAGAAGCTGCAGAACACTGGCACTGAGCGTGCAGCTTTCCAGCGGAGAGAAAAAGCTACTTGAACACTCTGCAAGCCTTTCCACTCCCAAAAACATGCACATGGAAGGAGCTGCTGCAAAAGCGATGCTGTGCTCGCTGCTGCTCCTCCTGAAGCTCTGGCTGCTAAATCTGAGGCTTTCCTTCCAATTTCAAGCTGCAAAGCACTTGCTGAATTGCAGGGAAAGTCCGGGATGCATTTGCTGTGCTGGCACACTTTCTCCTTCCTAGACAGAGTGGAAAAGCTTTTCCCTGCCGTGTAGGCGCCAAGAGACGCATTAGACGGGCATCCGGAGCTGTCCGAAGGTAAGCGCCTGTTGCCGGCCTCTTTCGGCACAAGCCCCCGCTCCGGAGCGCACCGCGGCCGGCCGGAGGCTCTCTGCCGGCGAAGGTGCCTCGTCTCCGGCAAGGAAGCCTCAGCCGCTTCTCCTGCACACGGAGAGCGTGCTAGCTGCTGAAACGTGAAGAAAGAAGCTGCAGAACACTGGCACTGAGCGTGCAGCTTTCCAGCGGAGAGAAAAAGCTACTTGAACACTCTGCAAGCCTTTCCACTCCCAAAAACATGCACATGGAAGGAGCTGCTGCAAAAGCGATGCTGTGCTCGCTGCTGCTCCTCCTGAAGCTCTGGCTGCTAAATCTGAGGCTTTCCTTCCAATTTCAAGCTGCAAAGCACTTGCTGAATTGCAGGGAAAGTCCGGGAGGCATTTGCTGTGCTGGCACACTTTCTCCTTCCTAGACAGAGTGGAAAAGCTTTTCCCTGCCGTGTAGGCGACAAGAGACGCATTAGACGGGCATCCGGAGCTGTCCGAAGGTAAGCGCCTGTTCCCGGCCTCTTTCGGCACAAGCCCCCGCTCCGGAGCGCACCGCGGCCGGCCGGAGGCTCTCTGCCGGCGAAGGTGCCTCGTCTCCGGCAAGGAAGCCTCAGCCGCTTCTCCTGCACACGGAGAGCGTGCTAGCTGCTGAAACGTGAAGAAAGAAGCTGCAGAACACTGGCACTGAGCGTGCAGCTTTCCAGCGGAGAGAAAAAGCTACTTGAACACTCTGCAAGCCTTTCCACTCCCAAAAACATGCACATGGAAGGAGCTGCTGCAAAAGCGATGCTGTGCTCGCTGCTGCTCCTCCTGAAGCTCTGGCTGCTAAATCTGAGGCTTTCCTTCCAATTTCAAGCTGCAAAGCACTTGCTGAATTGCAGGGAAAGTCCGGCAGGCATTTGCTGTGCTGGCACACTTTCTCCTTCCTAGACAGAGTGGAAAAGCTTTTCCCTGCCGTGTAGGCGACAAGAGACGCATTAGACGGGCATCCGGAGCTGTCCGAAGGTAAGCGCCTGTTCCCGGCCTCTTTCGGCACAAGCCCCCGCTCCGGAGCGCACCGCGGCCGGCCGGAGGCTCTCTGCCGGCGAAGGTGCCTCGTCTCCGGCAAGGAAGCCTCAGCCGCTTCTCCTGCACACGGAGAGCGTGCTAGCTGCTGAAACGTGAAGAAAGAAGCTGCAGAACACTGGCACTGAGCGTGCAGCTTTCCAGCGGAGAGAAAAAGCTACTTGAACACTCTGCAAGCCTTTCCACTCCCAAAAACATGCACATGGAAGGAGCTGCTGCAAAAGCGATGCTGTGCTCGCTGCTGCTCCTCCTGAAGCTCTGGCTGCTAAATCTGAGGCTTTCCTTCCAATTTCAAGCTGCAAAGCACTTGCTGAATTGCAGGGAAAGTCCGGGAGGCATTTGCTGTGCTGGCACACTTTCTCCTTCCTAGACAGAGTGGAAAAGCTTTTCCCTGCCGTGTAGGCGCCAAGAGACGCATTAGACGGGCATCCGGAGCTGTCCGAAGGTAAGCGCCTGTTGCCGGCCTCTTTCGGCACAAGCCCCCGCTCCGGAGCGCACCGCGGCCGGCCGGAGGCTCTCTGCCGGCGAAGGTGCCTCGTCTCCGGCAAGGAAGCCTCAGCCGCTTCTCCTGCACACGGAGAGCGTGCTAGCTGCTGAAACGTGAAGAAAGAAGCTGCAGAACACTGGCACTGAGCGTGCAGCTTTCCAGCGGAGAGAAAAAGCTACTTGAACACTCTGCAAGCCTTTCCACTCCCAAAAACATGCACATGGAAGGAGCTGCTGCAAAAGCGATGCTGTGCTCGCTGCTGCTCCTCCTGAAGCTCTGGCTGCTAAATCTGAGGCTTTCCTTCCAATTTCAAGCTGCAAAGCACTTGCTGAATTGCAGGGAAAGTCCGGGAGGCATTTGCTGTGCTGGCACACTTTCTCCTTCCTAGACAGAGTGGAAAAGCTTTTCCCTGCCGTGTAGGCGACAAGAGACGCATTAGACGGGCATCCGGAGCTGTCCGAAGGTAAGCGCCTGTTGCCGGCCTCTTTCGGCACAAGCCCCCGCTCCGGAGCGCACCGCGGCCGGCCGGAGGCTCTCTGCCGGCGAAGGTGCCTCGTCTCCGGCAAGGAAGCCTCAGCCGCTTCTCCTGCACACGGAGAGCGTGCTAGCTGCTGAAACGTGAAGAAAGAAGCTGCAGAACACTGGCACTGAGCGTGCAGCTTTCCAGCGGAGAGAAAAAGCTACTTGAACACTCTGCAAGCCTTTCCACTCCCAAAAACATGCACATGGAAGGAGCTGCTGCAAAAGCGATGCTGTGCTCGCTGCTGCTCCTCCTGAAGCTCTGGCTGCTAAATCTGAGGCTTTCCTTCCAATTTCAAGCTGCAAAGCACTTGCTGAATTGCAGGGAAAGTCCGGGATGCATTTGCTGTGCTGGCACACTTTCTCCTTCCTAGACAGAGTGGAAAAGCTTTTCCCTGCCGTGTAGGCGACAAGAGACGCATTAGACGGGCATCCGGAGCTGTCCGAAGGTAAGCGCCTGTTCCCGGCCTCTTTCGGCACAAGCCCCCGCTCCGGAGCGCACCGCGGCCGGCCGGAGGCTCTCTGCCGGCGAAGGTGCCTCGTCTCCGGCAAGGAAGCCTCAGCCGCTTCTCCTGCACACGGAGAGCGTGCTAGCTGCTGAAACGTGAAGAAAGAAGCTGCAGAACACTGGCACTGAGCGTGCAGCTTTCCAGCGGAGAGAAAAAGCTACTTGAACACTCTGCAAGCCTTTCCACTCCCAAAAACATGCACATGGAAGGAGCTGCTGCAAAAGCGATGCTGTGCTCGCTGCTGCTCCTCCTGAAGCTCTGGCTGCTAAATCTGAGGCTTTCCTTCCAATTTCAAGCTGCAAAGCACTTGCTGAATTGCAGGGAAAGTCCGGGAGGCATTTGCTCTGCTGGCACACTTTCTCCTTCCTAGACAGAGTGGAAAAGCTTTTCCCTGCCGTGTAGGCGACAAGAGACGCATTAGACGGGCATCCGGAGCTGTCCGAAGGTAAGCGCCTGTTCCCGGCCTCTTTCGGCACAAGCCCCCGCTCCGGAGCGCACCGCGGCCGGCCGGAGGCTCTCTGCCGGCGAAGGTGCCTCGTCTCCGGCAAGGAAGCCTCAGCCGCTTCTCCTGCACACGGAGAGCGTGCTAGCTGCTGAAACGTGAAGAAAGAAGCTGCAGAACACTGGCACTGAGCGTGCAGCTTTCCAGCGGAGAGAAAAAGCTACTTGAACACTCTGCAAGCCTTTCCACTCCCAAAAACATGCACATGGAAGGAGCTGCTGCAAAAGCGATGCTGTGCTCGCTGCTGCTCCTCCTGAAGCTCTGGCTGCTAAATCTGAGGCTTTCCTTCCAATTTCAAGCTGCAAAGCACTTGCTGAATTGCAGGGAAAGTCCGGGAGGCATTTGCTCTGCTGGCACACTTTCTCCTTTCTAGACAGAGTGGAAAAGCTTTTCCCTGCCGTGTAGGCGACAAGAGACGCATTAGACGGGCATCCGGAGCTGTCCGAAGGTAAGCGCCTGTTGCCGGCCTCCTTCGGCACAAGCCCCCGCTCCGGAGCGCACCGCGGCCGGCCGGAGGCTCTCTGCCGGCGAAGGTGCCTCGTCTCCGGCAAGGAAGCCTCAGCCGCTTCTCCTGCACACGGAGAGCGTGCTAGCTGCTGAAACGTGAAGAAAGAAGCTGCAGAACACTGGCACTGAGCGTGCAGCTTTCCAGCGGAGAGAAAAAGCTACTTGAACACTCTGCAAGCCTTTCCACTCCCAAAAACATGCACATGGAAGGAGCTGCTGCAAAAGCGATGCTGTGCTCGCTGCTGCTCCTCCTGAAGCTCTGGCTGCTAAATCTGAGGCTTTCCTTCCAATTTCAAGCTGCAAAGCACTTGCTGAATTGCAGGGAAAGTCCGGGAGGCATTTGCTCTGCTGGCACACTTTCTCCTTCCTAGACAGAGTGGAAAAGCTTTTCCCTGCCGTGTAGGCGACAAGAGACGCATTAGACGGGCATCCGGAGCTGTCCGAAGGTAAGCGCCTGTTGCCGGCCTCTTTCGGCACAAGCCCCCGCTCCGGAGCGCACCGCGGCCGGCCGGAGGCTCTCTGCCGGCGAAGGTGCCTCGTCTCCGGCAAGGAAGCCTCAGCCGCTTCTCCTGCACACGGAGAGCGTGCTAGCTGCTGAAACGTGAAGAAAGAAGCTGCAGAACACTGGCACTGAGCGTGCAGCTTTCCAGCGGAGAGAAAAAGCTACTTGAACACTCTGCAAGCCTTTCCACTCCCAAAAACATGCACATGGAAGGAGCTGCTGCAAAAGCGATGCTGTGCTCGCTGCTGCTCCTCCTGAAGCTCTGGCTGCTAAATCTGAGGCTTTCCTTCCAATTTCAAGCTGCAAAGCACTTGCTGAATTGCAGGGAAAGTCCGGGAGGCATTTGCTGTGCTGGCACACTTTCTCCTTCCTAGACAGAGTGGAAAAGCTTTTCCCTGCCGTGTAGGCGACAAGAGACGCATTAGACGGGCATCCGGAGCTGTCCGAAGGTAAGCGCCTGTTGCCGGCCTCTTTCGGCACAAGCCCCCGCTCCGGAGCGCACCGCGGCCGGCCGGAGGCTCTCTGCCGGCGAAGGTGCCTCGTCTCCGGCAAGGAAGCCTCAGCCGCTTCTCCTGCACACGGAGAGCGTGCTAGCTGCTGAAACGTGAAGAAAGAAGCTGCAGAACACTGGCACTGAGCGTGCAGCTTTCCAGCGGAGAGAAAAAGCTACTTGAACACTCTGCAAGCCTTTCCACTCCCAAAAACATGCACATGGAAGGAGCTGCTGCAAAAGCGATGCTGTGCTCGCTGCTGCTCCTCCTGAAGCTCTGGCTGCTAAATCTGAGGCTTTCCTTCCAATTTCAAGCTGCAAAGCACTTGCTGAATTGCAGGGAAAGTCCGGGAGGCATTTGCTCTGCTGGCACACTTTCTCCTTCCTAGACAGAGTGGAAAAGCTTTTCCCTGCCGTGTAGGCGACAAGAGACGCATTAGACGGGCATCCGGAGCTGTCCGAAGGTAAGCGTCTGTTCCCGGCCTCCTTCGGCACAAGCCCCCGCTCCGGAGCGCACCGCGGCCGGCCGGAGGCTCTCTGCCGGCGAAGGTGCCTCGTCTCCGGCAAGGAAGCCTCAGCCGCTTCTCCTGCACACGGAGAGCGTGCTAGCTGCTGAAACGTGAAGAAAGAAGCTGCAGAACACTGGCACTGAGCGTGCAGCTTTCCAGCGGAGAGAAAAAGCTACTTGAACACTCTGCAAGCCTTTCCACTCCCAAAAACATGCACATGGAAGGAGCTGCTGCAAAAGCGATGCTGTGCTCGCTGCTGCTCCTCCTGAAGCTCTGGCTGCTAAATCTGAGGCTTTCCTTCCAATTTCAAGCTGCAAAGCACTTGTTGAATTGCAGGAAAAGTCCGGGAGGCATTTGCTGTGCTGGCACACTTTCTCCTTCCTAGACAGAGTGGAAAAGCTTTTCCCTGCCGTGTAGGCGACAAGAGACGCATTAGACGGGCATCCGGAGCTGTCCGAAGGTAAGCGCCTGTTGCCGGCCTCCTTCGGCACAAGCCCCCGCTCCGGAGCGCACCGCGGCCGGCCGGAGGCTCTCTGCCGGCGAAGGTGCCTCGTCTCCGGCAAGGAAGCCTCAGCCGCTTCTCCTGCACACGGAGAGCGTGCTAGCTGCTGAAACGTGAAGAAAGAAGCTGCAGAACACTGGCACTGAGCGTGCAGCTTTCCAGCGGAGAGAAAAAGCTACTTGAACACTCTGCAAGCCTTTCCACTCCCAAAAACATGCACATGGAAGGAGCTGCTGCAAAAGCGATGCTGTGCTCGCTGCTGCTCCTCCTGAAGCTCTGGCTGCTAAATCTGAGGCTTTCCTTCCAATTTCAAGCTGCAAAGCACTTGCTGAATTGCAGGGAAAGTCCGGGAGGCATTTGCTGTGCTGGCACACTTTCTCCTTTCTAGACAGAGTGGAAAAGCTTTTCCCTGCCGTGTAGGCGACAAGAGACGCATTAGACGGGCATCCGGAGCTGTCCGAAGGTAAGCGCCTGTTCCCGGCCTCCTTCGGCACAAGCCCCCGCTCCGGAGCGCACCGCGGCCGGCCGGAGGCTCTCTGCCGGCGAAGGTGCCTCGTCTCCGGCAAGGAAGCCTCAGCCGCTTCTCCTGCACACGGAGAGCGTGCTAGCTGCTGAAACGTGAAGAAAGAAGCTGCAGAACACTGGCACTGAGCCTGCAGCTTTCCAGCGGAGAGAAAAAGCTACTTGAACACTCTGCAAGCCTTTCCACTCCCAAAAACATGCACATGGAAGGAGCTGCTGCAAAAGCGATGCTGTGCTCGCTGCTGCTCCTCCTGAAGCTCTGGCTGCTAAATCTGAGGCTTTCCTTCCAATTTCAAGCTGCAAAGCACTTGCTGAATTGCAGGAAAAGTCCGGGAGGCATTTGCTCTGCTGGCACACTTTCTCCTTCCTAGACAGAGTGGAAAAGCTTTTCCCTGCCGTGTAGGCGACAAGAGACGCATTAGACGGGCATCCGGAGCTGTCCGAAGGTAAGCGCCTGTTCCCGGCCTCCTTCGGCACAAGCCCCCTCTCCGGAGCGCACCGCGGCCGGCCGGAGGCTCTCTGCCGGCGAAGGTGCCTCGTCTCCGGCAAGGAAGCCTCAGCCGCTTCTCCTGCACACGGAGAGCGTGCTAGCTGCTGAAACGTGAAGAAAGAAGCTGCAGAACACTGGCACTGAGCGTGCAGCTTTCCAGCGGAGAGAAAAAGCTACTTGAACACTCTGCAAGCCTTTCCACTCCCAAAAACATGCACATGGAAGGAGCTGCTGCAAAAGCGATGCTGTGCTCGCTGCTGCTCCTCCTGAAGCTCTGGCTGCTAAATCTGAGGCTTTCCTTCCAATTTCAAGCTGCAAAGCACTTGCTGAATTGCAGGAAAAGTCCGGGAGGCATTTGCTGTGCTGGCACACTTTCTCCTTCCTAGACAGAGTGGAAAAGCTTTTCCCTGCCGTGTAGGCGACAAGAGACGCATTAGACGGGCATCCGGAGCTGTCCGAAGGTAAGCGCCTGTTCCCGGCCTCTTTCGGCACAAGCCCCCGCTCCGGAGCGCACCGCGGCCGGCCGGAGGCTCTCTGCCGGCGAAGGTGCCTCGTCTCCGGCAAGGAAGCCTCAGCCGCTTCTCCTGCACACGGAGAGCGTGCTAGCTGCTGAAACGTGAAGAAAGAAGCTGCAGAACACTGGCACTGAGCGTGTAGCTTTCCAGCGGAGAGAAAAAGCTACTTGAACACTCTGCAAGCCTTTCCACTCCCAAAAACATGCACATGGAAGGAGCTGCTGCAAAAGCGATGCTGTGCTCGCTGCTGCTCCTCCTGAAGCTCTGGCTGCTAAATCTGAGGCTTTCCTTCCAATTTCAAGCTGCAAAGCACTTGCTGAATTGCAGGGAAAGTCCGGGAGGCATTTGCTGTGCTGGCACACTTTCTCCTTCCTAGACAGAGTGGAAAAGCTTTTCCCTGCCGTGTAGGCGACAAGAGACGCATTAGACGGGCATCCGGAGCTGTCCGAAGGTAAGCGCCTGTTCCCGGCCTCTTTCGGCACAAGCCCCCGCTCCGGAGCGCACCGCGGCCGGCCGGAGGCTCTCTGCCGGCGAAGGTGCCTCGTCTCCGGCAAGGAAGCCTCAGCCGCTTCTCCTGCACACGGAGAGCGTGCTAGCTGCTGAAACGTGAAGAAAGAAGCTGCAGAACACTGGCACTGAGCGTGCAGCTTTCCAGCGGAGAGAAAAAGCTACTTGAACACTCTGCAAGCCTTTCCACTCCCAAAAACATGCACATGGAAGGAGCTGCTGCAAAAGCGATGCTGTGCTCGCTGCTGCTCCTCCTGAAGCTCTGGCTGCTAAATCTGAGGCTTTCCTTCCAATTTCAAGCTGCAAAGCACTTGCTGAATTGCAGGGAAAGTCCGGGAGGCATTTGCTGTGCTGGCACACTTTCTCCTTCCTAGACAGAGTGGAAAAGCTTTTCCCTGCCGTGTAGGCGACAAGAGACGCATTAGACGGGCATCCGGAGCTGTCCGAAGGTAAGCGCCTGTTCCCGGCCTCTTTCGGCACAAGCCCCCGCTCCGGAGCGCACCGCGGCCGGCCGGAGGCTCTCTGCCGGCGAAGGTGCCTCGTCTCCGGCAAGGAAGCCTCAGCCGCTTCTCCTGCACACGGAGAGCGTGCTAGCTGCTGAAACGTGAAGAAAGAAGCTGCAGAACACTGGCACTGAGCGTGCAGCTTTCCAGCGGAGAGAAAAAGCTACTTGAACACTCTGCAAGCCTTTCCACTCCCAAAAACATGCACATGGAAGGAGCTGCTGCAAAAGCGATGCTGTGCTCGCTGCTGCTCCTCCTGAAGCTCTGGCTGCTAAATCTGAGGCTTTCCTTCCAATTTCAAGCTGCAAAGCACTTGCTGAATTGCAGGGAAAGTCCGGGAGGCATTTGCTGTGCTGGCACACTTTCTCCTTCCTAGACAGAGTGGAAAAGCTTTTCCCTGCCGTGTAGGCGACAAGAGACGCATTAGACGGGCATCCGGAGCTGTCCGAAGGTAAGCGCCTGTTGCCGGCCTCTTTCGGCACAAGCCCCCGCTCCGGAGCGCACCGCGGCCGGCCGGAGGCTCTCTGCCGGCGAAGGTGCCTCGTCTCCGGCAAGGAAGCCTCAGCCGCTTCTCCTGCACACGGAGAGCGTGCTAGCTGCTGAAACGTGAAGAAAGAAGCTGCAGAACACTGGCACTGAGCGTGCAGCTTTCCAGCGGAGAGAAAAAGCTACTTGAACACTCTGCAAGCCTTTCCAGTCCCAAAAACATGCACATGGAAGGAGCTGCTGCAAAAGCGATGCTGTGCTCGCTGCTGCTCCTCCTGAAGCTCTGGCTGCTAAATCTGAGGCTTTCCTTCCAATTTCAAGCTGCAAAGCACTTGCTGAATTGCAGGGAAAGTCCGGCAGGCATTTGCTGTGCTGGCACACTTTCTCCTTCCTAGACAGAGTGGAAAAGCTTTTCCCTGCCGTGTAGGCGACAAGAGACGCATTAGACGGGCATCCGGAGCTGTCCGAAGGTAAGCGCCTGTTCCCGGCCTCTTTCGGCACAAGCCCCCGCTCCGGAGCGCACCGCGGCCGGCCGGAGGCTCTCTGCCGGCGAAGGTGCCTCGTCTCCGGCAAGGAAGCCTCAGCCGCTTCTCCTGCACACGGAGAGCGTGCTAGCTGCTGAAACGTGAAGAAAGAAGCTGCAGAACACTGGCACTGAGCGTGCAGCTTTCCAGCGGAGAGAAAAAGCTACTTGAACACTCTGCAAGCCTTTCCACTCCCAAAAACATGCACATGGAAGGAGCTGCTGCAAAAGCGATGCTGTGCTCGCTGCTGCTCCTCCTGAAGCTCTGGCTGCTAAATCTGAGGCTTTCCTTCCAATTTCAAGCTGCAAAGCACTTGCTGAATTGCAGGGAAAGTCCGGGAGGCATTTGCTCTGCTGGCACACTTTCTCCTTCCTAGACAGAGTGGAAAAGCTTTTCCCTGCCGTGTAGGCGACAAGAGACGCATTAGACGGGCATCCGGAGCTGTCCGAAGGTAAGCGCCTGTTCCCGGCCTCTTTCGGCACAAGCCCCCGCTCCGGAGCGCACCGCGGCCGGCCGGAGGCTCTCTGCCGGCGAAGGTGCCTCGTCTCCGGCAAGGAAGCCTCAGCCGCTTCTCCTGCACACGGAGAGCGTGCTAGCTGCTGAAACGTGAAGAAAGAAGCTGCAGAACACTGGCACTGAGCGTGCAGCTTTCCAGCGGAGAGAAAAAGCTACTTGAACACTCTGCAAGCCTTTCCACTCCCAAAAACATGCACATGGAAGGAGCTGCTGCAAAAGCGATGCTGTGCTCGCTGCTGCTCCTCCTGAAGCTCTGGCTGCTAAATCTGAGGCTTTCCTTCCAATTTCAAGCTGCAAAGCACTTGCTGAATTGCAGGGAAAGTCCGGGAGGCATTTGCTGTGCTGGCACACTTTCTCCTTCCTAGACAGAGTGGAAAAGCTTTTCCCTGCCGTGTAGGCGACAAGAGACGCATTAGACGGGCATCCGGAGCTGTCCGAAGGTAAGCGCCTGTTGCCGGCCTCTTTCGGCACAAGCCCCCGCTCCGGAGCGCACCGCGGCCGGCCGGAGGCTCTCTGCCGGCGAAGGTGCCTCGTCTCCGGCAAGGAAGCCTCAGCCGCTTCTCCTGCACACGGAGAGCGTGCTAGCTGCTGAAACGTGAAGAAAGAAGCTGCAGAACACTGGCACTGAGCGTGCAGCTTTCCAGCGGAGAGAAAAAGCTACTTGAACACTCTGCAAGCCTTTCCACTCCCAAAAAATATGCACATGGAAGGAGCTGCTGCAAAAGCGATGCTGTGCTCGCTGCTGCTCCTCCTGAAGCTCTGGCTGCTAAATCTGAGGCTTTCCTTCCAATTTCAAGCTGCAAAGCACTTGCTGAATTGCAGGGAAAGTCCGGGAGGCATTTGCTGTGCTGGCACACTTTCTCCTTCCTAGACAGAGTGGAAAAGCTTTTCCCTGCCGTGTAGGCGACAAGAGACGCATTAGACGGGCATCCGGAGCTGTCCGAAGGTAAGCGCCTGTTCCCGGCCTCTTTCGGCACAAGCCCCCGCTCCGGAGCGCACCGCGGCCGGCCGGAGGCTCTCTGCCGGCGAAGGTGCCTCGTCTCCGGCAAGGAAGCCTCAGCCGCTTCTCCTGCACACGGAGAGCGTGCTAGCTGCTGAAACGTGAAGAAAGAAGCTGCAGAACACTGGCACTGAGCGTGCAGCTTTCCAGCGGAGAGAAAAAGCTACTTGAACACTCTGCAAGCCTTTCCACTCCCAAAAACATGCACATGGAAGGAGCTGCTGCAAAAGCGATGCTGTGCTCGCTGCTGCTCCTCCTGAAGCTCTGGCTGCTAAATCTGAGGCTTTCCTTCCAATTTCAAGCTGCAAAGCACTTGCTGAATTGCAGGGAAAGTCCGGGAGGCATTTGCTGTGCTGGCACACTTTCTCCTTCCTAGACAGAGTGGAAAAGCTTTTCCCTGCCGTGTAGGCGACAAGAGACGCATTAGACGGGCATCCGGAGCTGTCCGAAGGTAAGCGCCTGTTGCCGGCCTCTTTCGGCACAAGCCCCCGCTCCGGAGCGCACCGCGGCCGGCCGGAGGCTCTCTGCCGGCGAAGGTGCCTCGTCTCCGGCAAGGAAGCCTCAGCCGCTTCTCCTGCACACGGAGAGCGTGCTAGCTGCTGAAACGTGAAGAAAGAAGCTGCAGAACACTGGCACTGAGCGTGCAGCTTTCCAGCGGAGAGAAAAAGCTACTTGAACACTCTGCAAGCCTTTCCACTCCCAAAAACATGCACATGGAAGGAGCTGCTGCAAAAGCGATGCTGTGCTCGCTGCTGCTCCTCCTGAAGCTCTGGCTGCTAAATCTGAGGCTTTCCTTCCAATTTCAAGCTGCAAAGCACTTGCTGAATTGCAGGGAAAGTCCGGGAGGCATTTGCTGTGCTGGCACACTTTCTCCTTCCTAGACAGAGTGGAAAAGCTTTTCCCTGCCGTGTAGGCGACAAGAGACGCATTAGACGGGCATCCGGAGCTGTCCGAAGGTAAGCGCCTGTTCCCGGCCTCTTTCGGCACAAGCCCCCGCTCCGGAGCGCACCGCGGCCGGCCGGAGGCTCTCTGCCGGCGAAGGTGCCTCGTCTCCGGCAAGGAAGCCTCAGCCGCTTCTCCTGCACACGGAGAGCGTGCTAGCTGCTGAAACGTGAAGAAAGAAGCTGCAGAACACTGGCACTGAGCGTGCAGCTTTCCAGCGGAGAGAAAAAGCTACTTGAACACTCTGCAAGCCTTTCCACTCCCAAAAACATGCACATGGAAGGAGCTGCTGCAAAAGCGATGCTGTGCTCGCTGCTGCTCCTCCTGAAGCTCTGGCTGCTAAATCTGAGGCTTTCCTTCCAATTTCAAGCTGCAAAGCACTTGCTGAATTGCAGGGAAAGTCCGGGAGGCATTTGCTGTGCTGGCACACTTTCTCCTTCCTAGACAGAGTGGAAAAGCTTTTCCCTGCCGTGTAGGCGACAAGAGACGCATTAGACGGGCATCCGGAGCTGTCCGAAGGTAAGCGCCTGTTCCCGGCCTCTTTCGGCACAAGCCCCCGCTCCGGAGCGCACCGCGGCCGGCCGGAGGCTCTCTGCCGGCGAAGGTGCCTCGTCTCCGGCAAGGAAGCCTCAGCCGCTTCTCCTGCACACGGAGAGCGTGCTAGCTGCTGAAACGTGAAGAAAGAAGCTGCAGAACACTGGCACTGAGCGTGCAGCTTTCCAGCGGAGAGAAAAAGCTACTTGAACACTCTGCAAGCCTTTCCACTCCCAAAAACATGCACATGGAAGGAGCTGCTGCAAAAGCGATGCTGTGCTCGCTGCTGCTCCTCCTGAAGCTCTGGCTGCTAAATCTGAGGCTTTCCTTCCAATTTCAAGCTGCAAAGCACTTGCTGAATTGCAGGGAAAGTCCGGGAGGCATTTGCTGTGCTGGCACACTTTCTCCTTCCTAGACAGAGTGGAAAAGCTTTTCCCTGCCGTGTAGGCGACAAGAGACGCATTAGACGGGCATCCGGAGCTGTCCGAAGGTAAGCGCCTGTTGCCGGCCTCTTTCGGCACAAGCCCCCGCTCCGGAGCGCACCGCGGCCGGCCGGAGGCTCTCTGCCGGCGAAGGTGCCTCGTCTCCGGCAAGGAAGCCTCAGCCGCTTCTCCTGCACACGGAGAGCGTGCTAGCTGCTGAAACGTGAAGAAAGAAGCTGCAGAACACTGGCACTGAGCGTGCAGCTTTCCAGCGGAGAGAAAAAGCTACTTGAACACTCTGCAAGCCTTTCCACTCCCAAAAACATGCACATGGAAGGAGCTGCTGCAAAAGCGATGCTGTGCTCGCTGCTGCTCCTCCTGAAGCTCTGGCTGCTAAATCTGAGGCTTTCCTTCCAATTTCAAGCTGCAAAGCACTTGCTGAATTGCAGGGAAAGTCCGGGAGGCATTTGCTCTGCTGGCACACTTTCTCCTTCCTAGACAGAGTGGAAAAGCTTTTCCCTGCCGTGTAGGCGACAAGAGACGCATTAGACGGGCATCCGGAGCTGTCCGAAGGTAAGCGCCTGTTCCCGGCCTCTTTCGGCACAAGCCCCCGCTCCGGAGCGCACCGCGGCCGGCCGGAGGCTCTCTGCCGGCGAAGGTGCCTCGTCTCCGGCAAGGAAGCCTCAGCCGCTTCTCCTGCACACGGAGAGCGTGCTAGCTGCTGAAACGTGAAGAAAGAAGCTGCAGAACACTGGCACTGAGCGTGCAGCTTTCCAGCGGAGAGAAAAAGCTACTTGAACACTCTGCAAGCCTTTCCACTCCCAAAAACATGCACATGGAAGGAGCTGCTGCAAAAGCGATGCTGTGCTCGCTGCTGCTCCTCCTGAAGCTCTGGCTGCTAAATCTGAGGCTTTCCTTCCAATTTCAAGCTGCAAAGCACTTGCTGAATTGCAGGGAAAGTCCGGGAGGCATTTGCTCTGCTGGCACACTTTCTCCTTCCTAGACAGAGTGGAAAAGCTTTTCCCTGCCGTGTAGGCGACAAGAGACGCATTAGACGGGCATCCGGAGCTGTCCGAAGGTAAGCGCCTGTTCCCGGCCTCTTTCGGCACAAGCCCCCGCTCCGGAGCGCACCGCGGCCGGCCGGAGGCTCTCTGCCGGCGAAGGTGCCTCGTCTCCGGCAAGGAAGCCTCAGCCGCTTCTCCTGCACACGGAGAGCGTGCTAGCTGCTGAAACGTGAAGAAAGAAGCTGCAGAACACTGGCACTGAGCGTGCAGCTTTCCAGCGGAGAGAAAAAGCTACTTGAACACTCTGCAAGCCTTTCCACTCCCAAAAACATGCACATGGAAGGAGCTGCTGCAAAAGCGATGCTGTGCTCGCTGCTGCTCCTCCTGAAGCTCTGGCTGCTAAATCTGAGGCTTTCCTTCCAATTTCAAGCTGCAAAGCACTTGCTGAATTGCAGGGAAAGTCCGGGAGGCATTTGCTGTGCTGGCACACTTTCTCCTTCCTAGACAGAGTGGAAAAGCTTTTCCCTGCCGTGTAGGCGCCAAGAGACGCATTAGACGGGCATCCGGAGCTGTCCGAAGGTAAGCGCCTGTTGCCGGCCTCTTTCGGCACAAGCCCCCGCTCCGGAGCGCACCGCGGCCGGCCGGAGGCTCTCTGCCGGCGAAGGTGCCTCGTCTCCGGCAAGGAAGCCTCAGCCGCTTCTCCTGCACACGGAGAGCGTGCTAGCTGCTGAAACGTGAAGAAAGAAGCTGCAGAACACTGGCACTGAGCGTGCAGCTTTCCAGCGGAGAGAAAAAGCTACTTGAACACTCTGCAAGCCTTTCCACTCCCAAAAACATGCACATGGAAGGAGCTGCTGCAAAAGCGATGCTGTGCTCGCTGCTGCTCCTCCTGAAGCTCTGGCTGCTAAATCTGAGGCTTTCCTTCCAATTTCAAGCTGCAAAGCACTTGCTGAATTGCAGGGAAAGTCCGGGAGGCATATGTTGTGCTGGCACACTTTCTCCTTCCTAGACAGAGTGGAAAAGCTTTTCCCTGCCGTGTAGGCGACAAGAGACGCATTAGACGGGCATCCGGAGCTGTCCGAAGGTAAGCGCCTGTTGCCGGCCTCTTTCGGCACAAGCCCCCGCTCCGGAGCGCACCGCGGCCGGCCGGAGGCTCTCTGCCGGCGAAGGTGCCTCGTCTCCGGCAAGGAAGCCTCAGCCGCTTCTCCTGCACACGGAGAGCGTGCTAGCTGCTGAAACGTGAAGAAAGAAGCTGCAGAACACTGGCACTGAGCGTGCAGCTTTCCAGCGGAGAGAAAAAGCTACTTGAACACTCTGCAAGCCTTTCCACTCCCAAAAACATGCACATGGAAGGAGCTGCTGCAAAAGCGATGCTGTGCTCGCTGCTGCTCCTCCTGAAGCTCTGGCTGCTAAATCTGAGGCTTTCCTTCCAATTTCAAGCTGCAAAGCACTTGCTGAATTGCAGGGAAAGTCCGGGAGGCATTTGCTGTGCTGGCACACTTTCTCCTTCCTAGACAGAGTGGAAAAGCTTTTCCCTGCCGTGTAGGCGACAAGAGACGCATTAGACGGGCATCCGGAGCTGTCCGAAGGTAAGCGCCTGTTCCCGGCCTCTTTCGGCACAAGCCCCCGCTCCGGAGCGCACCGCGGCCGGCCGGAGGCTCTCTGCCGGCGAAGGTGCCTCGTCTCCGGCAAGGAAGCCTCAGCCGCTTCTCCTGCACACGGAGAGCGTGCTAGCTGCTGAAACGTGAAGAAAGAAGCTGCAGAACACTGGCACTGAGCGTGCAGCTTTCCAGCGGAGAGAAAAAGCTACTTGAACACTCTGCAAGCCTTTCCACTCCCAAAAACATGCACATGGAAGGAGCTGCTGCAAAAGCGATGCTGTGCTCGCTGCTGCTCCTCCTGAAGCTCTGGCTGCTAAATCTGAGGCTTTCCTTCCAATTTCAAGCTGCAAAGCACTTGCTGAATTGCAGGGAAAGTCCGGGAGGCATTTGCTGTGCTGGCACACTTTCTCCTTCCTAGACAGAGTGGAAAAGCTTTTCCCTGCCGTGTAGGCGACAAGAGACGCATTAGACGGGCATCCGGAGCTGTCCGAAGGTAAGCGCCTGTTGCCGGCCTCTTTCGGCACAAGCCCCCGCTCCGGAGCGCACCGCGGCCGGCCGGAGGCTCT
Organism: Fringilla coelebs; assembly: GCF_963513975.1. Lineage (NCBI taxonomy): Eukaryota > Metazoa > Chordata > Aves > Passeriformes > Fringillidae > Fringilla > Fringilla coelebs. Next base: position 271,738 of record NW_028167384.1, on the reverse strand, counting down.
CTGCCGGCGAAGGTGCCTCGTCTCCGGCAAGGAAGCCTCAGCCGCTTCTCCTGCACACGGAGAGCGTGCTAGCTGCTGAAACGTGAAGAAAGAAGCTGCAGAACACTGGCACTGAGCGTGCAGCTTTCCAGCGGAGAGAAAAAGCTACTTGAACACTCTGCAAGCCTTTCCACTCCCAAAAACATGCACATGGAAGGAGCTGCTGCAAAAGCGATGCTGTGCTCGCTGCTGCTCCTCCTGAAGCTCTGGCTGCTAAATCTGAGGCTTTCCTTCCAATTTCAAGCTGCAAAGCACTTGCTGAATTGCAGGGAAAGTCCGGGAGGCATTTGCTGTGCTGGCACACTTTCTCCTTCCTAGACAGAGTGGAAAAGCTTTTCCCTGCCGTGTAGGCGACAAGAGACGCATTAGACGGGCATCCGGAGCTGTCCGAAGGTAAGCGCCTGTTCCCGGCCTCCTTCGGCACAAGCCCCCTCTCCGGAGCGCACCGCGGCCGGCCGGAGGCTCTCTGCCGGCGAAGGTGCCTCGTCTCCGGCAAGGAAGCCTCAGCCGCTTCTCCTGCACACGGAGAGCGTGCTAGCTGCTGAAACGTGAAGAAAGAAGCTGCAGAACACTGGCACTGAGCGTGCAGCTTTCCAGCGGAGAGAAAAAGCTACTTGAACACTCTGCAAGCCTTTCCACTCCCAAAAACATGCACATGGAAGGAGCTGCTGCAAAAGCGATGCTGTGCTCGCTGCTGCTCCTCCTGAAGCTCTGGCTGCTAAATCTGAGGCTTTCCTTCCAATTTCAAGCTGCAAAGCACTTGCTGAATTGCAGGAAAAGTCCGGGAGGCATTTGCTGTGCTGGCACACTTTCTCCTTCCTAGACAGAGTGGAAAAGCTTTTCCCTGCCGTGTAGGCGACAAGAGACGCATTAGACGGGCATCCGGAGCTGTCCGAAGGTAAGCGCCTGTTCCCGGCCTCTTTCGGCACAAGCCCCCGCTCCGGAGCGCACCGCGGCCGGCCGGAGGCTCTCTGCCGGCGAAGGTGCCTCGTCTCCGGCAAGGAAGCCTCAGCCGCTTCTCCTGCACACGGAGAGCGTGCTAGCTGCTGAAACGTGAAGAAAGAAGCTGCAGAACACTGGCACTGAGCGTGCAGCTTTCCAGCGGAGAGAAAAAGCTACTTGAACACTCTGCAAGCCTTTCCACTCCCAAAAACATGCACATGGAAGGAGCTGCTGCAAAAGCGATGCTGTGCTCGCTGCTGCTCCTCCTGAAGCTCTGGCTGCTAAATCTGAGGCTTTCCTTCCAATTTCAAGCTGCAAAGCACTTGCTGAATTGCAGGGAAAGTCCGGGAGGCATTTGCTGTGCTGGCACACTTTCTCCTTCCTAGACAGAGTGGAAAAGCTTTTCCCTGCCGTGTAGGCGACAAGAGACGCATTAGACGGGCATCCGGAGCTGTCCGAAGGTAAGCGCCTGTTCCCGGCCTCTTTCGGCACAAGCCCCCGCTCCGGAGCGCACCGCGGCCGGCCGGAGGCTCTCTGCCGGCGAAGGTGCCTCGTCTCCGGCAAGGAAGCCTCAGCCGCTTCTCCTGCACACGGAGAGCGTGCTAGCTGCTGAAACGTGAAGAAAGAAGCTGCAGAACACTGGCACTGAGCGTGCAGCTTTCCAGCGGAGAGAAAAAGCTACTTGAACACTCTGCAAGCCTTTCCACTCCCAAAAACATGCACATGGAAGGAGCTGCTGCAAAAGCGATGCTGTGCTCGCTGCTGCTCCTCCTGAAGCTCTGGCTGCTAAATCTGAGGCTTTCCTTCCAATTTCAAGCTGCAAAGCACTTGCTGAATTGCAGGGAAAGTCCGGGAGGCATTTGCTGTGCTGGCACACTTTCTCCTTCCTAGACAGAGTGGAAAAGCTTTTCCCTGCCGTGTAGGCGACAAGAGACGCATTAGACGGGCATCCGGAGCTGTCCGAAGGTAAGCGCCTGTTGCCGGCCTCTTTCGGCACAAGCCCCCGCTCCGGAGCGCACCGCGGCCGGCCGGAGGCTCTCTGCCGGCGAAGGTGCCTCGTCTCCGGCAAGGAAGCCTCAGCCGCTTCTCCTGCACACGGAGAGCGTGCTAGCTGCTGAAACGTGAAGAAAGAAGCTGCAGAACACTGGCACTGAGCGTGCAGCTTTCCAGCGGAGAGAAAAAGCTACTTGAACACTCTGCAAGCCTTTCCACTCCCAAAAACATGCACATGGAAGGAGCTGCTGCAAAAGCGATGCTGTGCTCGCTGCTGCTCCTCCTGAAGCTCTGGCTGCTAAATCTGAGGCTTTCCTTCCAATTTCAAGCTGCAAAGCACTTGCTGAATTGCAGGGAAAGTCCGGGAGGCATTTGCTCTGCTGGCACACTTTCTCCTTCCTAGACAGAGTGGAAAAGCTTTTCCCTGCCGTGTAGGCGACAAGAGACGCATTAGACGGGCATCCGGAGCTGTCCGAAGGTAAGCGCCTGTTCCCGGCCTCTTTCGGCACAAGCCCCCGCTCCGGAGCGCACCGCGGCCGGCCGGAGGCTCTCTGCCGGCGAAGGTGCCTCGTCTCCGGCAAGGAAGCCTCAGCCGCTTCTCCTGCACACGGAGAGCGTGCTAGCTGCTGAAACGTGAAGAAAGAAGCTGCAGAACACTGGCACTGAGCGTGCAGCTTTCCAGCGGAGAGAAAAAGCTACTTGAACACTCTGCAAGCCTTTCCACTCCCAAAAACATGCACATGGAAGGAGCTGCTGCAAAAGCGATGCTGTGCTCGCTGCTGCTCCTCCTGAAGCTCTGGCTGCTAAATCTGAGGCTTTCCTTCCAATTTCAAGCTGCAAAGCACTTGCTGAATTGCAGGGAAAGTCCGGGAGGCATTTGCTCTGCTGGCACACTTTCTCCTTCCTAGACAGAGTGGAAAAGCTTTTCCCTGCCGTGTAGGCGACAAGAGACGCATTAGACGGGCATCCGGAGCTGTCCGAAGGTAAGCGCCTGTTCCCGGCCTCTTTCGGCACAAGCCCCCGCTCCGGAGCGCACCGCGGCCGGCCGGAGGCTCTCTGCCGGCGAAGGTGCCTCGTCTCCGGCAAGGAAGCCTCAGCCGCTTCTCCTGCACACGGAGAGCGTGCTAGCTGCTGAAACGTGAAGAAAGAAGCTGCAGAACACTGGCACTGAGCGTGCAGCTTTCCAGCGGAGAGAAAAAGCTACTTGAACACTCTGCAAGCCTTTCCACTCCCAAAAACATGCACATGGAAGGAGCTGCTGCAAAAGCGATGCTGTGCTCGCTGCTGCTCCTCCTGAAGCTCTGGCTGCTAAATCTGAGGCTTTCCTTCCAATTTCAAGCTGCAAAGCACTTGCTGAATTGCAGGGAAAGTCCGGGAGGCATTTGCTGTGCTGGCACACTTTCTCCTTCCTAGACAGAGTGGAAAAGCTTTTCCCTGCCGTGTAGGCGACAAGAGACGCATTAGACGGGCATCCGGAGCTGTCCGAAGGTAAGCGCCTGTTGCCGGCCTCTTTCGGCACAAGCCCCCGCTCCGGAGCGCACCGCGGCCGGCCGGAGGCTCTCTGCCGGCGAAGGTGCCTCGTCTCCGGCAAGGAAGCCTCAGCCGCTTCTCCTGCACACGGAGAGCGTGCTAGCTGCTGAAACGTGAAGAAAGAAGCTGCAGAACACTGGCACTGAGCGTGCAGCTTTCCAGCGGAGAGAAAAAGCTACTTGAACACTCTGCAAGCCTTTCCACTCCCAAAAACATGCACATGGAAGGAGCTGCTGCAAAAGCGATGCTGTGCTCGCTGCTGCTCCTCCTGAAGCTCTGGCTGCTAAATCTGAGGCTTTCCTTCCAATTTCAAGCTGCAAAGCACTTGCTGAATTGCAGGGAAAGTCCGGGAGGCATTTGCTCTGCTGGCACACTTTCTCCTTCCTAGACAGAGTGGAAAAGCTTTTCCCTGCCGTGTAGGCGACAAGAGACGCATTAGACGGGCATCCGGAGCTGTCCGAAGGTAAGCGCCTGTTCCCGGCCTCTTTCGGCACAAGCCCCCGCTCCGGAGCGCACCGCGGCCGGCCGGAGGCTCTCTGCCGGCGAAGGTGCCTCGTCTCCGGCAAGGAAGCCTCAGCCGCTTCTCCTGCACACGGAGAGCGTGCTAGCTGCTGAAACGTGAAGAAAGAAGCTGCAGAACACTGGCACTGAGCGTGCAGCTTTCCAGCGGAGAGAAAAAGCTACTTGAACACTCTGCAAGCCTTTCCACTCCCAAAAACATGCACATGGAAGGAGCTGCTGCAAAAGCGATGCTGTGCTCGCTGCTGCTCCTCCTGAAGCTCTGGCTGCTAAATCTGAGGCTTTCCTTCCAATTTCAAGCTGCAAAGCACTTGCTGAATTGCAGGGAAAGTCCGGGAGGCATTTGCTGTGCTGGCACACTTTCTCCTTCCTAGACAGAGTGGAAAAGCTTTTCCCTGCCGTGTAGGCGACAAGAGACGCATTAGACGGGCATCCGGAGCTGTCCGAAGGTAAGCGCCTGTTGCCGGCCTCTTTCGGCACAAGCCCCCGCTCCGGAGCGCACCGCGGCCGGCCGGAGGCTCTCTGCCGGCGAAGGTGCCTCGTCTCCGGCAAGGAAGCCTCAGCCGCTTCTCCTGCACACGGAGAGCGTGCTAGCTGCTGAAACGTGAAGAAAGAAGCTGCAGAACACTGGCACTGAGCGTGCAGCTTTCCAGCGGAGAGAAAAAGCTACTTGAACACTCTGCAAGCCTTTCCACTCCCAAAAACATGCACATGGAAGGAGCTGCTGCAAAAGCGATGCTGTGCTCGCTGCTGCTCCTCCTGAAGCTCTGGCTGCTAAATCTGAGGCTTTCCTTCCAATTTCAAGCTGCAAAGCACTTGCTGAATTGCAGGGAAAGTCCGGGAGGCATATGTTGTGCTGGCACACTTTCTCCTTCCTAGACAGAGTGGAAAAGCTTTTCCCTGCCGTGTAGGCGACAAGAGACGCATTAGACGGGCATCCGGAGCTGTCCGAAGGTAAGCGCCTGTTGCCGGCCTCTTTCGGCACAAGCCCCCGCTCCGGAGCGCACCGCGGCCGGCCGGAGGCTCTCTGCCGGCGAAGGTGCCTCGTCTCCGGCAAGGAAGCCTCAGCCGCTTCTCCTGCACACGGAGAGCGTGCTAGCTGCTGAAACGTGAAGAAAGAAGCTGCAGAACACTGGCACTGAGCGTGCAGCTTTCCAGCGGAGAGAAAAAGCTACTTGAACACTCTGCAAGCCTTTCCACTCCCAAAAACATGCACATGGAAGGAGCTGCTGCAAAAGCGATGCTGTGCTCGCTGCTGCTCCTCCTGAAGCTCTGGCTGCTAAATCTGAGGCTTTCCTTCCAATTTCAAGCTGCAAAGCACTTGCTGAATTGCAGGGAAAGTCCGGGAGGCATTTGCTGTGCTGGCACACTTTCTCCTTCCTAGACAGAGTGGAAAAGCTTTTCCCTGCCGTGTAGGCGACAAGAGACGCATTAGACGGGCATCCGGAGCTGTCCGAAGGTAAGCGCCTGTTCCCGGCCTCTTTCGGCACAAGCCCCCGCTCCGGAGCGCACCGCGGCCGGCCGGAGGCTCTCTGCCGGCGAAGGTGCCTCGTCTCCGGCAAGGAAGCCTCAGCCGCTTCTCCTGCACACGGAGAGCGTGCTAGCTGCTGAAACGTGAAGAAAGAAGCTGCAGAACACTGGCACTGAGCGTGCAGCTTTCCAGCGGAGAGAAAAAGCTACTTGAACACTCTGCAAGCCTTTCCACTCCCAAAAACATGCACATGGAAGGAGCTGCTGCAAAAGCGATGCTGTGCTCGCTGCTGCTCCTCCTGAAGCTCTGGCTGCTAAATCTGAGGCTTTCCTTCCAATTTCAAGCTGCAAAGCACTTGCTGAATTGCAGGGAAAGTCCGGGAGGCATTTGCTGTGCTGGCACACTTTCTCCTTCCTAGACAGAGTGGAAAAGCTTTTCCCTGCCGTGTAGGCGACAAGAGACGCATTAGACGGGCATCCGGAGCTGTCCGAAGGTAAGCGCCTGTTGCCGGCCTCTTTCGGCACAAGCCCCCGCTCCGGAGCGCACCGCGGCCGGCCGGAGGCTCTCTGCCGGCGAAGGTGCCTCGTCTCCGGCAAGGAAGCCTCAGCCGCTTCTCCTGCACACGGAGAGCGTGCTAGCTGCTGAAACGTGAAGAAAGAAGCTGCAGAACACTGGCACTGAGCGTGCAGCTTTCCAGCGGAGAGAAAAAGCTACTTGAACACTCTGCAAGCCTTTCCACTCCCAAAAACATGCACATGGAAGGAGCTGCTGCAAAAGCGATGCTGTGCTCGCTGCTGCTCCTCCTGAAGCTCTGGCTGCTAAATCTGAGGCTTTCCTTCCAATTTCAAGCTGCAAAGCACTTGCTGAATTGCAGGGAAAGTCCGGGAGGCATTTGCTGTGCTGGCACACTTTCTCCTTCCTAGACAGAGTGGAAAAGCTTTTCCCTGCCGTGTAGGCGACAAGAGACGCATTAGACGGGCATCCGGAGCTGTCCGAAGGTAAGCGCCTGTTCCCGGCCTCCTTCGGCACAAGCCCCCTCTCCGGAGCGCACCGCGGCCGGCCGGAGGCTCTCTGCCGGCGAAGGTGCCTCGTCTCCGGCAAGGAAGCCTCAGCCGCTTCTCCTGCACACGGAGAGCGTGCTAGCTGCTGAAACGTGAAGAAAGAAGCTGCAGAACACTGGCACTGAGCGTGCAGCTTTCCAGCGGAGAGAAAAAGCTACTTGAACACTCTGCAAGCCTTTCCACTCCCAAAAACATGCACATGGAAGGAGCTGCTGCAAAAGCGATGCTGTGCTCGCTGCTGCTCCTCCTGAAGCTCTGGCTGCTAAATCTGAGGCTTTCCTTCCAATTTCAAGCTGCAAAGCACTTGCTGAATTGCAGGAAAAGTCCGGGAGGCATTTGCTGTGCTGGCACACTTTCTCCTTCCTAGACAGAGTGGAAAAGCTTTTCCCTGCCGTGTAGGCGACAAGAGACGCATTAGACGGGCATCCGGAGCTGTCCGAAGGTAAGCGCCTGTTCCCGGCCTCTTTCGGCACAAGCCCCCGCTCCGGAGCGCACCGCGGCCGGCCGGAGGCTCTCTGCCGGCGAAGGTGCCTCGTCTCCGGCAAGGAAGCCTCAGCCGCTTCTCCTGCACACGGAGAGCGTGCTAGCTGCTGAAACGTGAAGAAAGAAGCTGCAGAACACTGGCACTGAGCGTGCAGCTTTCCAGCGGAGAGAAAAAGCTACTTGAACACTCTGCAAGCCTTTCCACTCCCAAAAACATGCACATGGAAGGAGCTGCTGCAAAAGCGATGCTGTGCTCGCTGCTGCTCCTCCTGAAGCTCTGGCTGCTAAATCTGAGGCTTTCCTTCCAATTTCAAGCTGCAAAGCACTTGCTGAATTGCAGGGAAAGTCCGGGAGGCATTTGCTGTGCTGGCACACTTTCTCCTTCCTAGACAGAGTGGAAAAGCTTTTCCCTGCCGTGTAGGCGACAAGAGACGCATTAGACGGGCATCCGGAGCTGTCCGAAGGTAAGCGCCTGTTGCCGGCCTCTTTCGGCACAAGCCCCCGCTCCGGAGCGCACCGCGGCCGGCCGGAGGCTCTCTGCCGGCGAAGGTGCCTCGTCTCCGGCAAGGAAGCCTCAGCCGCTTCTCCTGCACACGGAGAGCGTGCTAGCTGCTGAAACGTGAAGAAAGAAGCTGCAGAACACTGGCACTGAGCGTGCAGCTTTCCAGCGGAGAGAAAAAGCTACTTGAACACTCTGCAAGCCTTTCCACTCCCAAAAACATGCACATGGAAGGAGCTGCTGCAAAAGCGATGCTGTGCTCGCTGCTGCTCCTCCTGAAGCTCTGGCTGCTAAATCTGAGGCTTTCCTTCCAATTTCAAGCTGCAAAGCACTTGCTGAATTGCAGGGAAAGTCCGGGAGGCATTTGCTGTGCTGGCACACTTTCTCCTTCCTAGACAGAGTGGAAAAGCTTTTCCCTGCCGTGTAGGCGACAAGAGACGCATTAGACGGGCATCCGGAGCTGTCCGAAGGTAAGCGCCTGTTGCCGGCCTCTTTCGGCACAAGCCCCCGCTCCGGAGCGCACCGCGGCCGGCCGGAGGCTCTCTGCCGGCGAAGGTGCCTCGTCTCCGGCAAGGAAGCCTCAGCCGCTTCTCCTGCACACGGAGAGCGTGCTAGCTGCTGAAACGTGAAGAAAGAAGCTGCAGAACACTGGCACTGAGCGTGCAGCTTTCCAGCGGAGAGAAAAAGCTACTTGAACACTCTGCAAGCCTTTCCACTCCCAAAAACATGCACATGGAAGGAGCTGCTGCAAAAGCGATGCTGTGCTCGCTGCTGCTCCTCCTGAAGCTCTGGCTGCTAAATCTGAGGCTTTCCTTCCAATTTCAAGCTGCAAAGCACTTGCTGAATTGCAGGGAAAGTCCGGGAGGCATTTGCTCTGCTGGCACACTTTCTCCTTCCTAGACAGAGTGGAAAAGCTTTTCCCTGCCGTGTAGGCGACAAGAGACGCATTAGACGGGCATCCGGAGCTGTCCGAAGGTAAGCGCCTGTTCCCGGCCTCTTTCGGCACAAGCCCCCGCTCCGGAGCGCACCGCGGCCGGCCGGAGGCTCTCTGCCGGCGAAGGTGCCTCGTCTCCGGCAAGGAAGCCTCAGCCGCTTCTCCTGCACACGGAGAGCGTGCTAGCTGCTGAAACGTGAAGAAAGAAGCTGCAGAACACTGGCACTGAGCGTGCAGCTTTCCAGCGGAGAGAAAAAGCTACTTGAACACTCTGCAAGCCTTTCCACTCCCAAAAACATGCACATGGAAGGAGCTGCTGCAAAAGCGATGCTGTGCTCGCTGCTGCTCCTCCTGAAGCTCTGGCTGCTAAATCTGAGGCTTTCCTTCCAATTTCAAGCTGCAAAGCACTTGCTGAATTGCAGGGAAAGTCCGGGAGGCATTTGCTCTGCTGGCACACTTTCTCCTTCCTAGACAGAGTGGAAAAGCTTTTCCCTGCCGTGTAGGCGACAAGAGACGCATTAGACGGGCATCCGGAGCTGTCCGAAGGTAAGCGCCTGTTCCCGGCCTCTTTCGGCACAAGCCCCCGCTCCGGAGCGCACCGCGGCCGGCCGGAGGCTCTCTGCCGGCGAAGGTGCCTCGTCTCCGGCAAGGAAGCCTCAGCCGCTTCTCCTGCACACGGAGAGCGTGCTAGCTGCTGAAACGTGAAGAAAGAAGCTGCAGAACACTGGCACTGAGCGTGCAGCTTTCCAGCGGAGAGAAAAAGCTACTTGAACACTCTGCAAGCCTTTCCACTCCCAAAAACATGCACATGGAAGGAGCTGCTGCAAAAGCGATGCTGTGCTCGCTGCTGCTCCTCCTGAAGCTCTGGCTGCTAAATCTGAGGCTTTCCTTCCAATTTCAAGCTGCAAAGCACTTGCTGAATTGCAGGGAAAGTCCGGGAGGCATTTGCTGTGCTGGCACACTTTCTCCTTCCTAGACAGAGTGGAAAAGCTTTTCCCTGCCGTGTAGGCGACAAGAGACGCATTAGACGGGCATCCGGAGCTGTCCGAAGGTAAGCGCCTGTTGCCGGCCTCTTTCGGCACAAGCCCCCGCTCCGGAGCGCACCGCGGCCGGCCGGAGGCTCTCTGCCGGCGAAGGTGCCTCGTCTCCGGCAAGGAAGCCTCAGCCGCTTCTCCTGCACACGGAGAGCGTGCTAGCTGCTGAAACGTGAAGAAAGAAGCTGCAGAACACTGGCACTGAGCGTGCAGCTTTCCAGCGGAGAGAAAAAGCTACTTGAACACTCTGCAAGCCTTTCCACTCCCAAAAACATGCACATGGAAGGAGCTGCTGCAAAAGCGATGCTGTGCTCGCTGCTGCTCCTCCTGAAGCTCTGGCTGCTAAATCTGAGGCTTTCCTTCCAATTTCAAGCTGCAAAGCACTTGCTGAATTGCAGGGAAAGTCCGGGAGGCATATGTTGTGCTGGCACACTTTCTCCTTCCTAGACAGAGTGGAAAAGCTTTTCCCTGCCGTGTAGGCGACAAGAGACGCATTAGACGGGCATCCGGAGCTGTCCGAAGGTAAGCGCCTGTTGCCGGCCTCTTTCGGCACAAGCCCCCGCTCCGGAGCGCACCGCGGCCGGCCGGAGGCTCTCTGCCGGCGAAGGTGCCTCGTCTCCGGCAAGGAAGCCTCAGCCGCTTCTCCTGCACACGGAGAGCGTGCTAGCTGCTGAAACGTGAAGAAAGAAGCTGCAGAACACTGGCACTGAGCGTGCAGCTTTCCAGCGGAGAGAAAAAGCTACTTGAACACTCTGCAAGCCTTTCCACTCCCAAAAACATGCACATGGAAGGAGCTGCTGCAAAAGCGATGCTGTGCTCGCTGCTGCTCCTCCTGAAGCTCTGGCTGCTAAATCTGAGGCTTTCCTTCCAATTTCAAGCTGCAAAGCACTTGCTGAATTGCAGGGAAAGTCCGGGAGGCATTTGCTGTGCTGGCACACTTTCTCCTTCCTAGACAGAGTGGAAAAGCTTTTCCCTGCCGTGTAGGCGACAAGAGACGCATTAGACGGGCATCCGGAGCTGTCCGAAGGTAAGCGCCTGTTCCCGGCCTCTTTCGGCACAAGCCCCCGCTCCGGAGCGCACCGCGGCCGGCCGGAGGCTCTCTGCCGGCGAAGGTGCCTCGTCTCCGGCAAGGAAGCCTCAGCCGCTTCTCCTGCACACGGAGAGCGTGCTAGCTGCTGAAACGTGAAGAAAGAAGCTGCAGAACACTGGCACTGAGCGTGCAGCTTTCCAGCGGAGAGAAAAAGCTACTTGAACACTCTGCAAGCCTTTCCACTCCCAAAAACATGCACATGGAAGGAGCTGCTGCAAAAGCGATGCTGTGCTCGCTGCTGCTCCTCCTGAAGCTCTGGCTGCTAAATCTGAGGCTTTCCTTCCAATTTCAAGCTGCAAAGCACTTGCTGAATTGCAGGGAAAGTCCGGGAGGCATTTGCTGTGCTGGCACACTTTCTCCTTCCTAGACAGAGTGGAAAAGCTTTTCCCTGCCGTGTAGGCGACAAGAGACGCATTAGACGGGCATCCGGAGCTGTCCGAAGGTAAGCGCCTGTTGCCGGCCTCTTTCGGCACAAGCCCCCGCTCCGGAGCGCACCGCGGCCGGCCGGAGGCTCTCTGCCGGCGAAGGTGCCTCGTCTCCGGCAAGGAAGCCTCAGCCGCTTCTCCTGCACACGGAGAGCGTGCTAGCTGCTGAAACGTGAAGAAAGAAGCTGCAGAACACTGGCACTGAGCGTGCAGCTTTCCAGCGGAGAGAAAAAGCTACTTGAACACTCTGCAAGCCTTTCCACTCCCAAAAACATGCACATGGAAGGAGCTGCTGCAAAAGCGATGCTGTGCTCGCTGCTGCTCCTCCTGAAGCTCTGGCTGCTAAATCTGAGGCTTTCCTTCCAATTTCAAGCTGCAAAGCACTTGCTGAATTGCAGGGAAAGTCCGGGAGGCATTTGCTGTGCTGGCACACTTTCTCCTTCCTAGACAGAGTGGAAAAGCTTTTCCCTGCCGTGTAGGCGACAAGAGACGCATTAGACGGGCATCCGGAGCTGTCCGAAGGTAAGCGCCTGTTCCCGGCCTCCTTCGGCACAAGCCCCCTCTCCGGAGCGCACCGCGGCCGGCCGGAGGCTCTCTGCCGGCGAAGGTGCCTCGTCTCCGGCAAGGAAGCCTCAGCCGCTTCTCCTGCACACGGAGAGCGTGCTAGCTGCTGAAACGTGAAGAAAGAAGCTGCAGAACACTGGCACTGAGCGTGCAGCTTTCCAGCGGAGAGAAAAAGCTACTTGAACACTCTGCAAGCCTTTCCACTCCCAAAAACATGCACATGGAAGGAGCTGCTGCAAAAGCGATGCTGTGCTCGCTGCTGCTCCTCCTGAAGCTCTGGCTGCTAAATCTGAGGCTTTCCTTCCAATTTCAAGCTGCAAAGCACTTGCTGAATTGCAGGAAAAGTCCGGGAGGCATTTGCTGTGCTGGCACACTTTCTCCTTCCTAGACAGAGTGGAAAAGCTTTTCCCTGCCGTGTAGGCGACAAGAGACGCATTAGACGGGCATCCGGAGCTGTCCGAAGGTAAGCGCCTGTTCCCGGCCTCTTTCGGCACAAGCCCCCGCTCCGGAGCGCACCGCGGCCGGCCGGAGGCTCTCTGCCGGCGAAGGTGCCTCGTCTCCGGCAAGGAAGCCTAAGCCGCTTCTCCTGCACACGGAGAGCGTGCTAGCTGCTGAAACGTGAAGAAAGAAGCTGCAGAACACTGGCACTGAGCGTGTAGCTTTCCAGCGGAGAGAAAAAGCTACTTGAACACTCTGCAAGCCTTTCCACTCCCAAAAACATGCACATGGAAGGAGCTGCTGCAAAAGCGATGCTGTGCTCGCTGCTGCTCCTCCTGAAGCTCTGGCTGCTAAATCTGAGGCTTTCCTTCCAATTTCAAGCTGCAAAGCACTTGCTGAATTGCAGGGAAAGTCCGGGAGGCATTTGCTCTGCTGGCACACTTTCTCCTTCCTAGACAGAGTGGAAAAGCTTTTCCCTGCCGTGTAGGCGACAAGAGACGCATTAGACGGGCATCCGGAGCTGTCCGAAGGTAAGCGCCTGTTCCCGGCCTCTTTCGGCACAAGCCCCCGCTCCGGAGCGCACCGCGGCCGGCCGGAGGCTCTCTGCCGGCGAAGGTGCCTCGTCTCCGGCAAGGAAGCCTCAGCCGCTTCTCCTGCACACGGAGAGCGTGCTAGCTGCTGAAACGTGAAGAAAGAAGCTGCAGAACACTGGCACTGAGCGTGCAGCTTTCCAGCGGAGAGAAAAAGCTACTTGAACACTCTGCAAGCCTTTCCACTCCCAAAAACATGCACATGGAAGGAGCTGCTGCAAAAGCGATGCTGTGCTCGCTGCTGCTCCTCCTGAAGCTCTGGCTGCTAAATCTGAGGCTTTCCTTCCAATTTCAAGCTGCAAAGCACTTGCTGAATTGCAGGGAAAGTCCGGGAGGCATTTGCTGTGCTGGCACACTTTCTCCTTCCTAGACAGAGTGGAAAAGCTTTTCCCTGCCGTGTAGGCGACAAGAGACGCATTAGACGGGCATCCGGAGCTGTCCGAAGGTAAGCGCCTGTTCCCGGCCTCTTTCGGCACAAGCCCCCGCTCCGGAGCGCACCGCGGCCGGCCGGAGGCTCTCTGCCGGCGAAGGTGCCTCGTCTCCGGCAAGGAAGCCTCAGCCGCTTCTCCTGCACACGGAGAGCGTGCTAGCTGCTGAAACGTGAAGAAAGAAGCTGCAGAACACTGGCACTGAGCGTGCAGCTTTCCAGCGGAGAGAAAAAGCTACTTGAACATTCTGCAAGCCTTTCCACTCCCAAAAACATGCACATGGAAGGAGCTGCTGCGAAAGCGATGCTGTGCTCGCTGCTGCTCCTCCTGAAGCTCTGGCTGCTAAATCTGAGGCTTTCCTTCCAATTTCAAGCTGCAAAGCACTTGCTGAATTGCAGGGAAAGTCCGGGAGGCATTTGCTGTGCTGGCACACTTTCTCCTTCCTAGACAGAGTGGAAAAGCTTTTCCCTGCCGTGTAGGCGACAAGAGACGCATTAGACGGGCATCCGGAGCTGTCCGAAGGTAAGCGCCTGTTGCCGGCCTCTTTCGGCACAAGCCCCCGCTCCGGAGCGCACCGCGGCCGGCCGGAGGCTCTCTGCCGGCGAAGGTGCCGCTTCTCCGGCAAGGAAGCCTCAGCCGCTTCTCCTGCACACGGAGAGCGTGCTAGCTGCTGAAACGTGAAGAAAGAAGCTGCAGAACACTGGCACTGAGCGTGCAGCTTTCCAGCGGAGAGAAAAAGCTACTTGAACACTCTGCAAGCCTTTCCACTCCCAAAAACATGCACATGGAAGGAGCTGCTGCAAAAGCGATGCTGTGCTCGCTGCTGCTCCTCCTGAAGCTCTGGCTGCTAAATCTGAGGCTTTCCTTCCAATTTCAAGCTGCAAAGCACTTGCTGAATTGCAGGGAAAGTCCGGGAGGCATTTGCTGTGCTGGCACACTTTCTCCTTCCTAGACAGAGTGGAAAAGCTTTTCCCTGCCGTGTAGGCGACAAGAGACGCATTAGACGGGCATCCGGAGCTGTCCGAAGGTAAGCGCCTGTTCCCGGCCTCTTTCGGCACAAGCCCCCGCTCCGGAGCGCACCGCGGCCGGCCGGAGGCTCTCTGCCGGCGAAGGTGCCTCGTCTCCGGCAAGGAAGCCTCAGCCGCTTCTCCTGCACACGGAGAGCGTGCTAGCTGCTGAAACGTGAAGAAAGAAGCTGCAGAACACTGGCACTGAGCGTGCAGCTTTCCAGCGGAGAGAAAAAGCTACTTGAACACTCTGCAAGCCTTTCCACTCCCAAAAACATGCACATGGAAGGAGCTGCTGCAAAAGCGATGCTGTGCTCGCTGCTGCTCCTCCTGAAGCTCTGGCTGCTAAATCTGAGGCTTTCCTTCCAATTTCAAGCTGCAAAGCACTTGCTGAATTGCAGGGAAAGTCCGGGAGGCATTTGCTCTGCTGGCACACTTTCTCCTTCCTAGACAGAGTGGAAAAGCTTTTCCCTGCCGTGTAGGCGACAAGAGACGCATTAGACGGGCATCCGGAGCTGTCCGAAGGTAAGCGCCTGTTGCCGGCCTCTTTCGGCACAAGCCCCCGCTCCGGAGCGCACCGCGGCCGGCCGGAGGCTCTCTGCCGGCGAAGGTGCCTCGTCTCCGGCAAGGAAGCCTCAGCCGCTTCTCCTGCACACGGAGAGCGTGCTAGCTGCTGAAACGTGAAGAAAGAAGCTGCAGAACACTGGCACTGAGCGTGCAGCTTTCCAGCGGAGAGAAAAAGCTACTTGAACACTCTGCAAGCCTTTCCACTCCCAAAAACATGCACATGGAAGGAGCTGCTGCAAAAGCGATGCTGTGCTCGCTGCTGCTCCTCCTGAAGCTCTGGCTGCTAAATCTGAGGCTTTCCTTCCAATTTCAAGTTGCAAAGCACTTGCTGAATTGCAGGGAACGTCCGGGAGGCATTTGCTGTGCTGGCACACTTTCTCCTTCCTAGACAGAGTGGAAAAGCTTTTCCCTGCCGTGTAGGCGACAAGAGACGCATTAGACGGGCATCCGGAGCTGTCCGAAGGTAAGCGCCTGTTGCCGGCCTCTTTCGGCACAAGCCCCCGCTCCGGAGCGCACCGCGGCCGGCCGGAGGCTCTCTGCCGGCGAAGGTGCCTCGTCTCCGGCAAGGAAGCCTCAGCCGCTTCTCCTGCACACGGAGAGCGTGCTAGCTGCTGAAACGTGAAGAAAGAAGCTGCAGAACACTGGCACTGAGCGTGCAGCTTTCCAGCGGAGAGAAAAAGCTACTTGAACACTCTGCAAGCCTTTCCACTCCCAAAAACATGCACATGGAAGGAGCTGCTGCAAAAGCGATGCTGTGCTCGCTGCTGCTCCTCCTGAAGCTCTGGCTGCTAAATCTGAGGCTTTCCTTCCAATTTCAAGCTGCAAAGCACTTGCTGAATTGCAGGGAAAGTCCGGGAGGCATTTGCTGTGCTGGCACACTTTCTCCTTCCTAGACAGAGTGGAAAAGCTTTTCCCTGCCGTGTAGGCGACAAGAGACGCATTAGACGGGCATCCGGAGCTGTCCGAAGGTAAGCGCCTGTTCCCGGCCTCTTTCGGCACAAGCCCCCGCTCCGGAGCGCACCGCGGCCGGCCGGAGGCTCTCTGCCGGCGAAGGTGCCTCGTCTCCGGCAAGGAAGCCTCAGCCGCTTCTCCTGCACACGGAGAGCGTGCTAGCTGCTGAAACGTGAAGAAAGAAGCTGCAGAACACTGGCACTGAGCGTGCAGCTTTCCAGCGGAGAGAAAAAGCTACTTGAACACTCTGCAAGCCTTTCCACTCCCAAAAACATGCACATGGAAGGAGCTGCTGCAAAAGCGATGCTGTGCTCGCTGCTGCTCCTCCTGAAGCTCTGGCTGCTAAATCTGAGGCTTTCCTTCCAATTTCAAGCTGCAAAGCACTTGCTGAATTGCAGGGGAAGTCCGGGAGGCATTTGCTGTGCTGGCACACTTTCTCCTTCCTAGACAGAGTGGAAAAGCTTTTCCCTGCCGTGTAGGCGACAAGAGACGCATTAGACGGGCATCCGGAGCTGTCCGAAGGTAAGCGCCTGTTCCCGGCCTCTTTCGGCACAAGCCCCCGCTCCGGAGCGCACCGCGGCCGGCCGGAGGCTCTCTGCCGGCGAAGGTGCCTCGTCTCCGGCAAGGAAGCCTCAGCCGCTTCTCCTGCACACGGAGAGCGTGCTAGCTGCTGAAACGTGAAGAAAGAAGCTGCAGAACACTGGCACTGAGCGTGCAGCTTTCCAGCGGAGAGAAAAAGCTACTTGAACACTCTGCAAGCCTTTCCACTCCCAAAAACATGCACATGGAAGGAGCTGCTGCAAAAGCGATGCTGTGCTCGCTGCTGCTCCTCCTGAAGCTCTGGCTGCTAAATCTGAGGCTTTCCTTCCAATTTCAAGCTGCAAAGCACTTGCTGAATTGCAGGGAAAGTCCGGGAGGCATTTGCTGTGCTGGCACACTTTCTCCTTTCTAGACAGAGTGGAAAAGCTTTTCCCTGCCGTGTAGGCGACAAGAGACGCATTAGACGGGCATCCGGAGCTGTCCGAAGGTAAGCACCTGTTGCCGGCCTCCTTCGGCACAAGCCCCCGCTCCGGAGCGCACCGCGGCCGGCCGGAGGCTCTCTGCCGGCGAAGGTGCCTCGTCTCCGGCAAGGAAGCCTCAGCCGCTTCTCCTGCACACGGAGAGCGTGCTAGCTGCTGAAACGTGAAGAAAGAAGCTGCAGAACACTGGCACTGAGCGTGCAGCTTTCCAGCGGAGAGAAAAAGCTACTTGAACACTCTGCAAGCCTTTCCACTCCCAAAAACATGCACATGGAAGGAGCTGCTGCAAAAGCGATGCTGTGCTCGCTGCTGCTCCTCCTGAAGCTCTGGCTGCTAAATCTGAGGCTTTCCTTCCAATTTCAAGCTGCAAAGCACTTGCTGAATTGCAGGGAAAGTCCGGGAGGCATTTGCTGTGCTGGCACACTTTCTCCTTCCTAGACAGAGTGGAAAAGCTTTTCCCTGCCGTGTAGGCGCCAAGAGACGCATTAGACGGGCATCCGGAGCTGTCCGAAGGTAAGCGCCTGTTGCCGGCCTCTTTCGGCACAAGCCCCCGCTCCGGAGCGCACCGCGGCCGGCCGGAGGCTCTCTGCCGGCGAAGGTGCCTCGTCTCCGGCAAGGAAGCCTCAGCCGCTTCTCCTGCACACGGAGAGCGTGCTAGCTGCTGAAACGTGAAGAAAGAAGCTGCAGAACACTGGCACTGAGCGTGCAGCTTTCCAGCGGAGAGAAAAAGCTACTTGAACACTCTGCAAGCCTTTCCACTCCCAAAAACATGCACATGGAAGGAGCTGCTGCAAAAGCGATGCTGTGCTCGCTGCTGCTCCTCCTGAAGCTCTGGCTGCTAAATCTGAGGCTTTCCTTCCAATTTCAAGCTGCAAAGCACTTGCTGAATTGCAGGGAAAGTCCGGGAGGCATTTGCTGTGCTGGCACACTTTCTCCTTCCTAGACAGAGTGGAAAAGCTTTTCCCTGCCGTGTAGGCGACAAGAGACGCATTAGACGGGCATCCGGAGCTGTCCGAAGGTAAGCGCCTGTTCCCGGCCTCTTTCGGCACAAGCCCCCGCTCCGGAGCGCACCGCGGCCGGCCGGAGGCTCTCTGCCGGCGAAGGTGCCTCGTCTCCGGCAAGGAAGCCTCAGCCGCTTCTCCTGCACACGGAGAGCGTGCTAGCTGCTGAAACGTGAAGAAAGAAGCTGCAGAACATTGGCACTGAGCGTGCAGCTTTCCAGCGGAGAGAAAAAGCTACTTGAACACTCTGCAAGCCTTTCCACTCCCAAAAACATGCACATGGAAGGAGCTGCTGCAAAAGCGATGCTGTGCTCGCTGCTGCTCCTCCTGAAGCTCTGGCTGCTAAATCTGAGGCTTTCCTTCCAATTTCAAGCTGCAAAGCACTTGCTGAATTGCAGGGAAAGTCCGGGAGGCATTTGCTGTGCTGGCACACTTTCTCCTTCCTAGACAGAGTGGAAAAGCTTTTCCCTGCCGTGTAGGCGACAAGAGACGCATTAGACGGGCATCCGGAGCTGTCCGAAGGTAAGCGCCTGTTGCCGGCCTCTTTCGGCACAAGCCCCCGCTCCGGAGCGCACCGCGGCCGGCCGGAGGCTCTCTGCCGGCGAAGGTGCCTCGTCTCCGGCAAGGAAGCCTCAGCCGCTTCTCCTGCACACGGAGAGCGTGCTATCTGCTGAAACGTGAAGAAAGAAGCTGCAGAACACTGGCACTGAGCCTGCAGCTTTCCAGCGGAGAGAAAAAGCTACTTGAACACTCTGCAAGCCTTTCCACTCCCAAAAACATGCACATGGAAGGAGCTGCTGCAAAAGCGATGCTGTGCTCGCTGCTGCTCCTCCTGAAGCTCTGGCTGCTAAATCTGAGGCTTTCCTTCCAATTTCAAGCTGCAAAGCACTTGCTGAATTGCAGGGAAAGTCCGGGAGGCATTTGCTGTGCTGGCACACTTTCTCCTTCCTAGACAGAGTGGAAAAGCTTTTCCCTGCCGTGTAGGCGACAAGAGACGCATTAGACGGGCATCCGGAGCTGTCCGAAGGTAAGCGCCTGTTCCCGGCCTCTTTCGGCACAAGCCCCCGCTCCGGAGCGCACCGCGGCCGGCCGGAGGCTCTCTGCCGGCGAAGGTGCCTCGTCTCCGGCAAGGAAGCCTCAGCCGCTTCTCCTGCACACGGAGAGCGTGCTAGCTGCTGAAACGTGAAGAAAGAAGCTGCAGAACACTGGCACTGAGCGTGCAGCTTTCCAGCGGAGAGAAAAAGCTACTTGAACACTCTGCAAGCCTTTCCACTCCCAAAAACATGCACATGGAAGGAGCTGCTGCAAAAGCGATGCTGTGCTCGCTGCTGCTCCTCCTGAAGCTCTGGCTGCTAAATCTGAGGCTTTCCTTCCAATTTCAAGCTGCAAAGCACTTGCTGAATTGCAGGGAAAGTCCGGGAGGCATTTGCTGTGCTGGCACACTTTCTCCTTCCTAGACAGAGTGGAAAAGCTTTTCCCTGCCGTGTAGGCGACAAGAGACGCATTAGACGGGCATCCGGAGCTGTCCGAAGGTAAGCGCCTGTTCCCGGCCTCTTTCGGCACAAGCCCCCGCTCCGGAGCGCACCGCGGCCGGCCGGAGGCTCTCTGCCGGCGAAGGTGCCTCGTCTCCGGCAAGGAAGCCTCAGCCGCTTCTCCTGCACACGGAGAGCGTGCTAGCTGCTGAAACGTGAAGAAAGAAGCTGCAGAACACTGGCACTGAGCGTGCAGCTTTCCAGCGGAGAGAAAAAGCTACTTGAACACTCTGCAAGCCTTTCCACTCCCAAAAACATGCACATGGAAGGAGCTGCTGCAAAAGCGATGCTGTGCTCGCTGCTGCTCCTCCTGAAGCTCTGGCTGCTAAATCTGAGGCTTTCCTTCCAATTTCAAGCTGCAAAGCACTTGCTGAATTGCAGGGAAAGTCCGGGAGGCATTTGCTGTGCTGGCACACTTTCTCCTTCCTAGACAGAGTGGAAAAGCTTTTCCCTGCCGTGTAGGCGACAAGAGACGCATTAGACGGGCATCCGGAGCTGTCCGAAGGTAAGCGCCTGTTGCCGGCCTCTTTCGGCACAAGCCCCCGCTCCGGAGCGCACCGCGGCCGGCCGGAGGCTCTCTGCCGGCGAAGGTGCCTCGTCTCCGGCAAGGAAGCCTCAGCCGCTTCTCCTGCACACGGAGAGCGTGCTAGCTGCTGAAACGTGAAGAAAGAAGCTGCAGAACACTGGCACTGAGCGTGCAGCTTTCCAGCGGAGAGAAAAAGCTACTTGAACACTCTGCAAGCCTTTCCACTCCCAAAAACATGCACATGGAAGGAGCTGCTGCAAAAGCGATGCTGTGCTCGCTGCTGCTCCTCCTGAAGCTCTGGCTGCTAAATCTGAGGCTTTCCTTCCAATTTCAAGCTGCAAAGCACTTGCTGAATTGCAGGGAAAGTCCGGGAGGCATTTGCTGTGCTGGCACACTTTCTCCTTCCTAGACAGAGTGGAAAAGCTTTTCCCTGCCGTGTAGGCGACAAGAGACGCATTAGACGGGCATCCGGAGCTGTCCGAAGGTAAGCGCCTGTTGCCGGCCTCTTTCGGCACAAGCCCCCGCTCCGGAGCGCACCGCGGCCGGCCGGAGGCTCTCTGCCGGCGAAGGTGCCTCGTCTCCGGCAAGGAAGCCTCAGCCGCTTCTCCTGCACACGGAGAGCGTGCTAGCTGCTGAAACGTGAAGAAAGAAGCTGCAGAACACTGGCACTGAGCGTGCAGCTTTCCAGCGGAGAGAAAAAGCTACTTGAACACTCTGCAAGCCTTTCCACTCCCAAAAACATGCACATGGAAGGAGCTGCTGCAAAAGCGATGCTGTGCTCGCTGCTGCTCCTCCTGAAGCTCTGGCTGCTAAATCTGAGGCTTTCCTTCCAATTTCAAGCTGCAAAGCACTTGCTGAATTGCAGGGAAAGTCCGGGAGGCATTTGCTCTGCTGGCACACTTTCTCCTTCCTAGACAGAGTGGAAAAGCTTTTCCCTGCCGTGTAGGCGACAAGAGACGCATTAGACGGGCATCCGGAGCTGTCCGAAGGTAAGCGCCTGTTGCCGGCCTCTTTCGGCACAAGCCCCCGCTCCGGAGCGCACCGCGGCCGGCCGGAGGCTCTCTGCCGGCGAAGGTGCCTCGTCTCCGGCAAGGAAGCCTCAGCCGCTTCTCCTGCACACGGAGAGCGTGCTAGCTGCTGAAACGTGAAGAAAGAAGCTGCAGAACACTGGCACTGAGCGTGCAGCTTTCCAGCGGAGAGAAAAAGCTACTTGAACACTCTGCAAGCCTTTCCACTCCCAAAAACATGCACATGGAAGGAGCTGCTGCAAAAGCGATGCTGTGCTCGCTGCTGCTCCTCCTGAAGCTCTGGCTGCTAAATCTGAGGCTTTCCTTCCAATTTCAAGCTGCAAAGCACTTGCTGAATTGCAGGGAAAGTCCGGGAGGCATTTGCTCTGCTGGCACACTTTCTCCTTCCTAGACAGAGTGGAAAAGCTTTTCCCTGCCGTGTAGGCGACAAGAGACGCATTAGACGGGCATCCGGAGCTGTCCGAAGGTAAGCGCCTGTTCCCGGCCTCTTTCGGCACAAGCCCCCGCTCCGGAGCGCACCGCGGCCGGCCGGAGGCTCTCTGCCGGCGAAGGTGCCTCGTCTCCGGCAAGGAAGCCTCAGCCGCTTCTCCTGCACACGGAGAGCGTGCTAGCTGCTGAAACGTGAAGAAAGAAGCTGCAGAACACTGGCACTGAGCGTGCAGCTTTCCAGCGGAGAGAAAAAGCTACTTGAACACTCTGCAAGCCTTTCCACTCCCAAAAACATGCACATGGAAGGAGCTGCTGCAAAAGCGATGCTGTGCTCGCTGCTGCTCCTCCTGAAGCTCTGGCTGCTAAATCTGAGGCTTTCCTTCCAATTTCAAGCTGCAAAGCACTTGCTGAATTGCAGGGAAAGTCCGGGAGGCATTTGCTGTGCTGGCACACTTTCTCCTTCCTAGACAGAGTGGAAAAGCTTTTCCCTGCCGTGTAGGCGACAAGAGACGCATTAGACGGGCATCCGGAGCTGTCCGAAGGTAAGCGCCTGTTGCCGGCCTCTTTCGGCACAAGCCCCCGCTCCGGAGCGCACCGCGGCCGGCCGGAGGCTCTCTGCCGGCGAAGGTGCCTCGTCTCCGGCAAGGAAGCCTCAGCCGCTTCTCCTGCACACGGAGAGCGTGCTAGCTGCTGAAACGTGAAGAAAGAAGCTGCAGAACACTGGCACTGAGCGTGCAGCTTTCCAGCGGAGAGAAAAAGCTACTTGAACACTCTGCAAGCCTTTCCACTCCCAAAAACATGCACATGGAAGGAGCTGCTGCAAAAGCGATGCTGTGCTCGCTGCTGCTCCTCCTGAAGCTCTGGCTGCTAAATCTGAGGCTTTCCTTCCAATTTCAAGCTGCAAAGCACTTGCTGAATTGCAGGGAAAGTCCGGGAGGCATTTGCTGTGCTGGCACACTTTCTCCTTCCTAGACAGAGTGGAAAAGCTTTTCCCTGCCGTGTAGGCGACAAGAGACGCATTAGACGGGCATCCGGAGCTGTCCGAAGGTAAGCGCCTGTTCCCGGCCTCCTTCGGCACAAGCCCCCTCTCCGGAGCGCACCGCGGCCGGCCGGAGGCTCTCTGCCGGCGAAGGTGCCTCGTCTCCGGCAAGGAAGCCTCAGCCGCTTCTCCTGCACACGGAGAGCGTGCTAGCTGCTGAAACGTGAAGAAAGAAGCTGCAGAACACTGGCACTGAGCGTGCAGCTTTCCAGCGGAGAGAAAAAGCTACTTGAACACTCTGCAAGCCTTTCCACTCCCAAAAACATGCACATGGAAGGAGCTGCTGCAAAAGCGATGCTGTGCTCGCTGCTGCTCCTCCTGAAGCTCTGGCTGCTAAATCTGAGGCTTTCCTTCCAATTTCAAGCTGCAAAGCACTTGCTGAATTGCAGGAAAAGTCCGGGAGGCATTTGCTGTGCTGGCACACTTTCTCCTTCCTAGACAGAGTGGAAAAGCTTTTCCCTGCCGTGTAGGCGACAAGAGACGCATTAGACGGGCATCCGGAGCTGTCCGAAGGTAAGCGCCTGTTCCCGGCCTCTTTCGGCACAAGCCCCCGCTCCGGAGCGCACCGCGGCCGGCCGGAGGCTCTCTGCCGGCGAAGGTGCCTCGTCTCCGGCAAGGAAGCCTAAGCCGCTTCTCCTGCACACGGAGAGCGTGCTAGCTGCTGAAACGTGAAGAAAGAAGCTGCAGAACACTGGCACTGAGCGTGTAGCTTTCCAGCGGAGAGAAAAAGCTACTTGAACACTCTGCAAGCCTTTCCACTCCCAAAAACATGCACATGGAAGGAGCTGCTGCAAAAGCGATGCTGTGCTCGCTGCTGCTCCTCCTGAAGCTCTGGCTGCTAAATCTGAGGCTTTCCTTCCAATTTCAAGCTGCAAAGCACTTGCTGAATTGCAGGGAAAGTCCGGGAGGCATTTGCTCTGCTGGCACACTTTCTCCTTCCTAGACAGAGTGGAAAAGCTTTTCCCTGCCGTGTAGGCGACAAGAGACGCATTAGACGGGCATCCGGAGCTGTCCGAAGGTAAGCGCCTGTTCCCGGCCTCTTTCGGCACAAGCCCCCGCTCCGGAGCGCACCGCGGCCGGCCGGAGGCTCTCTGCCGGCGAAGGTGCCTCGTCTCCGGCAAGGAAGCCTCAGCCGCTTCTCCTGCACACGGAGAGCGTGCTAGCTGCTGAAACGTGAAGAAAGAAGCTGCAGAACACTGGCACTGAGCGTGCAGCTTTCCAGCGGAGAGAAAAAGCTACTTGAACACTCTGCAAGCCTTTCCACTCCCAAAAACATGCACATGGAAGGAGCTGCTGCAAAAGCGATGCTGTGCTCGCTGCTGCTCCTCCTGAAGCTCTGGCTGCTAAATCTGAGGCTTTCCTTCCAATTTCAAGCTGCAAAGCACTTGCTGAATTGCAGGGAAAGTCCGGGAGGCATTTGCTGTGCTGGCACACTTTCTCCTTCCTAGACAGAGTGGAAAAGCTTTTCCCTGCCGTGTAGGCGACAAGAGACGCATTAGACGGGCATCCGGAGCTGTCCGAAGGTAAGCGCCTGTTGCCGGCCTCTTTCGGCACAAGCCCCCGCTCCGGAGCGCACCGCGGCCGGCCGGAGGCTCTCTGCCGGCGAAGGTGCCTCGTCTCCGGCAAGGAAGCCTCAGCCGCTTCTCCTGCACACGGAGAGCGTGCTAGCTGCTGAAACGTGAAGAAAGAAGCTGCAGAACACTGGCACTGAGCGTGCAGCTTTCCAGCGGAGAGAAAAAGCTACTTGAACATTCTGCAAGCCTTTCCACTCCCAAAAACATGCACATGGAAGGAGCTGCTGCGAAAGCGATGCTGTGCTCGCTGCTGCTCCTCCTGAAGCTCTGGCTGCTAAATCTGAGGCTTTCCTTCCAATTTCAAGCTGCAAAGCACTTGCTGAATTGCAGGGAAAGTCCGGGAGGCATTTGCTGTGCTGGCACACTTTCTCCTTCCTAGACAGAGTGGAAAAGCTTTTCCCTGCCGTGTAGGCGACAAGAGACGCATTAGACGGGCATCCGGAGCTGTCCGAAGGTAAGCGCCTGTTGCCGGCCTCTTTCGGCACAAGCCCCCGCTCCGGAGCGCACCGCGGCCGGCCGGAGGCTCTCTGCCGGCGAAGGTGCCGCTTCTCCGGCAAGGAAGCCTCAGCCGCTTCTCCTGCACACGGAGAGCGTGCTAGCTGCTGAAACGTGAAGAAAGAAGCTGCAGAACACTGGCACTGAGCGTGCAGCTTTCCAGCGGAGAGAAAAAGCTACTTGAACACTCTGCAAGCCTTTCCACTCCCAAAAACATGCACATGGAAGGAGCTGCTGCAAAAGCGATGCTGTGCTCGCTGCTGCTCCTCCTGAAGCTCTGGCTGCTAAATCTGAGGCTTTCCTTCCAATTTCAAGCTGCAAAGCACTTGCTGAATTGCAGGGAAAGTCCGGGAGGCATTTGCTGTGCTGGCACACTTTCTCCTTCCTAGACAGAGTGGAAAAGCTTTTCCCTGCCGTGTAGGCGACAAGAGACGCATTAGACGGGCATCCGGAGCTGTCCGAAGGTAAGCGCCTGTTCCCGGCCTCTTTCGGCACAAGCCCCCGCTCCGGAGCGCACCGCGGCCGGCCGGAGGCTCTCTGCCGGCGAAGGTGCCTCGTCTCCGGCAAGGAAGCCTCAGCCGCTTCTCCTGCACACGGAGAGCGTGCTAGCTGCTGAAACGTGAAGAAAGAAGCTGCAGAACACTGGCACTGAGCGTGCAGCTTTCCAGCGGAGAGAAAAAGCTACTTGAACACTCTGCAAGCCTTTCCACTCCCAAAAACATGCACATGGAAGGAGCTGCTGCAAAAGCGATGCTGTGCTCGCTGCTGCTCCTCCTGAAGCTCTGGCTGCTAAATCTGAGGCTTTCCTTCCAATTTCAAGCTGCAAAGCACTTGCTGAATTGCAGGGAAAGTCCGGGAGGCATTTGCTGTGCTGGCACACTTTCTCCTTCCTAGACAGAGTGGAAAAGCTTTTCCCTGCCGTGTAGGCGACAAGAGACGCATTAGACGGGCATCCGGAGCTGTCCGAAGGTAAGCGCCTGTTGCCGGCCTCTTTCGGCACAAGCCCCCGCTCCGGAGCGCACCGCGGCCGGCCGGAGGCTCTCTGCCGGCGAAGGTGCCTCGTCTCCGGCAAGGAAGCCTCAGCCGCTTCTCCTGCACACGGAGAGCGTGCTAGCTGCTGAAACGTGAAGAAAGAAGCTGCAGAACACTGGCACTGAGCGTGCAGCTTTCCAGCGGAGAGAAAAAGCTACTTGAACACTCTGCAAGCCTTTCCACTCCCAAAAACATGCACATGGAAGGAGCTGCTGCAAAAGCGATGCTGTGCTCGCTGCTGCTCCTCCTGAAGCTCTGGCTGCTAAATCTGAGGCTTTCCTTCCAATTTCAAGTTGCAAAGCACTTGCTGAATTGCAGGGAACGTCCGGGAGGCATTTGCTGTGCTGGCACACTTTCTCCTTCCTAGACAGAGTGGAAAAGCTTTTCCCTGCCGTGTAGGCGACAAGAGACGCATTAGACGGGCATCCGGAGCTGTCCGAAGGTAAGCGCCTGTTGCCGGCCTCTTTCGGCACAAGCCCCCGCTCCGGAGCGCACCGCGGCCGGCCGGAGGCTCTCTGCCGGCGAAGGTGCCTCGTCTCCGGCAAGGAAGCCTCAGCCGCTTCTCCTGCACACGGAGAGCGTGCTAGCTGCTGAAACGTGAAGAAAGAAGCTGCAGAACACTGGCACTGAGCGTGCAGCTTTCCAGCGGAGAGAAAAAGCTACTTGAACACTCTGCAAGCCTTTCCACTCCCAAAAACATGCACATGGAAGGAGCTGCTGCAAAAGCGATGCTGTGCTCGCTGCTGCTCCTCCTGAAGCTCTGGCTGCTAAATCTGAGGCTTTCCTTCCAATTTCAAGCTGCAAAGCACTTGCTGAATTGCAGGGAAAGTCCGGGAGGCATTTGCTGTGCTGGCACACTTTCTCCTTCCTAGACAGAGTGGAAAAGCTTTTCCCTGCCGTGTAGGCGACAAGAGACGCATTAGACGGGCATCCGGAGCTGTCCGAAGGTAAGCGCCTGTTGCCGGCCTCTTTCGGCACAAGCCCCCGCTCCGGAGCGCACCGCGGCCGGCCGGAGGCTCTCTGCCGGCGAAGGTGCCTCGTCTCCGGCAAGGAAGCCTCAGCCGCTTCTCCTGCACACGGAGAGCGTGCTAGCTGCTGAAACGTGAAGAAAGAAGCTGCAGAACACTGGCACTGAGCGTGCAGCTTTCCAGCGGAGAGAAAAAGCTACTTGAACACTCTGCAAGCCTTTCCACTCCCAAAAACATGCACATGGAAGGAGCTGCTGCAAAAGCGATGCTGTGCTCGCTGCTGCTCCTCCTGAAGCTCTGGCTGCTAAATCTGAGGCTTTCCTTCCAATTTCAAGCTGCAAAGCACTTGCTGAATTGCAGGGAAAGTCCGGGAGGCATTTGCTCTGCTGGCACACTTTCTCCTTCCTAGACAGAGTGGAAAAGCTTTTCCCTGCCGTGTAGGCGACAAGAGACGCATTAGACGGGCATCCGGAGCTGTCCGAAGGTAAGCGCCTGTTCCCGGCCTCTTTCGGCACAAGCCCCCGCTCCGGAGCGCACCGCGGCCGGCCGGAGGCTCTCTGCCGGCGAAGGTGCCTCGTCTCCGGCAAGGAAGCCTCAGCCGCTTCTCCTGCACACGGAGAGCGTGCTAGCTGCTGAAACGTGAAGAAAGAAGCTGCAGAACACTGGCACTGAGCGTGCAGCTTTCCAGCGGAGAGAAAAAGCTACTTGAACACTCTGCAAGCCTTTCCACTCCCAAAAACATGCACATGGAAGGAGCTGCTGCAAAAGCGATGCTGTGCTCGCTGCTGCTCCTCCTGAAGCTCTGGCTGCTAAATCTGAGGCTTTCCTTCCAATTTCAAGCTGCAAAGCACTTGCTGAATTGCAGGGGAAGTCCGGGAGGCATTTGCTGTGCTGGCACACTTTCTCCTTCCTAGACAGAGTGGAAAAGCTTTTCCCTGCCGTGTAGGCGACAAGAGACGCATTAGACGGGCATCCGGAGCTGTCCGAAGGTAAGCGCCTGTTCCCGGCCTCTTTCGGCACAAGCCCCCGCTCCGGAGCGCACCGCGGCCGGCCGGAGGCTCTCTGCCGGCGAAGGTGCCTCGTCTCCGGCAAGGAAGCCTCAGCCGCTTCTCCTGCACACGGAGAGCGTGCTAGCTGCTGAAACGTGAAGAAAGAAGCTGCAGAACACTGGCACTGAGCGTGCAGCTTTCCAGCGGAGAGAAAAAGCTACTTGAACACTCTGCAAGCCTTTCCACTCCCAAAAACATGCACATGGAAGGAGCTGCTGCAAAAGCGATGCTGTGCTCGCTGCTGCTCCTCCTGAAGCTCTGGCTGCTAAATCTGAGGCTTTCCTTCCAATTTCAAGCTGCAAAGCACTTGCTGAATTGCAGGGAAAGTCCGGGAGGCATTTGCTGTGCTGGCACACTTTCTCCTTTCTAGACAGAGTGGAAAAGCTTTTCCCTGCCGTGTAGGCGACAAGAGACGCATTAGACGGGCATCCGGAGCTGTCCGAAGGTAAGCACCTGTTGCCGGCCTCCTTCGGCACAAGCCCCCGCTCCGGAGCGCACCGCGGCCGGCCGGAGGCTCTCTGCCGGCGAAGGTGCCTCGTCTCCGGCAAGGAAGCCTCAGCCGCTTCTCCTGCACACGGAGAGCGTGCTAGCTGCTGAAACGTGAAGAAAGAAGCTGCAGAACACTGGCACTGAGCGTGCAGCTTTCCAGCGGAGAGAAAAAGCTACTTGAACACTCTGCAAGCCTTTCCACTCCCAAAAACATGCACATGGAAGGAGCTGCTGCAAAAGCGATGCTGTGCTCGCTGCTGCTCCTCCTGAAGCTCTGGCTGCTAAATCTGAGGCTTTCCTTCCAATTTCAAGCTGCAAAGCACTTGCTGAATTGCAGGGAAAGTCCGGGAGGCATTTGCTGTGCTGGCACACTTTCTCCTTCCTAGACAGAGTGGAAAAGCTTTTCCCTGCCGTGTAGGCGACAAGAGACGCATTAGACGGGCATCCGGAGCTGTCCGAAGGTAAGCGCCTGTTGCCGGCCTCTTTCGGCACAAGCCCCCGCTCCGGAGCGCACCGCGGCCGGCCGGAGGCTCTCTGCCGGCGAAGGTGCCTCGTCTCCGGCAAGGAAGCCTCAGCCGCTTCTCCTGCACACGGAGAGCGTGCTAGCTGCTGAAACGTGAAGAAAGAAGCTGCAGAACACTGGCACTGAGCGTGCAGCTTTCCAGCGGAGAGAAAAAGCTACTTGAACACTCTGCAAGCCTTTCCACTCCCAAAAACATGCACATGGAAGGAGCTGCTGCAAAAGCGATGCTGTGCTCGCTGCTGCTCCTCCTGAAGCTCTGGCTGCTAAATCTGAGGCTTTCCTTCCAATTTCAAGCTGCAAAGCACTTGCTGAATTGCAGGGAAAGTCCGGGAGGCATTTGCTCTGCTGGCACACTTTCTCCTTCCTAGACAGAGTGGAAAAGCTTTTCCCTGCCGTGTAGGCGACAAGAGACGCATTAGACGGGCATCCGGAGCTGTCCGAAGGTAAGCGCCTGTTCCCGGCCTCTTTCGGCACAAGCCCCCGCTCCGGAGCGCACCGCGGCCGGCCGGAGGCTCTCTGCCGGCGAAGGTGCCTCGTCTCCGGCAAGGAAGCCTCAGCCGCTTCTCCTGCACACGGAGAGCGTGCTAGCTGCTGAAACGTGAAGAAAGAAGCTGCAGAACATTGGCACTGAGCGTGCAGCTTTCCAGCGGAGAGAAAAAGCTACTTGAACACTCTGCAAGCCTTTCCACTCCCAAAAACATGCACATGGAAGGAGCTGCTGCAAAAGCGATGCTGTGCTCGCTGCTGCTCCTCCTGAAGCTCTGGCTGCTAAATCTGAGGCTTTCCTTCCAATTTCAAGCTGCAAAGCACTTGCTGAATTGCAGGGAAAGTCCGGGAGGCATTTGCTCTGCTGGCACACTTTCTCCTTCCTAGACAGAGTGGAAAAGCTTTTCCCTGCCGTGTAGGCGACAAGAGACGCATTAGACGGGCATCCGGAGCTGTCCGAAGGTAAGCGCCTGTTGCCGGCCTCTTTCGGCACAAGCCCCCGCTCCGGAGCGCACCGCGGCCGGCCGGAGGCTCTCTGCCGGCGAAGGTGCCTCGTCTCCGGCAAGGAAGCCTCAGCCGCTTCTCCTGCACACGGAGAGCGTGCTAGCTGCTGAAACGTGAAGAAAGAAGCTGCAGAACACTGGCACTGAGCCTGCAGCTTTCCAGCGGAGAGAAAAAGCTACTTGAACACTCTGCAAGCCTTTCCACTCCCAAAAACATGCACATGGAAGGAGCTGCTGCAAAAGCGATGCTGTGCTCGCTGCTGCTCCTCCTGAAGCTCTGGCTGCTAAATCTGAGGCTTTCCTTCCAATTTCAAGCTGCAAAGCACTTGCTGAATTGCAGGGAAAGTCCGGGAGGCATTTGCTGTGCTGGCACACTTTCTCCTTCCTAGACAGAGTGGAAAAGCTTTTCCCTGCCGTGTAGGCGACAAGAGACGCATTAGACGGGCATCCGGAGCTGTCCGAAGGTAAGCGCCTGTTCCCGGCCTCTTTCGGCACAAGCCCCCGCTCCGGAGCGCACCGCGGCCGGCCGGAGGCTCTCTGCCGGCGAAGGTGCCTCGTCTCCGGCAAGGAAGCCTCAGCCGCTTCTCCTGCACACGGAGAGCGTGCTAGCTGCTGAAACGTGAAGAAAGAAGCTGCAGAACACTGGCACTGAGCGTGCAGCTTTCCAGCGGAGAGAAAAAGCTACTTGAACACTCTGCAAGCCTTTCCACTCCCAAAAACATGCACATGGAAGGAGCTGCTGCAAAAGCGATGCTGTGCTCGCTGCTGCTCCTCCTGAAGCTTTGGCTGCTAAATCTGAGGCTTTCCTTCCAATTTCAAGCTGCAAAGCACTTGCTGAATTGCAGGGAAAGTCCGGGAGGCATTTGCTGTGCTGGCACACTTTCTCCTTCCTAGACAGAGTGGAAAAGCTTTTCCCTGCCGTGTAGGCGACAAGAGACGCATTAGACGGGCATCCGGAGCTGTCCGAAGGTAAGCGCCTGTTCCCGGCCTCTTTCGGCACAAGCCCCCGCTCCGGAGCGCACCGCGGCCGGCCGGAGGCTCTCTGCCGGCGAAGGTGCCTCGTCTCCGGCAAGGAAGCCTCAGCCGCTTCTCCTGCACACGGAGAGCGTGCTAGCTGCTGAAACGTGAAGAAAGAAGCTGCAGAACACTGGCACTGAGCGTGCAGCTTTCCAGCGGAGAGAAAAAGCTACTTGAACACTCTGCAAGCCTTTCCACTCCCAAAAACATGCACATGGAAGGAGCTGCTGCAAAAGCGATGCTGTGCTCGCTGCTGCTCCTCCTGAAGCTCTGGCTGCTAAATCTGAGGCTTTCCTTCCAATTTCAAGCTGCAAAGCACTTGCTGAATTGCAGGGAAAGTCCGGGAGGCATTTGCTGTGCTGGCACACTTTCTCCTTCCTAGACAGAGTGGAAAAGCTTTTCCCTGCCGTGTAGGCGACAAGAGACGCATTAGACGGGCATCCGGAGCTGTCCGAAGGTAAGCGCCTGTTGCCGGCCTCTTTCGGCACAAGCCCCCGCTCCGGAGCGCACCGCGGCCGGCCGGAGGCTCTCTGCCGGCGAAGGTGCCTCGTCTCCGGCAAGGAAGCCTCAGCCGCTTCTCCTGCACACGGAGAGCGTGCTAGCTGCTGAAACGTGAAGAAAGAAGCTGCAGAACACTGGCACTGAGCGTGCAGCTTTCCAGCGGAGAGAAAAAGCTACTTGAACATTCTGCAAGCCTTTCCACTCCCAAAAACATGCACATGGAAGGAGCTGCTGCGAAAGCGATGCTGTGCTCGCTGCTGCTCCTCCTGAAGCTCTGGCTGCTAAATCTGAGGCTTTCCTTCCAATTTCAAGCTGCAAAGCACTTGCTGAATTGCAGGGAAAGTCCGGGAGGCATTTGCTGTGCTGGCACACTTTCTCCTTCCTAGACAGAGTGGAAAAGCTTTTCCCTGCCGTGTAGGCGACAAGAGACGCATTAGACGGGCATCCGGAGCTGTCCGAAGGTAAGCGCCTGTTGCCGGCCTCTTTCGGCACAAGCCCCCGCTCCGGAGCGCACCGCGGCCGGCCGGAGGCTCTCTGCCGGCGAAGGTGCCGCTTCTCCGGCAAGGAAGCCTCAGCCGCTTCTCCTGCACACGGAGAGCGTGCTAGCTGCTGAAACGTGAAGAAAGAAGCTGCAGAACACTGGCACTGAGCGTGCAGCTTTCCAGCGGAGAGAAAAAGCTACTTGAACACTCTGCAAGCCTTTCCACTCCCAAAAACATGCACATGGAAGGAGCTGCTGCAAAAGCGATGCTGTGCTCGCTGCTGCTCCTCCTGAAGCTCTGGCTGCTAAATCTGAGGCTTTCCTTCCAATTTCAAGCTGCAAAGCACTTGCTGAATTGCAGGGAAAGTCCGGGAGGCATTTGCTGTGCTGGCACACTTTCTCCTTCCTAGACAGAGTGGAAAAGCTTTTCCCTGCCGTGTAGGCGACAAGAGACGCATTAGACGGGCATCCGGAGCTGTCCGAAGGTAAGCGCCTGTTGCCGGCCTCTTTCGGCACAAGCCCCCGCTCCGGAGCGCACCGCGGCCGGCCGGAGGCTCTCTGCCGGCGAAGGTGCCTCGTCTCCGGCAAGGAAGCCTCAGCCGCTTCTCCTGCACACGGAGAGCGTGCTAGCTGCTGAAACGTGAAGAAAGAAGCTGCAGAACACTGGCACTGAGCGTGCAGCTTTCCAGCGGAGAGAAAAAGCTACTTGAACACTCTGCAAGCCTTTCCACTCCCAAAAACATGCACATGGAAGGAGCTGCTGCAAAAGCGATGCTGTGCTCGCTGCTGCTCCTCCTGAAGCTCTGGCTGCTAAATCTGAGGCTTTCCTTCCAATTTCAAGCTGCAAAGCACTTGCTGAATTGCAGGGAAAGTCCGGGAGGCATTTGCTCTGCTGGCACACTTTCTCCTTCCTAGACAGAGTGGAAAAGCTTTTCCCTGCCGTGTAGGCGACAAGAGACGCATTAGACGGGCATCCGGAGCTGTCCGAAGGTAAGCGCCTGTTGCCGGCCTCTTTCGGCACAAGCCCCCGCTCCGGAGCGCACCGCGGCCGGCCGGAGGCTCTCTGCCGGCGAAGGTGCCTCGTCTCCGGCAAGGAAGCCTCAGCCGCTTCTCCTGCACACGGAGAGCGTGCTAGCTGCTGAAACGTGAAGAAAGAAGCTGCAGAACACTGGCACTGAGCGTGCAGCTTTCCAGCGGAGAGAAAAAGCTACTTGAACACTCTGCAAGCCTTTCCACTCCCAAAAACATGCACATGGAAGGAGCTGCTGCAAAAGCGATGCTGTGCTCGCTGCTGCTCCTCCTGAAGCTCTGGCTGCTAAATCTGAGGCTTTCCTTCCAATTTCAAGCTGCAAAGCACTTGCTGAATTGCAGGGAAAGTCCGGGAGGCATTTGCTGTGCTGGCACACTTTCTCCTTCCTAGACAGAGTGGAAAAGCTTTTCCCTGCCGTGTAGGCGACAAGAGACGCATTAGACGGGCATCCGGAGCTGTCCGAAGGTAAGCGCCTGTTGCCGGCCTCTTTCGGCACAAGCCCCCGCTCCGGAGCGCACCGCGGCCGGCCGGAGGCTCTCTGCCGGCGAAGGTGCCGCTTCTCCGGCAAGGAAGCCTCAGCCGCTTCTCCTGCACACGGAGAGCGTGCTAGCTGCTGAAACGTGAAGAAAGAAGCTGCAGAACACTGGCACTGAGCGTGCAGCTTTCCAGCGGAGAGAAAAAGCTACTTGAACACTCTGCAAGCCTTTCCACTCCCAAAAACATGCACATGGAAGGAGCTGCTGCAAAAGCGATGCTGTGCTCGCTGCTGCTCCTCCTGAAGCTCTGGCTGCTAAATCTGAGGCTTTCCTTCCAATTTCAAGCTGCAAAGCACTTGCTGAATTGCAGGGAAAGTCCGGGAGGCATTTGCTGTGCTGGCACACTTTCTCCTTCCTAGACAGAGTGGAAAAGCTTTTCCCTGCCGTGTAGGCGACAAGAGACGCATTAGACGGGCATCCGGAGCTGTCCGAAGG
Source organism: Fringilla coelebs (assembly GCF_963513975.1). Taxonomy (NCBI): domain Eukaryota; kingdom Metazoa; phylum Chordata; class Aves; order Passeriformes; family Fringillidae; genus Fringilla; species Fringilla coelebs. The sequence continues at coordinate 238,480 of NW_028167384.1, read as the reverse complement.
TAAGCGCCTGTTGCCGGCCTCTTTCGGCACAAGCCCCCGCTCCGGAGCGCACCGCGGCCGGCCGGAGGCTCTCTGCCGGCGAAGGTGCCTCGTCTCCGGCAAGGAAGCCTCAGCCGCTTCTCCTGCACACGGAGAGCGTGCTAGCTGCTGAAACGTGAAGAAAGAAGCTGCAGAACACTGGCACTGAGCGTGCAGCTTTCCAGCGGAGAGAAAAAGCTACTTGAACACTCTGCAAGCCTTTCCACTCCCAAAAACATGCACATGGAAGGAGCTGCTGCAAAAGCGATGCTGTGCTCGCTGCTGCTCCTCCTGAAGCTCTGGCTGCTAAATCTGAGGCTTTCCTTCCAATTTCAAGCTGCAAAGCACTTGCTGAATTGCAGGGAAAGTCCGGGAGGCATTTGCTCTGCTGGCACACTTTCTCCTTCCTAGACAGAGTGGAAAAGCTTTTCCCTGCCGTGTAGGCGACAAGAGACGCATTAGACGGGCATCCGGAGCTGTCCGAAGGTAAGCGCCTGTTGCCGGCCTCTTTCGGCACAAGCCCCCGCTCCGGAGCGCACCGCGGCCGGCCGGAGGCTCTCTGCCGGCGAAGGTGCCTCGTCTCCGGCAAGGAAGCCTCAGCCGCTTCTCCTGCACACGGAGAGCGTGCTAGCTGCTGAAACGTGAAGAAAGAAGCTGCAGAACACTGGCACTGAGCGTGCAGCTTTCCAGCGGAGAGAAAAAGCTACTTGAACACTCTGCAAGCCTTTCCACTCCCAAAAACATGCACATGGAAGGAGCTGCTGCAAAAGCGATGCTGTGCTCGCTGCTGCTCCTCCTGAAGCTCTGGCTGCTAAATCTGAGGCTTTCCTTCCAATTTCAAGCTGCAAAGCACTTGCTGAATTGCAGGGGAAGTCCGGGAGGCATTTGCTGTGCTGGCACACTTTCTCCTTCCTAGACAGAGTGGAAAAGCTTTTCCCTGCCGTGTAGGCGACAAGAGACGCATTAGACGGGCATCCGGAGCTGTCCGAAGGTAAGCGCCTGTTGCCGGCCTCTTTCGGCACAAGCCCCCGCTCCGGAGCGCACCGCGGCCGGCCGGAGGCTCTCTGCCGGCGAAGGTGCCTCGTCTCCGGCAAGGAAGCCTCAGCCGCTTCTCCTGCACACGGAGAGCGTGCTAGCTGCTGAAACGTGAAGAAAGAAGCTGCAGAACACTGGCACTGAGCGTGCAGCTTTCCAGCGGAGAGAAAAAGCTACTTGAACACTCTGCAAGCCTTTCCACTCCCAAAAACATGCACATGGAAGGAGCTGCTGCAAAAGCGATGCTGTGCTCGCTGCTGCTCCTCCTGAAGCTCTGGCTGCTAAATCTGAGGCTTTCCTTCCAATTTCAAGCTGCAAAGCACTTGCTGAATTGCAGGGAAAGTCCGGGAGGCATTTGCTGTGCTGGCACACTTTCTCCTTTCTAGACAGAGTGGAAAAGCTTTTCCCTGCCGTGTAGGCGACAAGAGACGCATTAGACGGGCATCCGGAGCTGTCCGAAGGTAAGCACCTGTTGCCGGCCTCCTTCGGCACAAGCCCCCGCTCCGGAGCGCACCGCGGCCGGCCGGAGGCTCTCTGCCGGCGAAGGTGCCTCGTCTCCGGCAAGGAAGCCTCAGCCGCTTCTCCTGCACACGGAGAGCGTGCTAGCTGCTGAAACGTGAAGAAAGAAGCTGCAGAACACTGGCACTGAGCGTGCAGCTTTCCAGCGGAGAGAAAAAGCTACTTGAACACTCTGCAAGCCTTTCCACTCCCAAAAACATGCACATGGAAGGAGCTGCTGCAAAAGCGATGCTGTGCTCGCTGCTGCTCCTCCTGAAGCTCTGGCTGCTAAATCTGAGGCTTTCCTTCCAATTTCAAGCTGCAAAGCACTTGCTGAATTGCAGGGAAAGTCCGGGAGGCATTTGCTGTGCTGGCACACTTTCTCCTTCCTAGACAGAGTGGAAAAGCTTTTCCCTGCCGTGTAGGCGCCAAGAGACGCATTAGACGGGCATCCGGAGCTGTCCGAAGGTAAGCGCCTGTTGCCGGCCTCTTTCGGCACAAGCCCCCGCTCCGGAGCGCACCGCGGCCGGCCGGAGGCTCTCTGCCGGCGAAGGTGCCTCGTCTCCGGCAAGGAAGCCTCAGCCGCTTCTCCTGCACACGGAGAGCGTGCTAGCTGCTGAAACGTGAAGAAAGAAGCTGCAGAACACTGGCACTGAGCGTGCAGCTTTCCAGCGGAGAGAAAAAGCTACTTGAACACTCTGCAAGCCTTTCCACTCCCAAAAACATGCACATGGAAGGAGCTGCTGCAAAAGCGATGCTGTGCTCGCTGCTGCTCCTCCTGAAGCTCTGGCTGCTAAATCTGAGGCTTTCCTTCCAATTTCAAGCTGCAAAGCACTTGCTGAATTGCAGGGAAAGTCCGGGAGGCATTTGCTCTGCTGGCACACTTTCTCCTTCCTAGACAGAGTGGAAAAGCTTTTCCCTGCCGTGTAGGCGACAAGAGACGCATTAGACGGGCATCCGGAGCTGTCCGAAGGTAAGCGCCTGTTCCCGGCCTCTTTCGGCACAAGCCCCCGCTCCGGAGCGCACCGCGGCCGGCCGGAGGCTCTCTGCCGGCGAAGGTGCCTCGTCTCCGGCAAGGAAGCCTCAGCCGCTTCTCCTGCACACGGAGAGCGTGCTAGCTGCTGAAACGTGAAGAAAGAAGCTGCAGAACATTGGCACTGAGCGTGCAGCTTTCCAGCGGAGAGAAAAAGCTACTTGAACACTCTGCAAGCCTTTCCACTCCCAAAAACATGCACATGGAAGGAGCTGCTGCAAAAGCGATGCTGTGCTCGCTGCTGCTCCTCCTGAAGCTCTGGCTGCTAAATCTGAGGCTTTCCTTCCAATTTCAAGCTGCAAAGCACTTGCTGAATTGCAGGGAAAGTCCGGGAGGCATTTGCTCTGCTGGCACACTTTCTCCTTCCTAGACAGAGTGGAAAAGCTTTTCCCTGCCGTGTAGGCGACAAGAGACGCATTAGACGGGCATCCGGAGCTGTCCGAAGGTAAGCGCCTGTTGCCGGCCTCTTTCGGCACAAGCCCCCGCTCCGGAGCGCACCGCGGCCGGCCGGAGGCTCTCTGCCGGCGAAGGTGCCTCGTCTCCGGCAAGGAAGCCTCAGCCGCTTCTCCTGCACACGGAGAGCGTGCTAGCTGCTGAAACGTGAAGAAAGAAGCTGCAGAACACTGGCACTGAGCCTGCAGCTTTCCAGCGGAGAGAAAAAGCTACTTGAACACTCTGCAAGCCTTTCCACTCCCAAAAACATGCACATGGAAGGAGCTGCTGCAAAAGCGATGCTGTGCTCGCTGCTGCTCCTCCTGAAGCTCTGGCTGCTAAATCTGAGGCTTTCCTTCCAATTTCAAGCTGCAAAGCACTTGCTGAATTGCAGGGAAAGTCCGGGAGGCATTTGCTGTGCTGGCACACTTTCTCCTTCCTAGACAGAGTGGAAAAGCTTTTCCCTGCCGTGTAGGCGACAAGAGACGCATTAGACGGGCATCCGGAGCTGTCCGAAGGTAAGCGCCTGTTCCCGGCCTCTTTCGGCACAAGCCCCCGCTCCGGAGCGCACCGCGGCCGGCCGGAGGCTCTCTGCCGGCGAAGGTGCCTCGTCTCCGGCAAGGAAGCCTCAGCCGCTTCTCCTGCACACGGAGAGCGTGCTAGCTGCTGAAACGTGAAGAAAGAAGCTGCAGAACACTGGCACTGAGCGTGCAGCTTTCCAGCGGAGAGAAAAAGCTACTTGAACACTCTGCAAGCCTTTCCACTCCCAAAAACATGCACATGGAAGGAGCTGCTGCAAAAGCGATGCTGTGCTCGCTGCTGCTCCTCCTGAAGCTTTGGCTGCTAAATCTGAGGCTTTCCTTCCAATTTCAAGCTGCAAAGCACTTGCTGAATTGCAGGGAAAGTCCGGGAGGCATTTGCTGTGCTGGCACACTTTCTCCTTCCTAGACAGAGTGGAAAAGCTTTTCCCTGCCGTGTAGGCGACAAGAGACGCATTAGACGGGCATCCGGAGCTGTCCGAAGGTAAGCGCCTGTTGCCGGCCTCTTTCGGCACAAGCCCCCGCTCCGGAGCGCACCGCGGCCGGCCGGAGGCTCTCTGCCGGCGAAGGTGCCTCGTCTCCGGCAAGGAAGCCTCAGCCGCTTCTCCTGCACACGGAGAGCGTGCTAGCTGCTGAAACGTGAAGAAAGAAGCTGCAGAACACTGGCACTGAGCGTGCAGCTTTCCAGCGGAGAGAAAAAGCTACTTGAACACTCTGCAAGCCTTTCCACTCCCAAAAACATGCACATGGAAGGAGCTGCTGCAAAAGCGATGCTGTGCTCGCTGCTGCTCCTCCTGAAGCTCTGGCTGCTAAATCTGAGGCTTTCCTTCCAATTGCAAGCTGCAAAGCACTTGCTGAATTGCAGGGAAAGTCCGGGAGGCATTTGCTGTGCTGGCACACTTTCTCCTTTCTAGACAGAGTGGAAAAGCTTTTCCCTGCCGTGTAGGCGACAAGAGACGCATTAGACGGGCATCCGGAGCTGTCCGAAGGTAAGCGCCTGTTCCCGGCCTCTTTCGGCACAAGCCCCCGCTCCGGAGCGCACCGCGGCCGGCCGGAGGCTCTCTGCCGGCGAAGGTGCCTCGTCTCCGGCAAGGAAGCCTCAGCCGCTTCTCCTGCACACGGAGAGCGTGCTAGCTGCTGAAACGTGAAGAAAGAAGCTGCAGAACACTGGCACTGAGCGTGCAGCTTTCCAGCGGAGAGAAAAAGCTACTTGAACACTCTGCAAGCCTTTCCACTCCCAAAAACATGCACATGGAAGGAGCTGCTGCAAAAGCGATGCTGTGCTCGCTGCTGCTCCTCCTGAAGCTCTGGCTGCTAAATCTGAGGCTTTCCTTCCAATTTCAAGCTGCAAAGCACTTGCTGAATTGCAGGGAACGTCCGGGAGGCATTTGCTGTGCTGGCACACTTTCTCCTTCCTAGACAGAGTGGAAAAGCTTTTCCCTGCCGTGTAGGCGACAAGAGACGCATTAGACGGGCATCCGGAGCTGTCCGAAGGTAAGCGCCTGTTCCCGGCCTCTTTCGGCACAAGCCCCCGCTCCGGAGCGCACCGCGGCCGGCCGGAGGCTCTCTGCCGGCGAAGGTGCCTCGTCTCCGGCAAGGAAGCCTCAGCCGCTTCTCCTGCACACGGAGAGCGTGCTAGCTGCTGAAACGTGAAGAAAGAAGCTGCAGAACACTGGCACTGAGCGTGCAGCTTTCCAGCGGAGAGAAAAAGCTACTTGAACACTCTGCAAGCCTTTCCACTCCCAAAAACATGCACATGGAAGGAGCTGCTGCAAAAGCGATGCTGTGCTCGCTGCTGCTCCTCCTGAAGCTTTGGCTGCTAAATCTGAGGCTTTCCTTCCAATTTCAAGCTGCAAAGCACTTGCTGAATTGCAGGGAAAGTCCGGGAGGCATTTGCTGTGCTGGCACACTTTCTCCTTCCTAGACAGAGTGGAAAAGCTTTTCCCTGCCGTGTAGGCGACAAGAGACGCATTAGACGGGCATCCGGAGCTGTCCGAAGGTAAGCGCCTGTTGCCGGCCTCTTTCGGCACAAGCCCCCGCTCCGGAGCGCACCGCGGCCGGCCGGAGGCTCTCTGCCGGCGAAGGTGCCTCGTCTCCGGCAAGGAAGCCTCAGCCGCTTCTCCTGCACACGGAGAGCGTGCTAGCTGCTGAAACGTGAAGAAAGAAGCTGCAGAACACTGGCACTGAGCGTGCAGCTTTCCAGCGGAGAGAAAAAGCTACTTGAACACTCTGCAAGCCTTTCCACTCCCAAAAACATGCACATGGAAGGAGCTGCTGCAAAAGCGATGCTGTGCTCGCTGCTGCTCCTCCTGAAGCTCTGGCTGCTAAATCTGAGGCTTTCCTTCCAATTGCAAGCTGCAAAGCACTTGCTGAATTGCAGGGAAAGTCCGGGAGGCATTTGCTGTGCTGGCACACTTTCTCCTTTCTAGACAGAGTGGAAAAGCTTTTCCCTGCCGTGTAGGCGACAAGAGACGCATTAGACGGGCATCCGGAGCTGTCCGAAGGTAAGCGCCTGTTCCCGGCCTCTTTCGGCACAAGCCCCCGCTCCGGAGCGCACCGCGGCCGGCCGGAGGCTCTCTGCCGGCGAAGGTGCCTCGTCTCCGGCAAGGAAGCCTCAGCCGCTTCTCCTGCACACGGAGAGCGTGCTAGCTGCTGAAACGTGAAGAAAGAAGCTGCAGAACACTGGCACTGAGCGTGCAGCTTTCCAGCGGAGAGAAAAAGCTACTTGAACACTCTGCAAGCCTTTCCACTCCCAAAAACATGCACATGGAAGGAGCTGCTGCAAAAGCGATGCTGTGCTCGCTGCTGCTCCTCCTGAAGCTCTGGCTGCTAAATCTGAGGCTTTCCTTCCAATTTCAAGCTGCAAAGCACTTGCTGAATTGCAGGGAACGTCCGGGAGGCATTTGCTGTGCTGGCACACTTTCTCCTTCCTAGACAGAGTGGAAAAGCTTTTCCCTGCCGTGTAGGCGACAAGAGACGCATTAGACGGGCATCCGGAGCTGTCCGAAGGTAAGCGCCTGTTGCCGGCCTCTTTCGGCACAAGCCCCCGCTCCGGAGCGCACCGCGGCCGGCCGGAGGCTCTCTGCCGGCGAAGGTGCCTCGTCTCCGGCAAGGAAGCCTCAGCCGCTTCTCCTGCACACGGAGAGCGTGCTAGCTGCTGAAACGTGAAGAAAGAAGCTGCAGAACACTGGCACTGAGCGTGCAGCTTTCCAGCGGAGAGAAAAAGCTACTTGAACACTCTGCAAGCCTTTCCACTCCCAAAAACATGCACATGGAAGGAGCTGCTGCAAAAGCGATGCTGTGCTCGCTGCTGCTCCTCCTGAAGCTCTGGCTGCTAAATCTGAGGCTTTCCTTCCAATTTCAAGCTGCAAAGCACTTGCTGAATTGCAGGGAAAGTCCGGGAGGCATTTGCTGTGCTGGCACACTTTCTCCTTCCTAGACAGAGTGGAAAAGCTTTTCCCTGCCGTGTAGGCGACAAGAGACGCATTAGACGGGCATCCGGAGCTGTCCGAAGGTAAGCGCCTGTTGCCGGCCTCTTTCGGCACAAGCCCCCGCTCCGGAGCGCACCGCGGCCGGCCGGAGGCTCTCTGCCGGCGAAGGTGCCTCGTCTCCGGCAAGGAAGCCTCAGCCGCTTCTCCTGCACACGGAGAGCGTGCTAGCTGCTGAAACGTGAAGAAAGAAGCTGCAGAACACTGGCACTGAGCGTGCAGCTTTCCAGCGGAGAGAAAAAGCTACTTGAACACTCTGCAAGCCTTTCCACTCCCAAAAACATGCACATGGAAGGAGCTGCTGCAAAAGCGATGCTGTGCTCGCTGCTGCTCCTCCTGAAGCTCTGGCTGCTAAATCTGAGGCTTTCCTTCCAATTTCAAGCTGCAAAGCACTTGCTGAATTGCAGGGAAAGTCCGGGAGGCATTTGCTCTGCTGGCACACTTTCTCCTTCCTAGACAGAGTGGAAAAGCTTTTCCCTGCCGTGTAGGCGACAAGAGACGCATTAGACGGGCATCCGGAGCTGTCCGAAGGTAAGCGCCTGTTCCCGGCCTCTTTCGGCACAAGCCCCCGCTCCGGAGCGCACCGCGGCCGGCCGGAGGCTCTCTGCCGGCGAAGGTGCCTCGTCTCCGGCAAGGAAGCCTCAGCCGCTTCTCCTGCACACGGAGAGCGTGCTAGCTGCTGAAACGTGAAGAAAGAAGCTGCAGAACACTGGCACTGAGCGTGCAGCTTTCCAGCGGAGAGAAAAAGCTACTTGAACACTCTGCAAGCCTTTCCACTCCCAAAAACATGCACATGGAAGGAGCTGCTGCAAAAGCGATGCTGTGCTCGCTGCTGCTCCTCCTGAAGCTCTGGCTGCTAAATCTGAGGCTTTCCTTCCAATTTCAAGCTGCAAAGCACTTGCTGAATTGCAGGGAACGTCCGGGAGGCATTTGCTGTGCTGGCACACTTTCTCCTTCCTAGACAGAGTGGAAAAGCTTTTCCCTGCCGTGTAGGCGACAAGAGACGCATTAGACGGGCATCCGGAGCTGTCCGAAGGTAAGCGCCTGTTCCCGGCCTCTTTCGGCACAAGCCCCCGCTCCGGAGCGCACCGCGGCCGGCCGGAGGCTCTCTGCCGGCGAAGGTGCCTCGTCTCCGGCAAGGAAGCCTCAGCCGCTTCTCCTGCACACGGAGAGCGTGCTAGCTGCTGAAACGTGAAGAAAGAAGCTGCAGAACACTGGCACTGAGCGTGCAGCTTTCCAGCGGAGAGAAAAAGCTACTTGAACACTCTGCAAGCCTTTCCACTCCCAAAAACATGCACATGGAAGGAGCTGCTGCAAAAGCGATGCTGTGCTCGCTGCTGCTCCTCCTGAAGCTCTGGCTGCTAAATCTGAGGCTTTCCTTCCAATTTCAAGCTGCAAAGCACTTGCTGAATTGCAGGGAACGTCCGGGAGGCATTTGCTGTGCTGGCACACTTTCTCCTTCCTAGACAGAGTGGAAAAGCTTTTCCCTGCCGTGTAGGCGACAAGAGACGCATTAGACGGGCATCCGGAGCTGTCCGAAGGTAAGCGCCTGTTCCCGGCCTCTTTCGGCACAAGCCCCCGCTCCGGAGCGCACCGCGGCCGGCCAGAGGCTCTCTGCCGGCGAAGGTGCCGCTTCTCCGGCAAGGAAGCCTCAGCCGCTTCTCCTGCACACGGAGAGCGTGCTAGCTGCTGAAACGTGAAGAAAGAAGCTGCAGAACACTGGCACTGAGCGTGCAGCTTTCCAGCGGAGAGAAAAAGCTACTTGAACACTCTGCAAGCCTTTCCACTCCCAAAAACATGCACATGGAAGGAGCTGCTGCAAAAGCGATGCTGTGCTCGCTGCTGCTCCTCCTGAAGCTCTGGCTGCTAAATCTGAGGCTTTCCTTCCAATTTCAAGCTGCAAAGCACTTGCTGAATTGCAGGGAAAGTCCGGGAGGCATTTGCTCTGCTGGCACACTTTCTCCTTCCTAGACAGAGTGGAAAAGCTTTTCCCTGCCGTGTAGGCGACAAGAGACGCATTAGACGGGCATCCGGAGCTGTCCGAAGGTAAGCGCCTGTTCCCGGCCTCTTTCGGCACAAGCCCCCGCTCCGGAGCGCACCGCGGCCGGCCGGAGGCTCTCTGCCGGCGAAGGTGCCTCGTCTCCGGCAAGGAAGCCTCAGCCGCTTCTCCTGCACACGGAGAGCGTGCTAGCTGCTGAAACGTGAAGAAAGAAGCTGCAGAACACTGGCACTGAGCGTGCAGCTTTCCAGCGGAGAGAAAAAGCTACTTGAACACTCTGCAAGCCTTTCCACTCCCAAAAACATGCACATGGAAGGAGCTGCTGCAAAAGCGATGCTGTGCTCGCTGCTGCTCCTCCTGAAGCTCTGGCTGCTAAATCTGAGGCTTTCCTTCCAATTTCAAGCTGCAAAGCACTTGCTGAATTGCAGGGAACGTCCGGGAGGCATTTGCTGTGCTGGCACACTTTCTCCTTCCTAGACAGAGTGGAAAAGCTTTTCCCTGCCGTGTAGGCGACAAGAGACGCATTAGACGGGCATCCGGAGCTGTCCGAAGGTAAGCGCCTGTTCCCGGCCTCTTTCGGCACAAGCCCCCGCTCCGGAGCGCACCGCGGCCGGCCGGAGGCTCTCTGCCGGCGAAGGTGCCGCTTCTCCGGCAAGGAAGCCTCAGCCGCTTCTCCTGCACACGGAGAGCGTGCTAGCTGCTGAAACGTGAAGAAAGAAGCTGCAGAAGACTGGCACTGAGCGTGCAGCTTTCCAGCGGAGAGAAAAAGCTACTTGAACACTCTGCAAGCCTTTCCACTCCCAAAAACATGCACATGGAAGGAGCTGCTGCAAAAGCGATGCTGTGCTCGCTGCTGCTCCTCCTGAAGCTCTGGCTGCTAAATCTGAGGCTTTCCTTCCAATTTCAAGCTGCAAAGCACTTGCTGAATTGCAGGGAAAGTCCGGGATGCATTTGCTGTGCTGGCACACTTTCTCCTTCCTAGACAGAGTGGAAAAGCTTTTCCCTGCCGTGTAGGCGACAAGAGACGCATTAGACGGGCATCCGGAGCTGTCCGAAGGTAAGCGCCTGTTCCCGGCCTCTTTCGGCACAAGCCCCCGCTCCGGAGCGCACCGCGGCCGGCCGGAGGCTCTCTGCCGGCGAAGGTGCCTCGTCTCCGGCAAGGAAGCCTCAGCCGCTTCTCCTGCACACGGAGAGCGTGCTAGCTGCTGAAACGTGAAGAAAGAAGCTGCAGAACACTGGCACTGAGCGTGCAGCTTTCCAGCGGAGAGAAAAAGCTACTTGAACACTCTGCAAGCCTTTCCACTCCCAAAAACATGCACATGGAAGGAGCTGCTGCAAAAGCGATGCTGTGCTCGCTGCTGCTCCTCCTGAAGCTCTGGCTGCTAAATCTGAGGCTTTCCTTCCAATTTCAAGCTGCAAAGCACTTGCTGAATTGCAGGGAAAGTCCGGGAGGCATTTGCTCTGCTGGCACACTTTCTCCTTCCTAGACAGAGTGGAAAAGCTTTTCCCTGCCGTGTAGGCGACAAGAGACGCATTAGACGGGCATCCGGAGCTGTCCGAAGGTAAGCGCCTGTTCCCGGCCTCTTTCGGCACAAGCCCCCGCTCCGGAGCGCACCGCGGCCGGCCGGAGGCTCTCTGCCGGCGAAGGTGCCTCGTCTCCGGCAAGGAAGCCTCAGCCGCTTCTCCTGCACACGGAGAGCGTGCTAGCTGCTGAAACGTGAAGAAAGAAGCTGCAGAACACTGGCACTGAGCGTGCAGCTTTCCAGCGGAGAGAAAAAGCTACTTGAACACTCTGCAAGCCTTTCCACTCCCAAAAACATGCACATGGAAGGAGCTGCTGCAAAAGCGATGCTGTGCTCGCTGCTGCTCCTCCTGAAGCTCTGGCTGCTAAATCTGAGGCTTTCCTTCCAATTTCAAGCTGCAAAGCACTTGCTGAATTGCAGGGAACGTCCGGGAGGCATTTGCTGTGCTGGCACACTTTCTCCTTCCTAGACAGAGTGGAAAAGCTTTTCCCTGCCGTGTAGGCGACAAGAGACGCATTAGACGGGCATCCGGAGCTGTCCGAAGGTAAGCGCCTGTTCCCGGCCTCTTTCGGCACAAGCCCCCGCTCCGGAGCGCACCGCGGCCGGCCAGAGGCTCTCTGCCGGCGAAGGTGCCGCTTCTCCGGCAAGGAAGCCTCAGCCGCTTCTCCTGCACACGGAGAGCGTGCTAGCTGCTGAAACGTGAAGAAAGAAGCTGCAGAACACTGGCACTGAGCGTGCAGCTTTCCAGCGGAGAGAAAAAGCTACTTGAACACTCTGCAAGCCTTTCCACTCCCAAAAACATGCACATGGAAGGAGCTGCTGCAAAAGCGATGCTGTGCTCGCTGCTGCTCCTCCTGAAGCTCTGGCTGCTAAATCTGAGGCTTTCCTTCCAATTTCAAGCTGCAAAGCACTTGCTGAATTGCAGGGAAAGTCCGGGATGCATTTGCTGTGCTGGCACACTTTCTCCTTCCTAGACAGAGTGGAAAAGCTTTTCCCTGCCGTGTAGGCGACAAGAGACGCATTAGACGGGCATCCGGAGCTGTCCGAAGGTAAGCGCCTGTTCCCGGCCTCTTTCGGCACAAGCCCCCGCTCCGGAGCGCACCGCGGCCGGCCAGAGGCTCTCTGCCGGCGAAGGTGCCGCTTCTCCGGCAAGGAAGCCTCAGCCGCTTCTCCTGCACACGGAGAGCGTGCTAGCTGCTGAAACGTGAAGAAAGAAGCTGCAGAACACTGGCACTGAGCGTGCAGCTTTCCAGCGGAGAGAAAAAGCTACTTGAACACTCTGCAAGCCTTTCCACTCCCAAAAACATGCACATGGAAGGAGCTGCTGCAAAAGCGATGCTGTGCTCGCTGCTGCTCCTCCTGAAGCTCTGGCTGCTAAATCTGAGGCTTTCCTTCCAATTTCAAGCTGCAAAGCACTTGCTGAATTGCAGGGAAAGTCCGGGATGCATTTGCTGTGCTGGCACACTTTCTCCTTCCTAGACAGAGTGGAAAAGCTTTTCCCTGCCGTGTAGGCGACAAGAGACGCATTAGACGGGCATCCGGAGCTGTCCGAAGGTAAGCGCCTGTTCCCGGCCTCTTTCGGCACAAGCCCCCGCTCCGGAGCGCACCGCGGCCGGCCGGAGGCTCTCTGCCGGCGAAGGTGCCTCGTCTCCGGCAAGGAAACCTCAGCCGCTTCTCCTGCACACGGAGAGCGTGCTAGCTGCTGAAACGTGAAGAAAGAAGCTGCAGAACACTGGCACTGAGCGTGCAGCTTTCCAGCGGAGAGAAAAAGCTACTTGAACACTCTGCAAGCCTTTCCACTCCCAAAAACATGCACATGGAAGGAGCTGCTGCAAAAGCGATGCTGTGCTCGCTGCTGCTCCTCCTGAAGCTCTGGCTGCTAAATCTGAGGCTTTCCTTCCAATTTCAAGCTGCAAAGCACTTGCTGAATTGCAGGGAACGTCCGGGAGGCATTTGCTCTGCTGGCACACTTTCTCCTTCCTAGACAGAGTGAAAAAGCTTTTCCCTGCCGTGTAGGCGACAAGAGACGCATTAGACGGGCATCCGGAGCTGTCCGAAGGTAAGCGCCTGTTGCCGGCCTCTTTCGGCACAAGCCCCCGCTCCGGAGCGCACCGCGGCCGGCCGGAGGCTCTCTGCCGGCGAAGGTGCCGCTTCTCCGGCAAGGAAGCCTCAGCCGCTTCTCCTGCACACGGAGAGCGTGCTAGCTGCTGAAACGTGAAGAAAGAAGCTGCAGAACACTGGCACTGAGCGTGCAGCTTTCCAGCGGAGAGAAAAAGCTACTTGAACACTCTGCAAGCCTTTCCACTCCCAAAAACATGCACATGGAAGGAGCTGCTGCAAAAGCGATGCTGTGCTCGCTGCTGCTCCTCCTGAAGCTCTGGCTGCTAAATCTGAGGCTTTCCTTCCAATTTCAAGCTGCAAAGCACTTGCTGAATTGCAGGGAACGTCCGGGAGGCATTTGCTCTGCTGGCACACTTTCTCCTTCCTAGACAGAGTGAAAAAGCTTTTCCCTGCCGTGTAGGCGACAAGAGACGCATTAGACGGGCATCCGGAGCTGTCCGAAGGTAAGCGCCTGTTCCCGGCCTCTTTCGGCACAAGCCCCCGCTCCGGAGCGCACCGCGGCCGGCCGGAGGCTCTCTGCCGGCGAAGGTGCCGCTTCTCCGGCAAGGAAGCCTCAGCCGCTTCTCCTGCACACGGAGAGCGTGCTAGCTGCTGAAACGTGAAGAAAGAAGCTGCAGAAGACTGGCACTGAGCGTGCAGCTTTCCAGCGGAGAGAAAAAGCTACTTGAACACTCTGCAAGCCTTTCCACTCCCAAAAACATGCACATGGAAGGAGCTGCTGCAAAAGCGATGCTGTGCTCGCTGCTGCTCCTCCTGAAGCTCTGGCTGCTAAATCTGAGGCTTTCCTTCCAATTTCAAGCTGCAAAGCACTTGCTGAATTGCAGGGAAAGTCCGGGAGGCATTTGCTCTGCTGGCACACTTTCTCCTTCCTAGACAGAGTGGAAAAGCTTTTCCCTGCCGTGTAGGCGACAAGAGACGCATTAGACGGGCATCCGGAGCTGTCCGAAGGTAAGCGCCTGTTCCCGGCCTCTTTCGGCACAAGCCCCCGCTCCGGAGCGCACCGCGGCCGGCCGGAGGCTCTCTGCCGGCGAAGGTGCCTCGTCTCCGGCAAGGAAGCCTCAGCCGCTTCTCCTGCACACGGAGAGCGTGCTAGCTGCTGAAACGTGAAGAAAGAAGCTGCAGAACACTGGCACTGAGCGTGCAGCTTTCCAGCGGAGAGAAAAAGCTACTTGAACACTCTGCAAGCCTTTCCACTCCCAAAAACATGCACATGGAAGGAGCTGCTGCAAAAGCGATGCTGTGCTCGCTGCTGCTCCTCCTGAAGCTCTGGCTGCTAAATCTGAGGCTTTCCTTCCAATTTCAAGCTGCAAAGCACTTGCTGAATTGCAGGGAAAGTCCGGGAGGCATTTGCTCTGCTGGCACACTTTCTCCTTCCTAGACAGAGTGGAAAAGCTTTTCCCTGCCGTGTAGGCGACAAGAGACGCATTAGACGGGCATCCGGAGCTGTCCGAAGGTAAGCGCCTGTTGCCGGCCTCTTTCGGCACAAGCCCCCGCTCCGGAGCGCACCGCGGCCGGCCAGAGGCTCTCTGCCGGCGAAGGTGCCGCTTCTCCGGCAAGGAAGCCTCAGCCGCTTCTCCTGCACACGGAGAGCGTGCTAGCTGCTGAAACGTGAAGAAAGAAGCTGCAGAACACTGGCACTGAGCGTGCAGCTTTCCAGCGGAGAGAAAAAGCTACTTGAACACTCTGCAAGCCTTTCCACTCCCAAAAACATGCACATGGAAGGAGCTGCTGCAAAAGCGATGCTGTGCTCGCTGCTGCTCCTCCTGAAGCTCTGGCTGCTAAATCTGAGGCTTTCCTTCCAATTTTAAGCTGCAAAGCACTTGCTGAATTGCAGGGAACGTCCGGGAGGCATTTGCTGTGCTGGCACACTTTCTCCTTCCTAGACAGAGTGGAAAAGCTTTTCCCTGCCGTGTAGGCGACAAGAGACGCATTAGACGGGCATCCGGAGCTGTCCGAAGGTAAGCGCCTGTTCCCGGCCTCTTTCGGCACAAGCCCCCGCTCCGGAGCGCACCGCGGCCGGCCAGAGGCTCTCTTCCGGCGAAGGTGCCGCTTCTCCGGCAAGGAAGCCTCAGCCGCTTCTGCTGCACACGGAGAGCGTGCTAGCTGCTGAAACGTGAAGAAAGAAGCTGCAGAACACTGGCACTGAGCGTGCAGCTTTCCAGCGGAGAGAAAAAGCTACTTGAACACTCTGCAAGCCTTTCCACTCCCAAAAACATGCACATGGAAGGAGCTGCTGCAAAAGCGATGCTGTGCTCGCTGCTGCTCCTCCTGAAGCTCTGGCTGCTAAATCTGAGGCTTTCCTTCCAATTTCAAGCTGCAAAGCACTTGCTGAATTGCAGGGAAAGTCCGGGATGCATTTGCTGTGCTGGCACACTTTCTCCTTCCTAGACAGAGTGGAAAAGCTTTTCCCTGCCGTGTAGGCGACAAGAGACGCATTAGACGGGCATCCGGAGCTGTCCGAAGGTAAGCGCCTGTTCCCGGCCTCTTTCGGCACAAGCCCCCGCTCCGGAGCGCACCGCGGCCGGCCGGAGGCTCTCTGCCGGCGAAGGTGCCTCGTCTCCGGCAAGGAAACCTCAGCCGCTTCTCCTGCACACGGAGAGCGTGCTAGCTGCTGAAACGTGAAGAAAGAAGCTGCAGAACACTGGCACTGAGCGTGCAGCTTTCCAGCGGAGAGAAAAAGCTACTTGAACACTCTGCAAGCCTTTCCACTCCCAAAAACATGCACATGGAAGGAGCTGCTGCAAAAGCGATGCTGTGCTCGCTGCTGCTCCTCCTGAAGCTCTGGCTGCTAAATCTGAGGCTTTCCTTCCAATTTCAAGCTGCAAAGCACTTGCTGAATTGCAGGGAAAGTCCGGGAGGCATTTGCTCTGCTGGCACACTTTCTCCTTCCTAGACAGAGTGGAAAAGCTTTTCCCTGCCGTGTAGGCGACAAGAGACGCATTAGACGGGCATCCGGAGCTGTCCGAAGGTAAGCGCCTGTTGCCGGCCTCTTTCGGCACAAGCCCCCGCTCCGGAGCGCACCGCGGCCGGCCAGAGGCTCTCTGCCGGCGAAGGTGCCGCTTCTCCGGCAAGGAAGCCTCAGCCGCTTCTCCTGCACACGGAGAGCGTGCTAGCTGCTGAAACGTGAAGAAAGAAGCTGCAGAACACTGGCACTGAGCGTGCAGCTTTCCAGCGGAGAGAAAAAGCTACTTGAACACTCTGCAAGCCTTTCCACTCCCAAAAACATGCACATGGAAGGAGCTGCTGCAAAAGCGATGCTGTGCTCGCTGCTGCTCCTCCTGAAGCTCTGGCTGCTAAATCTGAGGCTTTCCTTCCAATTTCAAGCTGCAAAGCACTTGCTGAATTGCAGGGAAAGTCCGGGATGCATTTGCTGTGCTGGCACACTTTCTCCTTCCTAGACAGAGTGGAAAAGCTTTTCCCTGCCGTGTAGGCGACAAGAGACGCATTAGACGGGCATCCGGAGCTGTCCGAAGGTAAGCGCCTGTTCCCGGCCTCTTTCGGCACAAGCCCCCGCTCCGGAGCGCACCGCGGCAGGCCGGAGGCTCTCTGCCGGCGAAGGTGCCTCGTCTCCGGCAAGGAAACCTCAGCCGCTTCTCCTGCACACGGAGAGCGTGCTAGCTGCTGAAACGTGAAGAAAGAAGCTGCAGAACACTGGCACTGAGCGTGCAGCTTTCCAGCGGAGAGAAAAAGCTACTTGAACACTCTGCAAGCCTTTCCACTCCCAAAAACATGCACATGGAAGGAGCTGCTGCAAAAGCGATGCTGTGCTCGCTGCTGCTCCTCCTGAAGCTCTGGCTGCTAAATCTGAGGCTTTCCTTCTAATTTCAAGCTGCAAAGCACTTGCTGAATTGCAGGGAACGTCCGGGAGGCATTTGCTCTGCTGGCACACTTTCTCCTTCCTAGACAGAGTGAAAAAGCTTTTCCCTGCCGTGTAGGCGACAAGAGACGCATTAGACGGGCATCCGGAGCTGTCCGAAGGTAAGCGCCTGTTCCCGGCCTCTTTCGGCACAAGCCCCCGCTCCGGAGCGCACCGCGGCCGGCCGGAAGCTCTCTGCCGGCGAAGGTGCCGCTTCTCCGGCAAGGAAGCCTCAGCCGCTTCTCCTGCACACGGAGAGCGTGCTAGCTGCTGAAACGTGAAGAAAGAAGCTGCAGAACACTGGCACTGAGCGTGCAGCTTTCCAGCGGAGAGAAAAAGCTACTTGAACACTCTGCAAGCCTTTCCACTCCCAAAAACATGCACGTGGAAGGAGCTGCTGCAAAAGCGATGCTGTGCTCGCTGCTGCTCCTCCTGAAGCTCTGGCTGCTAAATCTGAGGCTTTCCTTCCAATTTCAAGCTGCAAAGCACTTGCTGAATTGCAGGGAAAGTCCGGGAGGCATTTGCTGTGCTGGCACACTTTCTCCTTCCTAGACAGAGTGGAAAAGCTTTTCCCTGCCGTGTAGGCGACAAGAGACGCATTAGACGGGCATCCGGAGCTGTCCGAAGGTAAGCGCCTGTTCCCGGCCTCTTTCGGCACAAGCCCCCGCTCCGGAGCGCACCGCGGCCGGCCAGAGGCTCTCTGCCGGCGAAGGTGCCTCGTCTCCGGCAAGGAAGCCTCAGCCGCTTCTCCTGCACACGGAGAGCGTGCTAGCTGCTGAAACGTGAAGAAAGAAGCTGCAGAACACTGGCACTGAGCGTGCAGCTTTCCAGCGGAGAGAAAAAGCTACTTGAACACTCTGCAAGCCTTTCCACTCCCAAAAACATGCACATGGAAGGAGCTGCTGCAAAAGCGATGCTGTGCTCGCTGCTGCTCCTCCTGAAGCTCTGGCTGCTAAATCTGAGGCTTTCCTTCCAATTTCAAGCTGCAAAGCACTTGCTGAATTGCAGGGAAAGTCCGGGAGGCATTTGCTGTGCTGGCACACTTTCTCCTTCCTAGACAGAGTGGAAAAGCTTTTCCCTGCCGTGTAGGCGACAAGAGACGCATTAGACGGGCATCCGGAGCTGTCCGAAGGTAAGCGCCTGTTCCCGGCCTCTTTCGGCACAAGCCCCCGCTCCGGAGCGCACCGCGGCCGGCCGGAGGCTCTCTGCCGGCGAAGGTGCCTCGTCTCCGGCAAGGAAGCCTCAGCCGCTTCTCCTGCACACGGAGAGCGTGCTAGCTGCTGAAACGTGAAGAAAGAAGCTGCAGAACACTGGCACTGAGCGTGCAGCTTTCCAGCGGAGAGAAAAAGCTACTTGAACACTCTGCAAGCCTTTCCACTCCCAAAAACATGCACATGGAAGGAGCTGCTGCAAAAGCGATGCTGTGCTCGCTGCTGCTCCTCCTGAAGCTCTGGCTGCTAAATCTGAGGCTTTCCTTCCAATTTCAAGCTGCAAAGCACTTGCTGAATTGCAGGGAAAGTCCGGGATGCATTTGCTGTGCTGGCACACTTTCTCCTTCCTAGACAGAGTGGAAAAGCTTTTCCCTGCCGTGTAGGCGACAAGAGACGCATTAGACGGGCATCCGGAGCTGTCCGAAGGTAAGCGCCTGTTCCCGGCCTCTTTCGGCACAAGCCCCCGCTCCGGAGCGCACCGCGGCCGGCCGGAGGCTCTCTGCCGGCGAAGGTGCCTCGTCTCCGGCAAGGAAACCTCAGCCGCTTCTCCTGCACACGGAGAGCGTGCTAGCTGCTGAAACGTGAAGAAAGAAGCTGCAGAACACTGGCACTGAGCGTGCAGCTTTCCAGCGGAGAGAAAAAGCTACTTGAACACTCTGCAAGCCTTTCCACTCCCAAAAACATGCACATGGAAGGAGCTGCTGCAAAAGCGATGCTGTGCTCGCTGCTGCTCCTCCTGAAGCTCTGGCTGCTAAATCTGAGGCATTCCTTCCAATTTCAAGCTGCAAAGCACTTGCTGAATTGCAGGGAACGTCCGGGAGGCATTTGCTCTGCTGGCACACTTTCTCCTTCCTAGACAGAGTGAAAAAGCTTTTCCCTGCCGTGTAGGCGACAAGAGACGCATTAGACGGGCATCCGGAGCTGTCCGAAGGTAAGCGCCTGTTCCCGGCCTCTTTCGGCACAAGCCCCCGCTCCGGAGCGCACCGCGGCCGGCCGGAAGCTCTCTGCCGGCGAAGGTGCCGCTTCTCCGGCAAGGAAGCCTCAGCCGCTTCTCCTGCACACGGAGAGCGTGCTAGCTGCTGAAACGTGAAGAAAGAAGCTGCAGAACACTGGCACTGAGCGTGCAGCTTTCCAGCGGAGAGAAAAAGCTACTTGAACACTCTGCAAGCCTTTCCACTCCCAAAAACATGCACGTGGAAGGAGCTGCTGCAAAAGCGATGCTGTGCTCGCTGCTGCTCCTCCTGAAGCTCTGGCTGCTAAATCTGAGGCTTTCCTTCCAATTTCAAGCTGCAAAGCACTTGCTGAATTGCAGGGAAAGTCCGGGAGGCATTTGCTGTGCTGGCACACTTTCTCCTTCCTAGACAGAGTGGAAAAGCTTTTCCCTGCCGTGTAGGCGACAAGAGACGCATTAGACGGGCATCCGGAGCTGTCCGAAGGTAAGCGCCTGTTCCCGGCCTCTTTCGGCACAAGCCCCCGCTCCGGAGCGCACCGCGGCCGGCCAGAGGCTCTCTGCCGGCGAAGGTGCCTCGTCTCCGGCAAGGAAGCCTCAGCCGCTTCTCCTGCACACGGAGAGCGTGCTAGCTGCTGAAACGTGAAGAAAGAAGCTGCAGAACACTGGCACTGAGCGTGCAGCTTTCCAGCGGAGAGAAAAAGCTACTTGAACACTCTGCAAGCCTTTCCACTCCCAAAAACATGCACATGGAAGGAGCTGCTGCAAAAGCGATGCTGTGCTCGCTGCTGCTCCTCCTGAAGCTCTGGCTGCTAAATCTGAGGCTTTCCTTCCAATTTCAAGCTGCAAAGCACTTGCTGAATTGCAGGGAAAGTCCGGGAGGCATTTGCTGTGCTGGCACACTTTCTCCTTCCTAGACAGAGTGGAAAAGCTTTTCCCTGCCGTGTAGGCGACAAGAGACGCATTAGACGGGCATCCGGAGCTGTCCGAAGGTAAGCGCCTGTTCCCGGCCTCTTTCGGCACAAGCCCCCGCTCCGGAGCGCACCGCGGCCGGCCGGAGGCTCTCTGCCGGCGAAGGTGCCTCGTCTCCGGCAAGGAAGCCTCAGCCGCTTCTCCTGCACACGGAGAGCGTGCTAGCTGCTGAAACGTGAAGAAAGAAGCTGCAGAACACTGGCACTGAGCGTGCAGCTTTCCAGCGGAGAGAAAAAGCTACTTGAACACTCTGCAAGCCTTTCCACTCCCAAAAACATGCACATGGAAGGAGCTGCTGCAAAAGCGATGCTGTGCTCGCTGCTGCTCCTCCTGAAGCTCTGGCTGCTAAATCTGAGGCTTTCCTTCCAATTTCAAGCTGCAAAGCACTTGCTGAATTGCAGGGAAAGTCCGGGAGGCATTTGCTGTGCTGGCACACTTTCTCCTTCCTAGACAGAGTGGAAAAGCTTTTCCCTGCCGTGTAGGCGACAAGAGACGCATTAGACGGGCATCCGGAGCTGTCCGAAGGTAAGCGCCTGTTCCCGGCCTCTTTCGGCACAAGCCCCCGCTCCGGAGCGCACCGCGGCCGGCCGGAGGCTCTCTGCCGGCGAAGGTGCCTCGTCTCCGGCAAGGAAGCCTCAGCCGCTTCTCCTGCACACGGAGAGCGTGCTAGCTGCTGAAACGTGAAGAAAGAAGCTGCAGAACACTGGCACTGAGCGTGCAGCTTTCCAGCGGAGAGAAAAAGCTACTTGAACACTCTGCAAGCCTTTCCACTCCCAAAAACATGCACATGGAAGGAGCTGCTGCAAAAGCGATGCTGTGCTCGCTGCTGCTCCTCCTGAAGCTCTGGCTGCTAAATCTGAGGCTTTCCTTCCAATTTCAAGCTGCAAAGCACTTGCTGAATTGCAGGGAAAGTCCGGGAGGCATTTGCTGTGCTGGCACACTTTCTCCTTCCTAGACAGAGTGGAAAAGCTTTTCCCTGCCGTGTAGGCGACAAGAGACGCATTAGACGGGCATCCGGAGCTGTCCGAAGGTAAGCGCCTGTTCCCGGCCTCTTTCGGCACAAGCCCCCGCTCCGGAGCGCACCGCGGCCGGCCGGAGGCTCTCTGCCGGCGAAGGTGCCTCGTCTCCGGCAAGGAAGCCTCAGCCGCTTCTCCTGCACACGGAGAGCGTGCTAGCTGCTGAAACGTGAAGAAAGAAGCTGCAGAACACTGGCACTGAGCGTGCAGCTTTCCAGCGGAGAGAAAAAGCTACTTGAACACTCTGCAAGCCTTTCCACTCCCAAAAACATGCACATGGAAGGAGCTGCTGCAAAAGCGATGCTGTGCTCGCTGCTGCTCCTCCTGAAGCTCTGGCTGCTAAATCTGAGGCTTTCCTTCCAATTTCAAGCTGCAAAGCACTTGCTGAATTGCAGGGAAAGTCCGGGAGGCATTTGCTGTGCTGGCACACTTTCTCCTTCCTAGACAGAGTGGAAAAGCTTTTCCCTGCCGTGTAGGCGACAAGAGACGCATTAGACGGGCATCCGGAGCTGTCCGAAGGTAAGCGCCTGTTGCCGGCCTCCTTCGGCACAAGCCCCCGCTCCGGAGCGCACCGCGGCCGGCCGGAGGCTCTCTGCCGGCGAAGGTGCCTCGTCTCCGGCAAGGAAGCCTCAGCCGCTTCTCCTGCACACGGAGAGCGTGCTAGCTGCTGAAACGTGAAGAAAGAAGCTGCAGAACACTGGCACTGAGCGTGCAGCTTTCCAGCGGAGAGAAAAAGCTACTTGAACACTCTGCAAGCCTTTCCACTCCCAAAAACATGCACATGGAAGGAGCTGCTGCAAAAGCGATGCTGTGCTCGCTGCTGCTCCTCCTGAAGCTCTGGCTGCTAAATCTGAGGCTTTCCTTCCAATTTCAAGCTGCAAAGCACTTGCTGAATTGCAGGGAAAGTCCGGGATGCATTTGCTGTGCTGGCACACTTTCTCCTTCCTAGACAGAGTGGAAAAGCTTTTCCCTGCCGTGTAGGCGACAAGAGACGCATTAGACGGGCATCCGGAGCTGTCCGAAGGTAAGCGCCTGTTCCCGGCCTCTTTCGGCACAAGCCCCCGCTCCGGAGCGCACCGCGGCCGGCCGGAGGCTCTCTGCCGGCGAAGGTGCCTCGTCTCCGGCAAGGAAACCTCAGCCGCTTCTCCTGCACACGGAGAGCGTGCTAGCTGCTGAAACGTGAAGAAAGAAGCTGCAGAACACTGGCACTGAGCGTGCAGCTTTCCAGCGGAGAGAAAAAGCTACTTGAACACTCTGCAAGCCTTTCCACTCCCAAAAACATGCACATGGAAGGAGCTGCTGCAAAAGCGATGCTGTGCTCGCTGCTGCTCCTCCTGAAGCTCTGGCTGCTAAATCTGAGGCTTTCCTTCCAATTTCAAGCTGCAAAGCACTTGCTGAATTGCAGGGAACGTCCGGGAGGCATTTGCTCTGCTGGCACACTTTCTCCTTCCTAGACAGAGTGGAAAAGCTTTTCCCTGCCGTGTAGGCGACAAGAGACGCATTAGACGGGCATCCGGAGCTGTCCGAAGGTAAGCGCCTGTTCCCGGCCTCTTTCGGCACAAGCCCCCGCTCCGGAGCGCACCGCGGCAGGCCGGAGGCTCTCTGCCGGCGAAGGTGCCTCGTCTCCGGCAAGGAAGCCTCAGCCGCTTCTCCTGCACACGGAGAGCGTGCTAGCTGCTGAAACGTGAAGAAAGAAGCTGCAGAACACTGGCACTGAGCGTGCAGCTTTCCAGCGGAGAGAAAAAGCTACTTGAACACTCTGCAAGCCTTTCCACTCCCAAAAACATGCACATGGAAGGAGCTGCTGCAAAAGCGATGCTGTGCTCGCTGCTGCTCCTCCTGAAGCTCTGGCTGCTAAATCTGAGGCTTTCCTTCCAATTTCAAGCTGCAAAGCACTTGCTGAATTGCAGGGAAAGTCCGGGAGGCATTTGCTGTGCTGGCACACTTTCTCCTTCCTAGACAGAGTGGAAAAGCTTTTCCCTGCCGTGTAGGCGACAAGAGACGCATTAGACGGGCATCCGGAGCTGTCCGAAGGTAAGCGCCTGTTCCCGGCCTCTTTCGGCACAAGCCCCCGCTCCGGAGCGCACCGCGGCCGGCCGGAGGCTCTCTGCCGGCGAAGGTGCCTCGTCTCCGGCAAGGAAGCCTCAGCCGCTTCTCCTGCACACGGAGAGCGTGCTAGCTGCTGAAACGTGAAGAAAGAAGCTGCAGAACACTGGCACTGAGCGTGCAGCTTTCCAGCGGAGAGAAAAAGCTACTTGAACACTCTGCAAGCCTTTCCACTCCCAAAAACATGCACATGGAAGGAGCTGCTGCAAAAGCGATGCTGTGCTCGCTGCTGCTCCTCCTGAAGCTCTGGCTGCTAAATCTGAGGCTTTCCTTCCAATTTCAAGCTGCAAAGCACTTGCTGAATTGCAGGGAAAGTCCGGGAGGCATTTGCTGTGCTGGCACACTTTCTCCTTCCTAGACAGAGTGGAAAAGCTTTTCCCTGCCGTGTAGGCGACAAGAGACGCATTAGACGGGCATCCGGAGCTGTCCGAAGGTAAGCGCCTGTTGCCGGCCTCTTTCGGCACAAGCCCCCGCTCCGGAGCGCACCGCGGCCGGCCGGAGGCTCTCTGCCGGCGAAGGTGCCTCGTCTCCGGCAAGGAAGCCTCAGCCGCTTCTCCTGCACACGGAGAGCGTGCTAGCTGCTGAAACGTGAAGAAAGAAGCTGCAGAACACTGGCACTGAGCGTGCAGCTTTCCAGCGGAGAGAAAAAGCTACTTGAACACTCTGCAAGCCTTTCCACTCCCAAAAACATGCACATGGAAGGAGCTGCTGCAAAAGCGATGCTGTGCTCGCTGCTGCTCCTCCTGAAGCTTTGGCTGCCAAATCTGAGGCTTTCCTTCCAATTTCAAGCTGCAAAGCACTTGCTGAATTGCAGGGAAAGTCCGGGAGGCATTTGCTGTGCTGGCACACTTTCTCCTTCCTAGACAGAGTGGAAAAGCTTTTCCCTGCCGTGTAGGCGACAAGAGACGCATTAGACGGGCATCCGGAGCTGTCCGAAGGTAAGCGCCTGTTGCCGGCCTCCTTCGGCACAAGCCCCCGCTCCGGAGCGCACCGCGGCCGGCCGGAGGCTCTCTGCCGGCGAAGGTGCCTCGTCTCCGGCAAGGAAGCCTCAGCCGCTTCTCCTGCACACGGAGAGCGTGCTAGCTGCTGAAACGTGAAGAAAGAAGCTGCAGAACACTGGCACTGAGCGTGCAGCTTTCCAGCGGAGAGAAAAAGCTACTTGAACACTCTGCAAGCCTTTCCACTCCCAAAAACATGCACATGGAAGGAGCTGCTGCAAAAGCGATGCTGTGCTCGCTGCTGCTCCTCCTGAAGCTCTGGCTGCTAAATCTGAGGCTTTCCTTCCAATTTCAAGCTGCAAAGCACTTGCTGAATTGCAGGGAACGTCCGGGAGGCATTTGCTCTGCTGGCACACTTTCTCCTTCCTAGACAGAGTGGAAAAGCTTTTCCCTGCCGTGTAGGCGACAAGAGACGCATTAGACGGGCATCCGGAGCTGTCCGAAGGTAAGCGCCTGTTCCCGGCCTCTTTCGGCACAAGCCCCCGCTCCGGAGCGCACCGCGGCAGGCCGGAGGCTCTCTGCCGGCGAAGGTGCCTCGTCTCCGGCAAGGAAGCCTCAGCCGCTTCTCCTGCACACGGAGAGCGTGCTAGCTGCTGAAACGTGAAGAAAGAAGCTGCAGAACACTGGCACTGAGCGTGCAGCTTTCCAGCGGAGAGAAAAAGCTACTTGAACACTCTGCAAGCCTTTCCACTCCCAAAAACATGCACATGGAAGGAGCTGCTGCAAAAGCGATGCTGTGCTCGCTGCTGCTCCTCCTGAAGCTCTGGCTGCTAAATCTGAGGCTTTCCTTCCAATTTCAAGCTGCAAAGCACTTGCTGAATTGCAGGGAAAGTCCGGGAGGCATTTGCTGTGCTGGCACACTTTCTCCTTCCTAGACAGAGTGGAAAAGCTTTTCCCTGCCGTGTAGGCGACAAGAGACGCATTAGACGGGCATCCGGAGCTGTCCGAAGGTAAGCGCCTGTTCCCGGCCTCTTTCGGCACAAGCCCCCGCTCCGGAGCGCACCGCGGCCGGCCGGAGGCTCTCTGCCGGCGAAGGTGCCTCGTCTCCGGCAAGGAAGCCTCAGCCGCTTCTCCTGCACACGGAGAGCGTGCTAGCTGCTGAAACGTGAAGAAAGAAGCTGCAGAACACTGGCACTGAGCGTGCAGCTTTCCAGCGGAGAGAAAAAGCTACTTGAACACTCTGCAAGCCTTTCCACTCCCAAAAACATGCACATGGAAGGAGCTGCTGCAAAAGCGATGCTGTGCTCGCTGCTGCTCCTCCTGAAGCTCTGGCTGCTAAATCTGAGGCTTTCCTTCCAATTGCAAGCTGCAAAGCACTTGCTGAATTGCAGGGAAAGTCCGGGAGGCATTTGCTGTGCTGGCACACTTTCTCCTTTCTAGACAGAGTGGAAAAGCTTTTCCCTGCCGTGTAGGCGACAAGAGACGCATTAGACGGGCATCCGGAGCTGTCCGAAGGTAAGCGCCTGTTGCCGGCCTCTTTCGGCACAAGCCCCCGCTCCGGAGCGCACCGCGGCCGGCCGGAGGCTCTCTGCCGGCGAAGGTGCCTCGTCTCCGGCAAGGAAGCCTCAGCCGCTTCTCCTGCACACGGAGAGCGTGCTAGCTGCTGAAACGTGAAGAAAGAAGCTGCAGAACACTGGCACTGAGCGTGCAGCTTTCCAGCGGAGAGAAAAAGCTACTTGAACACTCTGCAAGCCTTTCCACTCCCAAAAACATGCACATGGAAGGAGCTGCTGCAAAAGCGATGCTGTGCTCGCTGCTGCTCCTCCTGAAGCTTTGGCTGCCAAATCTGAGGCTTTCCTTCCAATTTCAAGCTGCAAAGCACTTGCTGAATTGCAGGGAAAGTCCGGGAGGCATTTGCTGTGCTGGCACACTTTCTCCTTCCTAGACAGAGTGGAAAAGCTTTTCCCTGCCGTGTAGGCGACAAGAGACGCATTAGACGGGCATCCGGAGCTGTCCGAAGGTAAGCGCCTGTTGCCGGCCTCCTTCGGCACAAGCCCCCGCTCCGGAGCGCACCGCGGCCGGCCGGAGGCTCTCTGCCGGCGAAGGTGCCTCGTCTCCGGCAAGGAAGCCTCAGCCGCTTCTCCTGCACACGGAGAGCGTGCTAGCTGCTGAAACGTGAAGAAAGAAGCTGCAGAACACTGGCACTGAGCGTGCAGCTTTCCAGCGGAGAGAAAAAGCTACTTGAACACTCTGCAAGCCTTTCCACTCCCAAAAACATGCACATGGAAGGAGCTGCTGCAAAAGCGATGCTGTGCTCGCTGCTGCTCCTCCTGAAGCTCTGGCTGCTAAATCTGAGGCTTTCCTTCCAATTTCAAGCTGCAATGCACTTGCTGAATTGCAGGGAACGTCCGGGAGGCATTTGCTGTGCTGGCACACTTTCTCCTTCCTAGACAGAGTGGAAAAGCTTTTCCCTGCCGTGTAGGCGACAAGAGACGCATTAGACGGGCATCCGGAGCTGTCCGAAGGTAAGCGCCTGTTCCCGGCCTCTTTCGGCACAAGCCCCCGCTCCGGAGCGCACCGCGGCCGGCCAGAGGCTCTCTGCCGGCGAAGGTGCCGCTTCTCCGGCAAGGAAGCCTCAGCCGCTTCTCCTGCACACGGAGAGCGTGCTAGCTGCTGAAACGTGAAGAAAGAAGCTGCAGAACACTGGCACTGAGCGTGCAGCTTTCCAGCGGAGAGAAAAAGCTACTTGAACACTCTGCAAGCCTTTCCACTCCCAAAAACATGCACATGGAAGGAGCTGCTGCAAAAGCGATGCTGTGCTCGCTGCTGCTCCTCCTGAAGCTCTGGCTGCTAAATCTGAGGCTTTCCTTCCAATTTCAAGCTGCAAAGCACTTGCTGAATTGCAGGGAAAGTCCGGGATGCATTTGCTGTGCTGGCACACTTTCTCCTTCCTAGACAGAGTGGAAAAGCTTTTCCCTGCCGTGTAGGCGACAAGAGACGCATTAGACGGGCATCCGGAGCTGTCCGAAGGTAAGCGCCTGTTCCCGGCCTCTTTCGGCACAAGCCCCCGCTCCGGAGCGCACCGCGGCCGGCCGGAGGCTCTCTGCCGGCGAAGGTGCCTCGTCTCCGGCAAGGAAACCTCAGCCGCTTCTCCTGCACACGGAGAGCGTGCTAGCTGCTGAAACGTGAAGAAAGAAGCTGCAGAACACTGGCACTGAGCGTGCAGCTTTCCAGCGGAGAGAAAAAGCTACTTGAACACTCTGCAAGCCTTTCCACTCCCAAAAACATGCACATGGAAGGAGCTGCTGCAAAAGCGATGCTGTGCTCGCTGCTGCTCCTCCTGAAGCTCTGGCTGCTAAATCTGAGGCTTTCCTTCCAATTTCAAGCTGCAAAGCACTTGCTGAATTGCAGGGAAAGTCCGGGAGGCATTTGCTGTGCTGGCACACTTTCTCCTTCCTAGACAGAGTGGAAAAGCTTTTCCCTGCCGTGTAGGCGACAAGAGACGCATTAGACGGGCATCCGGAGCTGTCCGAAGGTAAGCGCCTGTTCCCGGCCTCTTTCGGCACAAGCCCCCGCTCCGGAGCGCACCGCGGCCGGCCGGAGGCTCTCTGCCGGCGAAGGTGCCTCGTCTCCGGCAAGGAAACCTCAGCCGCTTCTCCTGCACACGGAGAGCGTGCTAGCTGCTGAAACGTGAAGAAAGAAGCTGCAGAACACTGGCACTGAGCGTGCAGCTTTCCAGCGGAGAGAAAAAGCTACTTGAACACTCTGCAAGCCTTTCCACTCCCAAAAACATGCACATGGAAGGAGCTGCTGCAAAAGCGATGCTGTGCTCGCTGCTGCTCCTCCTGAAGCTCTGGCTGCTAAATCTGAGGCTTTCCTTCCAATTTCAAGCTGCAAAGCACTTGCTGAATTGCAGGGAACGTCCGGGAGGCATTTGCTCTGCTGGCACACTTTCTCCTTCCTAGACAGAGTGGAAAAGCTTTTCCCTGCCGTGTAGGCGACAAGAGACGCATTAGACGGGCATCCGGAGCTGTCCGAAGGTAAGCGCCTGTTCCCGGCCTCTTTCGGCACAAGCCCCCGCTCCGGAGCGCACCGCGGCAGGCCGGAGGCTCTCTGCCGGCGAAGGTGCCTCGTCTCCGGCAAGGAAGCCTCAGCCGCTTCTCCTGCACACGGAGAGCGTGCTAGCTGCTGAAACGTGAAGAAAGAAGCTGCAGAACACTGGCACTGAGCGTGCAGCTTTCCAGCGGAGAGAAAAAGCTACTTGAACACTCTGCAAGCCTTTCCACTCCCAAAAACATGCACATGGAAGGAGCTGCTGCAAAAGCGATGCTGTGCTCGCTGCTGCTCCTCCTGAAGCTCTGGCTGCTAAATCTGAGGCTTTCCTTCCAATTTCAAGCTGCAAAGCACTTGCTGAATTGCAGGGAAAGTCCGGGAGGCATTTGCTGTGCTGGCACACTTTCTCCTTCCTAGACAGAGTGGAAAAGCTTTTCCCTGCCGTGTAGGCGACAAGAGACGCATTAGACGGGCATCCGGAGCTGTCCGAAGGTAAGCGCCTGTTGCCGGCCTCTTTCGGCACAAGCCCCCGCTCCGGAGCGCACCGCGGCCGGCCGGAGGCTCTCTGCCGGCGAAGGTGCCTCGTCTCCGGCAAGGAAGCCTCAGCCGCTTCTCCTGCACACGGAGAGCGTGCTAGCTGCTGAAACGTGAAGAAAGAAGCTGCAGAACACTGGCACTGAGCGTGCAGCTTTCCAGCGGAGAGAAAAAGCTACTTGAACACTCTGCAAGCCTTTCCACTCCCAAAAACATGCACATGGAAGGAGCTGCTGCAAAAGCGATGCTGTGCTCGCTGCTGCTCCTCCTGAAGCTTTGGCTGCCAAATCTGAGGCTTTCCTTCCAATTTCAAGCTGCAAAGCACTTGCTGAATTGCAGGGAAAGTCCGGGAGGCATTTGCTGTGCTGGCACACTTTCTCCTTCCTAGACAGAGTGGAAAAGCTTTTCCCTGCCGTGTAGGCGACAAGAGACGCATTAGACGGGCATCCGGAGCTGTCCGAAGGTAAGCGCCTGTTCCCGGCCTCTTTCGGCACAAGCCCCCGCTCCGGAGCGCACCGCGGCCGGCCGGAGGCTCTCTGCCGGCGAAGGTGCCTCGTCTCCGGCAAGGAAGCCTCAGCCGCTTCTCCTGCACACGGAGAGCGTGCTAGCTGCTGAAACGTGAAGAAAGAAGCTGCAGAACACTGGCACTGAGCGTGCAGCTTTCCAGCGGAGAGAAAAAGCTACTTGAACACTCTGCAAGCCTTTCCACTCCCAAAAACATGCACATGGAAGGAGCTGCTGCAAAAGCGATGCTGTGCTCGCTGCTGCTGCTCCTGAAGCTCTGGCTGCTAAATCTGAGGCTTTCCTTCCAATTTCAAGCTGCAAAGCACTTGCTGAATTGCAGGGAACGTCCGGGAGGCATTTGCTGTGCTGGCACACTTTCTCCTTCCTAGACAGAGTGGAAAAGCTTTTCCCTGCCGTGTAGGCGACAAGAGACGCATTAGACGGGCATCCGGAGCTGTCCGAAGGTAAGCGCCTGTTCCCGGCCTCTTTCGGCACAAGCCCCCGCTCCGGAGCGCACCGCGGCCGGCCGGAGGCTCTCTGCCGGCGAAGGTGCCTCGTCTCCGGCAAGGAAGCCTCAGCCGCTTCTCCTGCACACGGAGAGCGTGCTAGCTGCTGAAACGTGAAGAAAGAAGCTGCAGAACACTGGCACTGAGCGTGCAGCTTTCCAGCGGAGAGAAAAAGCTACTTGAACACTCTGCAAGCCTTTCCACTCCCAAAAACATGCACATGGAAGGAGCTGCTGCAAAAGCGATGCTGTGCTCGCTGCTGCTCCTCCTGAAGCTCTGGCTGCTAAATCTGAGGCTTTCCTTCCAATTTCAAGCTGCAAAGCACTTGCTGAATTGCAGGGAAAGTCCGGGAGGCATTTGCTGTGCTGGCACACTTTCTCCTTCCTAGACAGAGTGGAAAAGCTTTTCCCTGCCGTGTAGGCGACAAGAGACGCATTAGACGGGCATCCGGAGCTGTCCGAAGGTAAGCGCCTGTTCCCGGCCTCTTTCGGCACAAGCCCCCGCTCCGGAGCGCACCGCGGCCGGCCGGAGGCTCTCTGCCGGCGAAGGTGCCTCGTCTCCGGCAAGGAAGCCTCAGCCGCTTCTCCTGCACACGGAGAGCGTGCTAGCTGCTGAAACGTGAAGAAAGAAGCTGCAGAACACTGGCACTGAGCGTGCAGCTTTCCAGCGGAGAGAAAAAGCTACTTGAACACTCTGCAAGCCTTTCCACTCCCAAAAACATGCACATGGAAGGAGCTGCTGCAAAAGCGATGCTGTGCTCGCTGCTGCTCCTCCTGAAGCTCTGGCTGCTAAATCTGAGGCTTTCTATCCAATTTCAAGCTGCAAAGCACTTGCTGAATTGCAGGGAAAGTCCGGGAGGCATTTGCTGTGCTGGCACACTTTCTCCTTCCTAGACAGAGTGGAAAAGCTTTTCCCTGCCGTGTAGGCGACAAGAGACGCATTAGACGGGCATCCGGAGCTGTCCGAAGGTAAGCGCCTGTTCCCGGCCTCTTTCGGCACAAGCCCCCGCTCCGGAGCGCACCGCGGCCGGCCGGAGGCTCTCTGCCGGCGAAGGTGCCTCGTCTCCGGCAAGGAAGCCTCAGCCGCTTCTCCTGCACACGGAGAGCGTGCTAGCTGCTGAAACGTGAAGAAAGAAGCTGCAGAACACTGGCACTGAGCGTGCAGCTTTCCAGCGGAGAGAAAAAGCTACTTGAACACTCTGCAAGCCTTTCCACTCCCAAAAACATGCACATGGAAGGAGCTGCTGCAAAAGCGATGCTGTGCTCGCTGCTGCTCCTCCTGAAGCTCTGGCTGCTAAATCTGAGGCTTTCCTTCCAATTTCAAGCTGCAAAGCACTTGCTGAATTGCAGGGAACGTCCGGGAGGCATTTGCTGTGCTGGCACACTTTCTCCTTCCTAGACAGAGTGGAAAAGCTTTTCCCTGCCGTGTAGGCGACAAGAGACGCATTAGACGGGCATCCGGAGCTGTCCGAAGGTAAGCGCCTGTTGCCGGCCTCTTTCGGCACAAGCCCCCGCTCCGGAGCGCACCGCGGCCGGCCGGAGGCTCTCTGCCGGCGAAGGTGCCTCGTCTCCGGCAAGGAAGCCTCAGCCGCTTCTCCTGCACACGGAGAGCGTGCTAGCTGCTGAAACGTGAAGAAAGAAGCTGCAGAACACTGGCACTGAGCGTGCAGCTTTCCAGCGGAGAGAAAAAGCTACTTGAACACTCTGCAAGCCTTTCCACTCCCAAAAACATGCACATGGAAGGAGCTGCTGCAAAAGCGATGCTGTGCTCGCTGCTGCTCCTCCTGAAGCTCTGGCTGCTAAATCTGAGGCTTTCTATCCAATTTCAAGCTGCAAAGCACTTGCTGAATTGCAGGGAAAGTCCGGGAGGCATTTGCTGTGCTGGCACACTTTCTCCTTCCTAGACAGAGTGGAAAAGCTTTTCCCTGCCGTGTAGGCGACAAGAGACGCATTAGACGGGCATCCGGAGCTGTCCGAAGGTAAGCGCCTGTTCCCGGCCTCTTTCGGCACAAGCCCCCGCTCCGGAGCGCACCGCGGCCGGCCGGAGGCTCTCTGCCGGCGAAGGTGCCTCGTCTCCGGCAAGGAAGCCTCAGCCGCTTCTCCTGCACACGGAGAGCGTGCTAGCTGCTGAAACGTGAAGAAAGAAGCTGCAGAACACTGGCACTGAGCGTGCAGCTTTCCAGCGGAGAGAAAAAGCTACTTGAACACTCTGCAAGCCTTTCCACTCCCAAAAACATGCACATGGAAGGAGCTGCTGCAAAAGCGATGCTGTGCTCGCTGCTGCTCCTCCTGAAGCTCTGGCTGCTAAATCTGAGGCTTTCCTTCCAATTTCAAGCTGCAAAGCACTTGCTGAATTGCAGGGAAAGTCCGGGAGGCATTTGCTGTGCTGGCACACTTTCTCCTTCCTAGACAGAGTGGAAAAGCTTTTCCCTGCCGTGTAGGCGACAAGAGACGCATTAGACGGGCATCCGGAGCTGTCCGAAGGTAAGCGCCTGTTGCCGGCCTCTTTCGGCACAAGCCCCCGCTCCGGAGCGCACCGCGGCCGGCCGGAGGCTCTCTGCCGGCGAAGGTGCCTCGTCTCCGGCAAGGAAGCCTCAGCCGCTTCTCCTGCACACGGAGAGCGTGCTAGCTGCTGAAACGTGAAGAAAGAAGCTGCAGAACACTGGCACTGAGCGTGCAGCTTTCCAGCGGAGAGAAAAAGCTACTTGAACACTCTGCAAGCCTTTCCACTCCCAAAAACATGCACATGGAAGGAGCTGCTGCAAAAGCGATGCTGTGCTCGCTGCTGCTCCTCCTGAAGCTCTGGCTGCTAAATCTGAGGCTTTCCTTCCAATTTCAAGCTGCAAAGCACTTGCTGAATTGCAGGGAACGTCCGGGAGGCATTTGCTCTGCTGGCACACTTTCTCCTTCCTAGACAGAGTGGAAAAGCTTTTCCCTGCCGTGTAGGCGACAAGAGACGCATTAGACGGGCATCCGGAGCTGTCCGAAGGTAAGCGCCTGTTCCCGGCCTCTTTCGGCACAAGCCCCCGCTCCGGAGCGCACCGCGGCCGGCCGGAGGCTCTCTGCCGGCGAAGGTGCCGCTTCTCCGGCAAGGAAGCCTCAGCCGCTTCTCCTGCACACGGAGAGCGTGCTAGCTGCTGAAACGTGAAGAAAGAAGCTGCAGAACACTGGCACTGAGCGTGCAGCTTTCCAGCGGAGAGAAAAAGCTACTTGAACACTCTGCAAGCCTTTCCACTCCCAAAAACATGCACATGGAAGGAGCTGCTGCAAAAGCGATGCTGTGCTCGCTGCTGCTCCTCCTGAAGCTCTGGCTGCTAAATCTGAGGCTTTCCTTCCAATTTCAAGCTGCAAAGCACTTGCTGAATTGCAGGGAAAGTCCGGGAGGCATTTGCTGTGCTGGCACACTTTCTCCTTCCTAGACAGAGTGGAAAAGCTTTTCCCTGCCGTGTAGGCGACAAGAGACGCATTAGACGGGCATCCGGAGCTGTCCGAAGGTAAGCGCCTGTTGCCGGCCTCTTTCGGCACAAGCCCCCGCTCCGGAGCGCACCGCGGCCGGCCGGAGGCTCTCTGCCGGCGAAGGTGCCTCGTCTCCGGCAAGGAAGCCTCAGCCGCTTCTCCTGCACACGGAGAGCGTGCTAGCTGCTGAAACGTGAAGAAAGAAGCTGCAGAACACTGGCACTGAGCGTGCAGCTTTCCAGCGGAGAGAAAAAGCTACTTGAACACTCTGCAAGCCTTTCCACTCCCAAAAACATGCACATGGAAGGAGCTGCTGCAAAAGCGATGCTGTGCTCGCTGCTGCTCCTCCTGAAGCTTTGGCTGCTAAATCTGAGGCTTTCCTTCCAATTTCAAGCTGCAAAGCACTTGCTGAATTGCAGGGAAAGTCCGGGAGGCATTTGCTGTGCTGGCACACTTTCTCCTTCCTAGACAGAGTGGAAAAGCTTTTCCCTGCCGTGTAGGCGACAAGAGACGCATTAGACGGGCATCCGGAGCTGTCCGAAGGTAAGCGCCTGTTGCCGGCCTCTTTCGGCACAAGCCCCCGCTCCGGAGCGCACCGCGGCCGGCCGGAGGCTCTCTGCCGGCGAAGGTGCCTCGTCTCCGGCAAGGAAGCCTCAGCCGCTTCTCCTGCACACGGAGAGCGTGCTAGCTGCTGAAACGTGAAGAAAGAAGCTGCAGAACACTGGCACTGAGCGTGCAGCTTTCCAGCGGAGAGAAAAAGCTACTTGAACACTCTGCAAGCCTTTCCACTCCCAAAAACATGCACATGGAAGGAGCTGCTGCAAAAGCGATGCTGTGCTCGCTGCTGCTGCTCCTGAAGCTCTGGCTGCTAAATCTGAGGCTTTCCTTCCAATTTCAAGCTGCAAAGCACTTGCTGAATTGCAGGGAAAGTCCGGGATGCATTTGCTGTGCTGGCACACTTTCTCCTTCCTAGACAGAGTGGAAAAGCTTTTCCCTGCCGTGTAGGCGACAAGAGACGCATTAGACGGGCATCCGGAGCTGTCCGAAGGTAAGCGCCTGTTGCCGGCCTCTTTCGGCACAAGCCCCCGCTCCGGAGCGCACCGCGGCCGGCCGGAGGCTCTCTGCCGGCGAAGGTGCCTCGTCTCCGGCAAGGAAGCCTCAGCCGCTTCTCCTGCACACGGAGAGCGTGCTAGCTGCTGAAACGTGAAGAAAGAAGCTGCAGAACACTGGCACTGAGCGTGCAGCTTTCCAGCGGAGAGAAAAAGCTACTTGAACACTCTGCAAGCCTTTCCACTCCCAAAAACATGCACATGGAAGGAGCTGCTGCAAAAGCGATGCTGTGCTCGCTGCTGCTCCTCCTGAAGCTCTGGCTGCTAAATCTGAGGCTTTCCTTCCAATTTCAAGCTGCAAAGCACTTGCTGAATTGCAGGGAAAGTCCGGGAGGCATTTGCTGTGCTGGCACACTTTCTCCTTCCTAGACAGAGTGGAAAAGCTTTTCCCTGCCGTGTAGGCGACAAGAGACGCATTAGACGGGCATCCGGAGCTGTCCGAAGGTAAGCGCTTGTTCCCGGCCTCTTTCGGCACAAGCCCCCGCTCCGGAGCGCACCGCGGCCGGCCGGAGGCTCTCTGCCGGCGAAGGTGCCTCGTCTCCGGCAAGGAAGCCTCAGCCGCTTCTCCTGCACACGGAGAGCGTGCTAGCTGCTGAAACGTGAAGAAAGAAGCTGCAGAACACTGGCACTGAGCGTGCAGCTTTCCAGCGGAGAGAAAAAGCTACTTGAACACTCTGCAAGCCTTTCCACTCCCAAAAACATGCACATGGAAGGAGCTGCTGCAAAAGCGATGCTGTGCTCGCTGCTGCTCCTCCTGAAGCTCTGGCTGCTAAATCTGAGGCTTTCCTTCCAATTTCAAGCTGCAAAGCACTTGCTGAATTGCAGGGAAAGTCCGGGAGGCATTTGCTGTGCTGGCACACTTTCTCCTTCCTAGACAGAGTGGAAAAGCTTTTCCCTGCCGTGTAGGCGACAAGAGACGCATTAGACGGGCATCCGGAGCTGTCCGAAGGTAAGCGCCTGTTCCCGGCCTCTTTCGGCACAAGCCCCCGCTCCGGAGCGCACCGCGGCCGGCCGGAGGCTCTCTGCCGGCGAAGGTGCCTCGTCTCCGGCAAGGAAGCCTCAGCCGCTTCTCCTGCACACGGAGAGCGTGCTAGCTGCTGAAACGTGAAGAAAGAAGCTGCAGAACACTGGCACTGAGCGTGCAGCTTTCCAGCGGAGAGAAAAAGCTACTTGAACACTCTGCAAGCCTTTCCACTCCCAAAAACATGCACATGGAAGGAGCTGCTGCAAAAGCGATGCTGTGCTCGCTGCTGCTCCTCCTGAAGCTCTGGCTGCTAAATCTGAGGCTTTCCTTCCAATTTCAAGCTGCAAAGCACTTGCTGAATTGCAGGGAACGTCCGGGAGGCATTTGCTGTGCTGGCACACTTTCTCCTTCCTAGACAGAGTGGAAAAGCTTTTCCCTGCCGTGTAGGCGACAAGAGACGCATTAGACGGGCATCCGGAGCTGTCCGAAGGTAAGCGCCTGTTGCCGGCCTCTTTCGGCACAAGCCCCCGCTCCGGAGCGCACCGCGGCCGGCCGGAGGCTCTCTGCCGGCGAAGGTGCCGCTTCTCCGGCAAGGAAGCCTCAGCCGCTTCTCCTGCACACGGAGAGCGTGCTAGCTGCTGAAACGTGAAGAAAGAAGCTGCAGAACACTGGCACTGAGCGTGCAGCTTTCCAGCGGAGAGAAAAAGCTACTTGAACACTCTGCAAGCCTTTCCACTCCCAAAAACATGCACATGGAAGGAGCTGCTGCAAAAGCGATGCTGTGCTCGCTGCTGCTCCTCCTGAAGCTCTGGCTGCTAAATCTGAGGCTTTCCTTCCAATTTCAAGCTGCAAAGCACTTGCTGAATTGCAGGGAAAGTCCGGGATGCATTTGCTGTGCTGGCACACTTTCTCCTTCCTAGACAGAGTGGAAAAGCTTTTCCCTGCCGTGTAGGCGACAAGAGACGCATTAGACGGGCATCCGGAGCTGTCCGAAGGTAAGCGCCTGTTGCCGGCCTCTTTCGGCACAAGCCCCCGCTCCGGAGCGCACCGCGGCCGGCCGGAGGCTCTCTGCCGGCGAAGGTGCCTCGTCTCCGGCAAGGAAGCCTCAGCCGCTTCTCCTGCACACGGAGAGCGTGCTAGCTGCTGAAACGTGAAGAAAGAAGCTGCAGAACACTGGCACTGAGCGTGCAGCTTTCCAGCGGAGAGAAAAAGCTACTTGAACACTCTGCAAGCCTTTCCACTCCCAAAAACATGCACATGGAAGGAGCTGCTGCAAAAGCGATGCTGTGCTCGCTGCTGCTCCTCCTGAAGCTCTGGCTGCTAAATCTGAGGCTTTCCTTCCAATTTCAAGCTGCAAAGCACTTGCTGAATTGCAGGGAACGTCCGGGAGGCATTTGCTGTGCTGGCACACTTTCTCCTTCCTAGACAGAGTGGAAAAGCTTTTCCCTGCCGTGTAGGCGACAAGAGACGCATTAGACGGGCATCCGGAGCTGTCCGAAGGTAAGCGCCTGTTCCCGGCCTCTTTCGGCACAAGCCCCCGCTCCGGAGCGCACCGCGGCCGGCCGGAGGCTCTCTGCCGGCGAAGGTGCCTCGTCTCCGGCAAGGAAACCTCAGCCGCTTCTCCTGCACACGGAGAGCGTGCTAGCTGCTGAAACGTGAAGAAAGAAGCTGCAGAACACTGGCACTGAGCGTGCAGCTTTCCAGCGGAGAGAAAAAGCTACTTGAACACTCTGCAAGCCTTTCCACTCCCAAAAACATGCACATGGAAGGAGCTGCTGCAAAAGCGATGCTGTGCTCGCTGCTGCTCCTCCTGAAGCTCTGGCTGCTAAATCTGAGGCTTTCCTTCCAATTTCAAGCTGCAAAGCACTTGCTGAATTGCAGGGAACGTCCGGGAGGCATTTGCTGTGCTGGCACACTTTCTCCTTCCTAGACAGAGTGGAAAAGCTTTTCCCTGCCGTGTAGGCGACAAGAGACGCATTAGACGGGCATCCGGAGCTGTCCGAAGGTAAGCGCCTGTTCCCGGCCTCTTTCGGCACAAGCCCCCGCTCCGGAGCGCACCGCGGCCGGCCAGAGGCTCTCTGCCGGCGAAGGTGCCGCTTCTCCGGCAAGGAAGCCTCAGCCGCTTCTCCTGCACACGGAGAGCGTGCTAGCTGCTGAAACGTGAAGAAAGAAGCTGCAGAACACTGGCACTGAGCGTGCAGCTTTCCAGCGGAGAGAAAAAGCTACTTGAACACTCTGCAAGCCTTTCCACTCCCAAAAACATGCACATGGAAGGAGCTGCTGCAAAAGCGATGCTGTGCTCGCTGCTGCTCCTCCTGAAGCTCTGGCTGCTAAATCTGAGGCTTTCCTTCCAATTTCAAGCTGCAAAGCACTTGCTGAATTGCAGGGAAAGTCCGGGAGGCATTTGCTGTGCTGGCACACTTTCTCCTTCCTAGACAGAGTGGAAAAGCTTTTCCCTGCCGTGTAGGCGACAAGAGACGCATTAGACGGGCATCCGGAGCTGTCCGAAGGTAAGCGCCTGTTGCCGGCCTCTTTCGGCACAAGCCCCCGCTCCGGAGCGCACCGCGGCCGGCCGGAGGCTCTCTGCCGGCGAAGGTGCCTCGTCTCCGGCAAGGAAGCCTCAGCCGCTTCTCCTGCACACGGAGAGCGTGCTAGCTGCTGAAACGTGAAGAAAGAAGCTGCAGAACACTGGCACTGAGCGTGCAGCTTTCCAGCGGAGAGAAAAAGCTACTTGAACACTCTGCAAGCCTTTCCACTCCCAAAAACATGCACATGGAAGGAGCTGCTGCAAAAGCGATGCTGTGCTCGCTGCTGCTCCTCCTGAAGCTCTGGCTGCTAAATCTGAGGCTTTCCTTCCAATTTCAAGCTGCAAAGCACTTGCTGAATTGCAGGGAACGTCCGGGAGGCATTTGCTGTGCTGGCACACTTTCTCCTTCCTAGACAGAGTGGAAAAGCTTTTCCCTGCCGTGTAGGCGACAAGAGACGCATTAGACGGGCATCCGGAGCTGTCCGAAGGTAAGCGCCTGTTGCCGGCCTCTTTCGGCACAAGCCCCCGCTCCGGAGCGCACCGCGGCCGGCCGGAGGCTCTCTGCCGGCGAAGGTGCCTCGTCTCCGGCAAGGAAGCCTCAGCCGCTTCTCCTGCACACGGAGAGCGTGCTAGCTGCTGAAACGTGAAGAAAGAAGCTGCAGAACACTGGCACTGAGCGTGCAGCTTTCCAGCGGAGAGAAAAAGCTACTTGAACACTCTGCAAGCCTTTCCACTCCCAAAAACATGCACATGGAAGGAGCTGCTGCAAAAGCGATGCTGTGCTCGCTGCTGCTCCTCCTGAAGCTCTGGCTGCTAAATCTGAGGCTTTCCTTCCAATTTCAAGCTGCAAAGCACTTGCTGAATTGCAGGGAACGTCCGGGAGGCATTTGCTGTGCTGGCACACTTTCTCCTTCCTAGACAGAGTGGAAAAGCTTTTCCCTGCCGTGTAGGCGACAAGAGACGCATTAGACGGGCATCCGGAGCTGTCCGAAGGTAAGCGCCTGTTGCCGGCCTCTTTCGGCACAAGCCCCCGCTCCGGAGCGCACCGCGGCCGGCCGGAGGCTCTCTGCCGGCGAAGGTGCCTCGTCTCCGGCAAGGAAGCCTCAGCCGCTTCTCCTGCACACGGAGAGCGTGCTAGCTGCTGAAACGTGAAGAAAGAAGCTGCAGAACACTGGCACTGAGCGTGCAGCTTTCCAGCGGAGAGAAAAAGCTACTTGAACACTCTGCAAGCCTTTCCACTCCCAAAAACATGCACATGGAAGGAGCTGCTGCAAAAGCGATGCTGTGCTCGCTGCTGCTCCTCCTGAAGCTCTGGCTGCTAAATCTGAGGCTTTCCTTCCAATTTCAAGCTGCAAAGCACTTGCTGAATTGCAGGGAAAGTCCGGGAGGCATTTGCTCTGCTGGCACACTTTCTCCTTCCTAGACAGAGTGGAAAAGCTTTTCCCTGCCGTGTAGGCGACAAGAGACGCATTAGACGGGCATCCGGAGCTGTCCGAAGGTAAGCGCCTGTTCCCGGCCTCTTTCGGCACAAGCCCCCGCTCCGGAGCGCACCGCGGCCGGCCGGAGGCTCTCTGCCGGCGAAGGTGCCTCGTCTCCGGCAAGGAAGCCTCAGCCGCTTCTCCTGCACACGGAGAGCGTGCTAGCTGCTGAAACGTGAAGAAAGAAGCTGCAGAACACTGGCACTGAGCGTGCAGCTTTCCAGCGGAGAGAAAAAGCTACTTGAACACTCTGCAAGCCTTTCCACTCCCAAAAACATGCACATGGAAGGAGCTGCTGCAAAAGCGATGCTGTGCTCGCTGCTGCTCCTCCTGAAGCTCTGGCTGCTAAATCTGAGGCTTTCCTTCCAATTTCAAGCTGCAAAGCACTTGCTGAATTGCAGGGAAAGTCCGGGAGGCATTTGCTCTGCTGGCACACTTTCTCCTTCCTAGACAGAGTGGAAAAGCTTTTCCCTGCCGTGTAGGCGACAAGAGACGCATTAGACGGGCATCCGGAGCTGTCCGAAGGTAAGCGCCTGTTCCCGGCCTCTTTCGGCACAAGCCCCCGCTCCGGAGCGCACCGCGGCCGGCCGGAGGCTCTCTGCCGGCGAAGGTGCCTCGTCTCCGGCAAGGAAGCCTCAGCCGCTTCTCCTGCACACGGAGAGCGTGCTAGCTGCTGAAACGTGAAGAAAGAAGCTGCAGAACACTGGCACTGAGCGTGCAGCTTTCCAGCGGAGAGAAAAAGCTACTTGAACACTCTGCAAGCCTTTCCACTCCCAAAAACATGCACATGGAAGGAGCTGCTGCAAAAGCGATGCTGTGCTCGCTGCTGCTCCTCCTGAAGCTCTGGCTGCTAAATCTGAGGCTTTCCTTCCAATTTCAAGCTGCAAAGCACTTGCTGAATTGCAGGGAACGTCCGGGAGGCATTTGCTGTGCTGGCACACTTTCTCCTTCCTAGACAGAGTGGAAAAGCTTTTCCCTGCCGTGTAGGCGACAAGAGACGCATTAGACGGGCATCCGGAGCTGTCCGAAGGTAAGCGCCTGTTCCCGGCCTCTTTCGGCACAAGCCCCCGCTCCGGAGCGCACCGCGGCCGGCCAGAGGCTCTCTGCCGGCGAAGGTGCCGCTTCTCCGGCAAGGAAGCCTCAGCCGCTTCTCCTGCACACGGAGAGCGTGCTAGCTGCTGAAACGTGAAGAAAGAAGCTGCAGAACACTGGCACTGAGCGTGCAGCTTTCCAGCGGAGAGAAAAAGCTACTTGAACACTCTGCAAGCCTTTCCACTCCCAAAAACATGCACATGGAAGGAGCTGCTGCAAAAGCGATGCTGTGCTCGCTGCTGCTCCTCCTGAAGCTCTGGCTGCTAAATCTGAGGCTTTCCTTCCAATTTCAAGCTGCAAAGCACTTGCTGAATTGCAGGGAACGTCCGGGAGGCATTTGCTCTGCTGGCACACTTTCTCCTTCCTAGACAGAGTGGAAAAGCTTTTCCCTGCCGTGTAGGCGACAAGAGACGCATTAGACGGGCATCCGGAGCTGTCCGAAGGTAAGCGCCTGTTGCCGGCCTCTTTCGGCACAAGCCCCCGCTCCGGAGCGCACCGCGGCCGGCCGGAGGCTCTCTGCCGGCGAAGGTGCCTCGTCTCCGGCAAGGAAACCTCAGCCGCTTCTCCTGCACACGGAGAGCGTGCTAGCTGCTGAAACGTGAAGAAAGAAGCTGCAGAACACTGGCACTGAGCGTGCAGCTTTCCAGCGGAGAGAAAAAGCTACTTGAACACTCTGCAAGCCTTTCCACTCCCAAAAACATGCACATGGAAGGAGCTGCTGCAAAAGCGATGCTGTGCTCGCTGCTGCTCCTCCTGAAGCTCTGGCTGCTAAATCTGAGGCTTTCCTTCCAATTTCAAGCTGCAAAGCACTTGCTGAATTGCAGGGAACGTCCGGGAGGCATTTGCTGTGCTGGCACACTTTCTCCTTCCTAGACAGAGTGGAAAAGCTTTTCCCTGCCGTGTAGGCGACAAGAGACGCATTAGACGGGCATCCGGAGCTGTCCGAAGGTAAGCGCCTGTTCCCGGCCTCTTTCGGCACAAGCCCCCGCTCCGGAGCGCACCGCGGCCGGCCAGAGGCTCTCTGCCGGCGAAGGTGCCGCTTCTCCGGCAAGGAAGCCTCAGCCGCTTCTCCTGCACACGGAGAGCGTGCTAGCTGCTGAAACGTGAAGAAAGAAGCTGCAGAACACTGGCACTGAGCGTGCAGCTTTCCAGCGGAGAGAAAAAGCTACTTGAACACTCTGCAAGCCTTTCCACTCCCAAAAACATGCACATGGAAGGAGCTGCTGCAAAAGCGATGCTGTGCTCGCTGCTGCTCCTCCTGAAGCTCTGGCTGCTAAATCTGAGGCTTTCCTTCCAATTTCAAGCTGCAAAGCACTTGCTGAATTGCAGGGAAAGTCCGGGAGGCATTTGCTCTGCTGGCACACTTTCTCCTTCCTAGACAGAGTGGAAAAGCTTTTCCCTGCCGTGTAGGC
Source organism: Fringilla coelebs (assembly GCF_963513975.1). Classification (NCBI taxonomy): domain Eukaryota; kingdom Metazoa; phylum Chordata; class Aves; order Passeriformes; family Fringillidae; genus Fringilla; species Fringilla coelebs. The sequence continues at coordinate 197,112 of NW_028167384.1, read as the reverse complement.
GACAAGAGACGCATTAGACGGGCATCCGGAGCTGTCCGAAGGTAAGCGCCTGTTCCCGGCCTCTTTCGGCACAAGCCCCCGCTCCGGAGCGCACCGCGGCCGGCCGGAGGCTCTCTGCCGGCGAAGGTGCCTCGTCTCCGGCAAGGAAGCCTCAGCCGCTTCTCCTGCACACGGAGAGCGTGCTAGCTGCTGAAACGTGAAGAAAGAAGCTGCAGAACACTGGCACTGAGCGTGCAGCTTTCCAGCGGAGAGAAAAAGCTACTTGAACACTCTGCAAGCCTTTCCACTCCCAAAAACATGCACATGGAAGGAGCTGCTGCAAAAGCGATGCTGTGCTCGCTGCTGCTCCTCCTGAAGCTCTGGCTGCTAAATCTGAGGCTTTCCTTCCAATTTCAAGCTGCAAAGCACTTGCTGAATTGCAGGGAACGTCCGGGAGGCATTTGCTGTGCTGGCACACTTTCTCCTTCCTAGACAGAGTGGAAAAGCTTTTCCCTGCCGTGTAGGCGACAAGAGACGCATTAGACGGGCATCCGGAGCTGTCCGAAGGTAAGCGCCTGTTCCCGGCCTCTTTCGGCACAAGCCCCCGCTCCGGAGCGCACCGCGGCCGGCCAGAGGCTCTCTGCCGGCGAAGGTGCCGCTTCTCCGGCAAGGAAGCCTCAGCCGCTTCTCCTGCACACGGAGAGCGTGCTAGCTGCTGAAACGTGAAGAAAGAAGCTGCAGAACACTGGCACTGAGCGTGCAGCTTTCCAGCGGAGAGAAAAAGCTACTTGAACACTCTGCAAGCCTTTCCACTCCCAAAAACATGCACATGGAAGGAGCTGCTGCAAAAGCGATGCTGTGCTCGCTGCTGCTCCTCCTGAAGCTCTGGCTGCTAAATCTGAGGCTTTCCTTCCAATTTCAAGCTGCAAAGCACTTGCTGAATTGCAGGGAAAGTCCGGGAGGCATTTGCTGTGCTGGCACACTTTCTCCTTCCTAGACAGAGTGGAAAAGCTTTTCCCTGCCGTGTAGGCGACAAGAGACGCATTAGACGGGCATCCGGAGCTGTCCGAAGGTAAGCGCCTGTTCCCGGCCTCTTTCGGCACAAGCCCCCGCTCCGGAGCGCACCGCGGCCGGCCGGAGGCTCTCTGCCGGCGAAGGTGCCTCGTCTCCGGCAAGGAAACCTCAGCCGCTTCTCCTGCACACGGAGAGCGTGCTAGCTGCTGAAACGTGAAGAAAGAAGCTGCAGAACACTGGCACTGAGCGTGCAGCTTTCCAGCGGAGAGAAAAAGCTACTTGAACACTCTGCAAGCCTTTCCACTCCCAAAAACATGCACATGGAAGGAGCTGCTGCAAAAGCGATGCTGTGCTCGCTGCTGCTCCTCCTGAAGCTCTGGCTGCTAAATCTGAGGCTTTCCTTCCAATTTCAAGCTGCAAAGCACTTGCTGAATTGCAGGGAACGTCCGGGAGGCATTTGCTGTGCTGGCACACTTTCTCCTTCCTAGACAGAGTGGAAAAGCTTTTCCCTGCCGTGTAGGCGACAAGAGACGCATTAGACGGGCATCCGGAGCTGTCCGAAGGTAAGCGCCTGTTCCCGGCCTCTTTCGGCACAAGCCCCCGCTCCGGAGCGCACCGCGGCCGGCCAGAGGCTCTCTGCCGGCGAAGGTGCCGCTTCTCCGGCAAGGAAGCCTCAGCCGCTTCTCCTGCACACGGAGAGCGTGCTAGCTGCTGAAACGTGAAGAAAGAAGCTGCAGAACACTGGCACTGAGCGTGCAGCTTTCCAGCGGAGAGAAAAAGCTACTTGAACACTCTGCAAGCCTTTCCACTCCCAAAAACATGCACATGGAAGGAGCTGCTGCAAAAGCGATGCTGTGCTCGCTGCTGCTCCTCCTGAAGCTCTGGCTGCTAAATCTGAGGCTTTCCTTCCAATTTCAAGCTGCAAAGCACTTGCTGAATTGCAGGGAAAGTCCGGGAGGCATTTGCTCTGCTGGCACACTTTCTCCTTCCTAGACAGAGTGGAAAAGCTTTTCCCTGCCGTGTAGGCGACAAGAGACGCATTAGACGGGCATCCGGAGCTGTCCGAAGGTAAGCGCCTGTTCCCGGCCTCTTTCGGCACAAGCCCCCGCTCCGGAGCGCACCGCGGCCGGCCGGAGGCTCTCTGCCGGCGAAGGTGCCTCGTCTCCGGCAAGGAAGCCTCAGCCGCTTCTCCTGCACACGGAGAGCGTGCTAGCTGCTGAAACGTGAAGAAAGAAGCTGCAGAACACTGGCACTGAGCGTGCAGCTTTCCAGCGGAGAGAAAAAGCTACTTGAACACTCTGCAAGCCTTTCCACTCCCAAAAACATGCACATGGAAGGAGCTGCTGCAAAAGCGATGCTGTGCTCGCTGCTGCTCCTCCTGAAGCTCTGGCTGCTAAATCTGAGGCTTTCCTTCCAATTTCAAGCTGCAAAGCACTTGCTGAATTGCAGGGAACGTCCGGGAGGCATTTGCTGTGCTGGCACACTTTCTCCTTCCTAGACAGAGTGGAAAAGCTTTTCCCTGCCGTGTAGGCGACAAGAGACGCATTAGACGGGCATCCGGAGCTGTCCGAAGGTAAGCGCCTGTTGCCGGCCTCTTTCGGCACAAGCCCCCGCTCCGGAGCGCACCGCGGCCGGCCGGAGGCTCTCTGCCGGCGAAGGTGCCTCGTCTCCGGCAAGGAAGCCTCAGCCGCTTCTCCTGCACACGGAGAGCGTGCTAGCTGCTGAAACGTGAAGAAAGAAGCTGCAGAACACTGGCACTGAGCGTGCAGCTTTCCAGCGGAGAGAAAAAGCTACTTGAACACTCTGCAAGCCTTTCCACTCCCAAAAACATGCACATGGAAGGAGCTGCTGCAAAAGCGATGCTGTGCTCGCTGCTGCTCCTCCTGAAGCTCTGGCTGCTAAATCTGAGGCTTTCCTTCCAATTTCAAGCTGCAAAGCACTTGCTGAATTGCAGGGAAAGTCCGGGAGGCATTTGCTGTGCTGGCACACTTTCTCCTTCCTAGACAGAGTGGAAAAGCTTTTCCCTGCCGTGTAGGCGACAAGAGACGCATTAGACGGGCATCCGGAGCTGTCCGAAGGTAAGCGCCTGTTGCCGGCCTCTTTCGGCACAAGCCCCCGCTCCGGAGCGCACCGCGGCCGGCCGGAGGCTCTCTGCCGGCGAAGGTGCCTCGTCTCCGGCAAGGAAGCCTCAGCCGCTTCTCCTGCACACGGAGAGCGTGCTAGCTGCTGAAACGTGAAGAAAGAAGCTGCAGAACACTGGCACTGAGCGTGCAGCTTTCCAGCGGAGAGAAAAAGCTACTTGAACACTCTGCAAGCCTTTCCACTCCCAAAAACATGCACATGGAAGGAGCTGCTGCAAAAGCGATGCTGTGCTCGCTGCTGCTCCTCCTGAAGCTCTGGCTGCTAAATCTGAGGCTTTCCTTCCAATTTCAAGCTGCAAAGCACTTGCTGAATTGCAGGGAAAGTCCGGGAGGCATTTGCTCTGCTGGCACACTTTCTCCTTCCTAGACAGAGTGGAAAAGCTTTTCCCTGCCGTGTAGGCGACAAGAGACGCATTAGACGGGCATCCGGAGCTGTCCGAAGGTAAGCGCCTGTTCCCGGCCTCTTTCGGCACAAGCCCCCGCTCCGGAGCGCACCGCGGCCGGCCGGAGGCTCTCTGCCGGCGAAGGTGCCTCGTCTCCGGCAAGGAAGCCTCAGCCGCTTCTCCTGCACACGGAGAGCGTGCTAGCTGCTGAAACGTGAAGAAAGAAGCTGCAGAACACTGGCACTGAGCGTGCAGCTTTCCAGCGGAGAGAAAAAGCTACTTGAACACTCTGCAAGCCTTTCCACTCCCAAAAACATGCACATGGAAGGAGCTGCTGCAAAAGCGATGCTGTGCTCGCTGCTGCTCCTCCTGAAGCTCTGGCTGCTAAATCTGAGGCTTTCCTTCCAATTTCAAGCTGCAAAGCACTTGCTGAATTGCAGGGAACGTCCGGGAGGCATTTGCTCTGCTGGCACACTTTCTCCTTCCTAGACAGAGTGGAAAAGCTTTTCCCTGCCGTGTAGGCGACAAGAGACGCATTAGACGGGCATCCGGAGCTGTCCGAAGGTAAGCGCCTGTTGCCGGCCTCTTTCGGCACAAGCCCCCGCTCCGGAGCGCACCGCGGCCGGCCGGAGGCTCTCTGCCGGCGAAGGTGCCGCTTCTCCGGCAAGGAAGCCTCAGCCGCTTCTCCTGCACACGGAGAGCGTGCTAGCTGCTGAAACGTGAAGAAAGAAGCTGCAGAACACTGGCACTGAGCGTGCAGCTTTCCAGCGGAGAGAAAAAGCTACTTGAACACTCTGCAAGCCTTTCCACTCCCAAAAACATGCACATGGAAGGAGCTGCTGCAAAAGCGATGCTGTGCTCGCTGCTGCTCCTCCTGAAGCTCTGGCTGCTAAATCTGAGGCTTTCCTTCCAATTTCAAGCTGCAAAGCACTTGCTGAATTGCAGGGAAAGTCCGGGATGCATTTGCTGTGCTGGCACACTTTCTCCTTCCTAGACAGAGTGGAAAAGCTTTTCCCTGCCGTGTAGGCGACAAGAGACGCATTAGACGGGCATCCGGAGCTGTCCGAAGGTAAGCGCCTGTTGCCGGCCTCTTTCGGCACAAGCCCCCGCTCCGGAGCGCACCGCGGCCGGCCGGAGGCTCTCTGCCGGCGAAGGTGCCTCGTCTCCGGCAAGGAAGCCTCAGCCGCTTCTCCTGCACACGGAGAGCGTGCTAGCTGCTGAAACGTGAAGAAAGAAGCTGCAGAACACTGGCACTGAGCGTGCAGCTTTCCAGCGGAGAGAAAAAGCTACTTGAACACTCTGCAAGCCTTTCCACTCCCAAAAACATGCACATGGAAGGAGCTGCTGCAAAAGCGATGCTGTGCTCGCTGCTGCTCCTCCTGAAGCTCTGGCTGCTAAATCTGAGGCTTTCCTTCCAATTTCAAGCTGCAAAGCACTTGCTGAATTGCAGGGAACGTCCGGGAGGCATTTGCTGTGCTGGCACACTTTCTCCTTCCTAGACAGAGTGGAAAAGCTTTTCCCTGCCGTGTAGGCGACAAGAGACGCATTAGACGGGCATCCGGAGCTGTCCGAAGGTAAGCGCCTGTTCCCGGCCTCTTTCGGCACAAGCCCCCGCTCCGGAGCGCACCGCGGCCGGCCGGAGGCTCTCTGCCGGCGAAGGTGCCTCGTCTCCGGCAAGGAAACCTCAGCCGCTTCTCCTGCACACGGAGAGCGTGCTAGCTGCTGAAACGTGAAGAAAGAAGCTGCAGAACACTGGCACTGAGCGTGCAGCTTTCCAGCGGAGAGAAAAAGCTACTTGAACACTCTGCAAGCCTTTCCACTCCCAAAAACATGCACATGGAAGGAGCTGCTGCAAAAGCGATGCTGTGCTCGCTGCTGCTCCTCCTGAAGCTCTGGCTGCTAAATCTGAGGCTTTCCTTCCAATTTCAAGCTGCAAAGCACTTGCTGAATTGCAGGGAACGTCCGGGAGGCATTTGCTCTGCTGGCACACTTTCTCCTTCCTAGACAGAGTGGAAAAGCTTTTCCCTGCCGTGTAGGCGACAAGAGACGCATTAGACGGGCATCCGGAGCTGTCCGAAGGTAAGCGCCTGTTGCCGGCCTCTTTCGGCACAAGCCCCCGCTCCGGAGCGCACCGCGGCCGGCCGGAGGCTCTCTGCCGGCGAAGGTGCCTCGTCTCCGGCAAGGAAACCTCAGCCGCTTCTCCTGCACACGGAGAGCGTGCTAGCTGCTGAAACGTGAAGAAAGAAGCTGCAGAACACTGGCACTGAGCGTGCAGCTTTCCAGCGGAGAGAAAAAGCTACTTGAACACTCTGCAAGCCTTTCCACTCCCAAAAACATGCACATGGAAGGAGCTGCTGCAAAAGCGATGCTGTGCTCGCTGCTGCTCCTCCTGAAGCTCTGGCTGCTAAATCTGAGGCTTTCCTTCCAATTTCAAGCTGCAAAGCACTTGCTGAATTGCAGGGAACGTCCGGGAGGCATTTGCTCTGCTGGCACACTTTCTCCTTCCTAGACAGAGTGGAAAAGCTTTTCCCTGCCGTGTAGGCGACAAGAGACGCATTAGACGGGCATCCGGAGCTGTCCGAAGGTAAGCGCCTGTTGCCGGCCTCTTTCGGCACAAGCCCCCGCTCCGGAGCGCACCGCGGCCGGCCGGAGGCTCTCTGCCGGCGAAGGTGCCTCGTCTCCGGCAAGGAAGCCTCAGCCGCTTCTCCTGCACACGGAGAGCGTGCTAGCTGCTGAAACGTGAAGAAAGAAGCTGCAGAACACTGGCACTGAGCGTGCAGCTTTCCAGCGGAGAGAAAAAGCTACTTGAACACTCTGCAAGCCTTTCCACTCCCAAAAACATGCACATGGAAGGAGCTGCTGCAAAAGCGATGCTGTGCTCGCTGCTGCTCCTCCTGAAGCTCTGGCTGCTAAATCTGAGGCTTTCCTTCCAATTTCAAGCTGCAAAGCACTTGCTGAATTGCAGGGAAAGTCCGGGAGGCATTTGCTCTGCTGGCACACTTTCTCCTTCCTAGACAGAGTGGAAAAGCTTTTCCCTGCCGTGTAGGCGACAAGAGACGCATTAGACGGGCATCCGGAGCTGTCCGAAGGTAAGCGCCTGTTGCCGGCCTCTTTCGGCACAAGCCCCCGCTCCGGAGCGCACCGCGGCCGGCCGGAGGCTCTCTGCCGGCGAAGGTGCCTCGTCTCCGGCAAGGAAGCCTCAGCCGCTTCTCCTGCACACGGAGAGCGTGCTAGCTGCTGAAACGTGAAGAAAGAAGCTGCAGAACACTGGCACTGAGCGTGCAGCTTTCCAGCGGAGAGAAAAAGCTACTTGAACACTCTGCAAGCCTTTCCACTCCCAAAAACATGCACATGGAAGGAGCTGCTGCAAAAGCGATGCTGTGCTCGCTGCTGCTCCTCCTGAAGCTCTGGCTGCTAAATCTGAGGCTTTCCTTCCAATTTCAAGCTGCAAAGCACTTGCTGAATTGCAGGGAAAGTCCGGGATGCATTTGCTCTGCTGGCACACTTTCTCCTTCCTAGACAGAGTGGAAAAGCTTTTCCCTGCCGTGTAGGCGACAAGAGACGCATTAGACGGGCATCCGGAGCTGTCCGAAGGTAAGCGCCTGTTGCCGGCCTCTTTCGGCACAAGCCCCCGCTCCGGAGCGCACCGCGGCCGGCCGGAGGCTCTCTGCCGGCGAAGGTGCCTCGTCTCCGGCAAGGAAGCCTCAGCCGCTTCTCCTGCACACGGAGAGCGTGCTAGCTGCTGAAACGTGAAGAAAGAAGCTGCAGAACACTGGCACTGAGCGTGCAGCTTTCCAGCGGAGAGAAAAAGCTACTTGAACACTCTGCAAGCCTTTCCACTCCCAAAAACATGCACATGGAAGGAGCTGCTGCAAAAGCGATGCTGTGCTCGCTGCTGCTCCTCCTGAAGCTCTGGCTGCTAAATCTGAGGCTTTCCTTCCAATTTCAAGCTGCAAAGCACTTGCTGAATTGCAGGGAAAGTCCGGGAGGCATTTGCTGTGCTGGCACACTTTCTCCTTCCTAGACAGAGTGGAAAAGCTTTTCCCTGCCGTGTAGGCGACAAGAGACGCATTAGACGGGCATCCGGAGCTGTCCGAAGGTAAGCGCCTGTTGCCGGCCTCTTTCGGCACAAGCCCCCGCTCCGGAGCGCACCGCGGCCGGCCGGAGGCTCTCTGCCGGCGAAGGTGCCTCGTCTCCGGCAAGGAAGCCTCAGCCGCTTCTCCTGCACACGGAGAGCGTGCTAGCTGCTGAAACGTGAAGAAAGAAGCTGCAGAACACTGGCACTGAGCGTGCAGCTTTCCAGCGGAGAGAAAAAGCTACTTGAACACTCTGCAAGCCTTTCCACTCCCAAAAACATGCACATGGAAGGAGCTGCTGCAAAAGCGATGCTGTGCTCGCTGCTGCTCCTCCTGAAGCTCTGGCTGCTAAATCTGAGGCTTTCCTTCCAATTGCAAGCTGCAAAGCACTTGCTGAATTGCAGGGAAAGTCCGGGAGGCATTTGCTGTGCTGGCACACTTTCTCCTTCCTAGACAGAGTGGAAAAGCTTTTCCCTGCCGTGTAGGCGACAAGAGACGCATTAGACGGGCATCCGGAGCTGTCCGAAGGTAAGCGCCTGTTGCCGGCCTCTTTCGGCACAAGCCCCCGCTCCGGAGCGCACCGCGGCCGGCCGGAGGCTCTCTGCCGGCGAAGGTGCCTCGTCTCCGGCAAGGAAGCCTCAGCCGCTTCTCCTGCACACGGAGAGCGTGCTAGCTGCTGAAACGTGAAGAAAGAAGCTGCAGAACACTGGCACTGAGCGTGCAGCTTTCCAGCGGAGAGAAAAAGCTACTTGAACACTCTGCAAGCCTTTCCACTCCCAAAAACATGCACATGGAAGGAGCTGCTGCAAAAGCGATGCTGTGCTCGCTGCTGCTCCTCCTGAAGCTCTGGCTGCTAAATCTGAGGCTTTCCTTCCAATTTCAAGCTGCAAAGCACTTGCTGAATTGCAGGGAACGTCCGGGAGGCATTTGCTCTGCTGGCACACTTTCTCCTTCCTAGACAGAGTGGAAAAGCTTTTCCCTGCCGTGTAGGCGACAAGAGACGCATTAGACGGGCATCCGGAGCTGTCCGAAGGTAAGCGCCTGTTCCCGGCCTCTTTCGGCACAAGCCCCCGCTCCGGAGCGCACCGCGGCCGGCCGGAGGCTCTCTGCCGGCGAAGGTGCCTCGTCTCCGGCAAGGAAGCCTCAGCCGCTTCTCCTGCACACGGAGAGCGTGCTAGCTGCTGAAACGTGAAGAAAGAAGCTGCAGAACACTGGCACTGAGCGTGCAGCTTTCCAGCGGAGAGAAAAAGCTACTTGAACACTCTGCAAGCCTTTCCACTCCCAAAAACATGCACATGGAAGGAGCTGCTGCAAAAGCGATGCTGTGCTCGCTGCTGCTCCTCCTGAAGCTCTGGCTGCTAAATCTGAGGCTTTCCTTCCAATTTCAAGCTGCAAAGCACTTGCTGAATTGCAGGGAAAGTCCGGGAGGCATTTGCTGTGCTGGCACACTTTCTCCTTCCTAGACAGAGTGGAAAAGCTTTTCCCTGCCGTGTAGGCGACAAGAGACGCATTAGACGGGCATCCGGAGCTGTCCGAAGGTAAGCGCCTGTTCCCGGCCTCTTTCGGCACAAGCCCCCGCTCCGGAGCGCACCGCGGCCGGCCGGAGGCTCTCTGCCGGCGAAGGTGCCTCGTCTCCGGCAAGGAAGCCTCAGCCGCTTCTCCTGCACACGGAGAGCGTGCTAGCTGCTGAAACGTGAAGAAAGAAGCTGCAGAACACTGGCACTGAGCGTGCAGCTTTCCAGCGGAGAGAAAAAGCTACTTGAACACTCTGCAAGCCTTTCCACTCCCAAAAACATGCACATGGAAGGAGCTGCTGCAAAAGCGATGCTGTGCTCGCTGCTGCTCCTCCTGAAGCTCTGGCTGCTAAATCTGAGGCTTTCCTTCCAATTTCAAGCTGCAAAGCACTTGCTGAATTGCAGGGAAAGTCCGGGAGGCATTTGCTGTGCTGGCACACTTTCTCCTTCCTAGACAGAGTGGAAAAGCTTTTCCCTGCCGTGTAGGCGACAAGAGACGCATTAGACGGGCATCCGGAGCTGTCCGAAGGTAAGCGCCTGTTCCCGGCCTCTTTCGGCACAAGCCCCCGCTCCGGAGCGCACCGCGGCCGGCCGGAGGCTCTCTGCCGGCGAAGGTGCCTCGTCTCCGGCAAGGAAGCCTCAGCCGCTTCTCCTGCACACGGAGAGCGTGCTAGCTGCTGAAACGTGAAGAAAGAAGCTGCAGAACACTGGCACTGAGCGTGCAGCTTTCCAGCGGAGAGAAAAAGCTACTTGAACACTCTGCAAGCCTTTCCACTCCCAAAAACATGCACATGGAAGGAGCTGCTGCAAAAGCGATGCTGTGCTCGCTGCTGCTCCTCCTGAAGCTCTGGCTGCTAAATCTGAGGCTTTCCTTCCAATTTCAAGCTGCAAAGCACTTGCTGAATTGCAGGGAACGTCCGGGAGGCATTTGCTGTGCTGGCACACTTTCTCCTTCCTAGACAGAGTGGAAAAGCTTTTCCCTGCCGTGTAGGCGACAAGAGACGCATTAGACGGGCATCCGGAGCTGTCCGAAGGTAAGCGCCTGTTCCCGGCCTCTTTCGGCACAAGCCCCCGCTCCGGAGCGCACCGCGGCCGGCCGGAGGCTCTCTGCCGGCGAAGGTGCCGCTTCTCCGGCAAGGAAGCCTCAGCCGCTTCTCCTGCACACGGAGAGCGTGCTAGCTGCTGAAACGTGAAGAAAGAAGCTGCAGAACACTGGCACTGAGCGTGCAGCTTTCCAGCGGAGAGAAAAAGCTACTTGAACACTCTGCAAGCCTTTCCACTCCCAAAAACATGCACATGGAAGGAGCTGCTGCAAAAGCGATGCTGTGCTCGCTGCTGCTCCTCCTGAAGCTCTGGCTGCTAAATCTGAGGCTTTCCTTCCAATTTCAAGCTGCAAAGCACTTGCTGAATTGCAGGGAAAGTCCGGGATGCATTTGCTGTGCTGGCACACTTTCTCCTTCCTAGACAGAGTGGAAAAGCTTTTCCCTGCCGTGTAGGCGACAAGAGACGCATTAGACGGGCATCCGGAGCTGTCCGAAGGTAAGCGCCTGTTGCCGGCCTCTTTCGGCACAAGCCCCCGCTCCGGAGCGCACCGCGGCCGGCCGGAGGCTCTCTGCCGGCGAAGGTGCCTCGTCTCCGGCAAGGAAGCCTCAGCCGCTTCTCCTGCACACGGAGAGCGTGCTAGCTGCTGAAACGTGAAGAAAGAAGCTGCAGAACACTGGCACTGAGCGAGCAGCTTTCCAGCGGAGAGAAAAAGCTACTTGAACACTCTGCAAGCCTTTCCACTCCCAAAAACATGCACATGGAAGGAGCTGCTGCAAAAGCGATGCTGTGCTCGCTGCTGCTCCTCCTGAAGCTCTGGCTGCTAAATCTGAGGCTTTCTATCCAATTTCAAGCTGCAAAGCACTTGCTGAATTGCAGGGAAAGTCCGGGAGGCATTTGCTGTGCTGGCACACTTTCTCCTTCCTAGACAGAGTGGAAAAGCTTTTCCCTGCCGTGTAGGCGACAAGAGACGCATTAGACGGGCATCCGGAGCTGTCCGAAGGTAAGCGCCTGTTCCCGGCCTCTTTCGGCACAAGCCCCCGCTCCGGAGCGCACCGCGGCCGGCCGGAGGCTCTCTGCCGGCGAAGGTGCCTCGTCTCCGGCAAGGAAACCTCAGCCGCTTCTCCTGCACACGGAGAGCGTGCTAGCTGCTGAAACGTGAAGAAAGAAGCTGCAGAACACTGGCACTGAGCGTGCAGCTTTCCAGCGGAGAGAAAAAGCTACTTGAACACTCTGCAAGCCTTTCCACTCCCAAAAACATGCACATGGAAGGAGCTGCTGCAAAAGCGATGCTGTGCTCGCTGCTGCTCCTCCTGAAGCTCTGGCTGCTAAATCTGAGGCTTTCCTTCCAATTTCAAGCTGCAAAGCACTTGCTGAATTGCAGGGAACGTCCGGGAGGCATTTGCTGTGCTGGCACACTTTCTCCTTCCTAGACAGAGTGGAAAAGCTTTTCCCTGCCGTGTAGGCGACAAGAGACGCATTAGACGGGCATCCGGAGCTGTCCGAAGGTAAGCGCCTGTTGCCGGCCTCTTTCGGCACAAGCCCCCGCTCCGGAGCGCACCGCGGCCGGCCGGAGGCTCTCTGCCGGCGAAGGTGCCTCGTCTCCGGCAAGGAAGCCTCAGCCGCTTCTCCTGCACACGGAGAGCGTGCTAGCTGCTGAAACGTGAAGAAAGAAGCTGCAGAACACTGGCACTGAGCGTGCAGCTTTCCAGCGGAGAGAAAAAGCTACTTGAACACTCTGCAAGCCTTTCCACTCCCAAAAACATGCACATGGAAGGAGCTGCTGCAAAAGCGATGCTGTGCTCGCTGCTGCTCCTCCTGAAGCTCTGGCTGCTAAATCTGAGGCTTTCCTTCCAATTTCAAGCTGCAAAGCACTTGCTGAATTGCAGGGAAAGTCCGGGAGGCATTTGCTGTGCTGGCACACTTTCTCCTTCCTAGACAGAGTGGAAAAGCTTTTCCCTGCCGTGTAGGCGACAAGAGACGCATTAGACGGGCATCCGGAGCTGTCCGAAGGTAAGCGCCTGTTGCCGGCCTCTTTCGGCACAAGCCCCCGCTCCGGAGCGCACCGCGGCCGGCCGGAGGCTCTCTGCCGGCGAAGGTGCCTCGTCTCCGGCAAGGAAGCCTCAGCCGCTTCTCCTGCACACGGAGAGCGTGCTAGCTGCTGAAACGTGAAGAAAGAAGCTGCAGAACACTGGCACTGAGCGTGCAGCTTTCCAGCGGAGAGAAAAAGCTACTTGAACACTCTGCAAGCCTTTCCACTCCCAAAAACATGCACATGGAAGGAGCTGCTGCAAAAGCGATGCTGTGCTCGCTGCTGCTCCTCCTGAAGCTCTGGCTGCTAAATCTGAGGCTTTCCTTCCAATTTCAAGCTGCAAAGCACTTGCTGAATTGCAGGGAAAGTCCGGGAGGCATTTGCTGTGCTGGCACACTTTCTCCTTCCTAGACAGAGTGGAAAAGCTTTTCCCTGCCGTGTAGGCGACAAGAGACGCATTAGACGGGCATCCGGAGCTGTCCGAAGGTAAGCGCCTGTTGCCGGCCTCTTTCGGCACAAGCCCCCGCTCCGGAGCGCACCGCGGCCGGCCGGAGGCTCTCTGCCGGCGAAGGTGCCTCGTCTCCGGCAAGGAAGCCTCAGCCGCTTCTCCTGCACACGGAGAGCGTGCTAGCTGCTGAAACGTGAAGAAAGAAGCTGCAGAACACTGGCACTGAGCGTGCAGCTTTCCAGCGGAGAGAAAAAGCTACTTGAACACTCTGCAAGCCTTTCCACTCCCAAAAACATGCACATGGAAGGAGCTGCTGCAAAAGCGATGCTGTGCTCGCTGCTGCTCCTCCTGAAGCTCTGGCTGCTAAATCTGAGGCTTTCCTTCCAATTTCAAGCTGCAAAGCACTTGCTGAATTGCAGGGAACGTCCGGGAGGCATTTGCTGTGCTGGCACACTTTCTCCTTCCTAGACAGAGTGGAAAAGCTTTTCCCTGCCGTGTAGGCGACAAGAGACGCATTAGACGGGCATCCGGAGCTGTCCGAAGGTAAGCGCCTGTTGCCGGCCTCTTTCGGCACAAGCCCCCGCTCCGGAGCGCACCGCGGCCGGCCGGAGGCTCTCTGCCGGCGAAGGTGCCTCGTCTCCGGCAAGGAAGCCTCAGCCGCTTCTCCTGCACACGGAGAGCGTGCTAGCTGCTGAAACGTGAAGAAAGAAGCTGCAGAACACTGGCACTGAGCGTGCAGCTTTCCAGCGGAGAGAAAAAGCTACTTGAACACTCTGCAAGCCTTTCCACTCCCAAAAACATGCACATGGAAGGAGCTGCTGCAAAAGCGATGCTGTGCTCGCTGCTGCTCCTCCTGAAGCTCTGGCTGCTAAATCTGAGGCTTTCCTTCCAATTTCAAGCTGCAAAGCACTTGCTGAATTGCAGGGAAAGTCCGGGAGGCATTTGCTCTGCTGGCACACTTTCTCCTTCCTAGACAGAGTGGAAAAGCTTTTCCCTGCCGTGTAGGCGACAAGAGACGCATTAGACGGGCATCCGGAGCTGTCCGAAGGTAAGCGCCTGTTCCCGGCCTCTTTCGGCACAAGCCCCCGCTCCGGAGCGCACCGCGGCCGGCCGGAGGCTCTCTGCCGGCGAAGGTGCCTCGTCTCCGGCAAGGAAGCCTCAGCCGCTTCTCCTGCACACGGAGAGCGTGCTAGCTGCTGAAACGTGAAGAAAGAAGCTGCAGAACACTGGCACTGAGCGTGCAGCTTTCCAGCGGAGAGAAAAAGCTACTTGAACACTCTGCAAGCCTTTCCACTCCCAAAAACATGCACATGGAAGGAGCTGCTGCAAAAGCGATGCTGTGCTCGCTGCTGCTCCTCCTGAAGCTCTGGCTGCTAAATCTGAGGCTTTCCTTCCAATTTCAAGCTGCAAAGCACTTGCTGAATTGCAGGGAAAGTCCGGGAGGCATTTGCTCTGCTGGCACACTTTCTCCTTCCTAGACAGAGTGGAAAAGCTTTTCCCTGCCGTGTAGGCGACAAGAGACGCATTAGACGGGCATCCGGAGCTGTCCGAAGGTAAGCGCCTGTTCCCGGCCTCTTTCGGCACAAGCCCCCGCTCCGGAGCGCACCGCGGCCGGCCGGAGGCTCTCTGCCGGCGAAGGTGCCTCGTCTCCGGCAAGGAAGCCTCAGCCGCTTCTCCTGCACACGGAGAGCGTGCTAGCTGCTGAAACGTGAAGAAAGAAGCTGCAGAACACTGGCACTGAGCGTGCAGCTTTCCAGCGGAGAGAAAAAGCTACTTGAACACTCTGCAAGCCTTTCCACTCCCAAAAACATGCACATGGAAGGAGCTGCTGCAAAAGCGATGCTGTGCTCGCTGCTGCTCCTCCTGAAGCTCTGGCTGCTAAATCTGAGGCTTTCCTTCCAATTTCAAGCTGCAAAGCACTTGCTGAATTGCAGGGAACGTCCGGGAGGCATTTGCTGTGCTGGCACACTTTCTCCTTCCTAGACAGAGTGGAAAAGCTTTTCCCTGCCGTGTAGGCGACAAGAGACGCATTAGACGGGCATCCGGAGCTGTCCGAAGGTAAGCGCCTGTTCCCGGCCTCTTTCGGCACAAGCCCCCGCTCCGGAGCGCACCGCGGCCGGCCAGAGGCTCTCTGCCGGCGAAGGTGCCGCTTCTCCGGCAAGGAAGCCTCAGCCGCTTCTCCTGCACACGGAGAGCGTGCTAGCTGCTGAAACGTGAAGAAAGAAGCTGCAGAACACTGGCACTGAGCGTGCAGCTTTCCAGCGGAGAGAAAAAGCTACTTGAACACTCTGCAAGCCTTTCCACTCCCAAAAACATGCACATGGAAGGAGCTGCTGCAAAAGCGATGCTGTGCTCGCTGCTGCTCCTCCTGAAGCTCTGGCTGCTAAATCTGAGGCTTTCCTTCCAATTTCAAGCTGCAAAGCACTTGCTGAATTGCAGGGAAAGTCCGGGATGCATTTGCTGTGCTGGCACACTTTCTCCTTCCTAGACAGAGTGGAAAAGCTTTTCCCTGCCGTGTAGGCGACAAGAGACGCATTAGACGGGCATCCGGAGCTGTCCGAAGGTAAGCGCCTGTTGCCGGCCTCTTTCGGCACAAGCCCCCGCTCCGGAGCGCACCGCGGCCGGCCGGAGGCTCTCTGCCGGCGAAGGTGCCTCGTCTCCGGCAAGGAAACCTCAGCCGCTTCTCCTGCACACGGAGAGCGTGCTAGCTGCTGAAACGTGAAGAAAGAAGCTGCAGAACACTGGCACTGAGCGTGCAGCTTTCCAGCGGAGAGAAAAAGCTACTTGAACACTCTGCAAGCCTTTCCACTCCCAAAAACATGCACATGGAAGGAGCTGCTGCAAAAGCGATGCTGTGCTCGCTGCTGCTCCTCCTGAAGCTCTGGCTGCTAAATCTGAGGCTTTCCTTCCAATTTCAAGCTGCAAAGCACTTGCTGAATTGCAGGGAACGTCCGGGAGGCATTTGCTGTGCTGGCACACTTTCTCCTTCCTAGACAGAGTGGAAAAGCTTTTCCCTGCCGTGTAGGCGACAAGAGACGCATTAGACGGGCATCCGGAGCTGTCCGAAGGTAAGCGCCTGTTCCCGGCCTCTTTCGGCACAAGCCCCCGCTCCGGAGCGCACCGCGGCCGGCCGGAGGCTCTCTGCCGGCGAAGGTGCCTCGTCTCCGGCAAGGAAGCCTCAGCCGCTTCTCCTGCACACGGAGAGCGTGCTAGCTGCTGAAACGTGAAGAAAGAAGCTGCAGAACACTGGCACTGAGCGTGCAGCTTTCCAGCGGAGAGAAAAAGCTACTTGAACACTCTGCAAGCCTTTCCACTCCCAAAAACATGCACATGGAAGGAGCTGCTGCAAAAGCGATGCTGTGCTCGCTGCTGCTCCTCCTGAAGCTCTGGCTGCTAAATCTGAGGCTTTCCTTCCAATTTCAAGCTGCAAAGCACTTGCTGAATTGCAGGGAAAGTCCGGGAGGCATTTGCTCTGCTGGCACACTTTCTCCTTCCTAGACAGAGTGGAAAAGCTTTTCCCTGCCGTGTAGGCGACAAGAGACGCATTAGACGGGCATCCGGAGCTGTCCGAAGGTAAGCGCCTGTTCCCGGCCTCTTTCGGCACAAGCCCCCGCTCCGGAGCGCACCGCGGCCGGCCGGAGGCTCTCTGCCGGCGAAGGTGCCTCGTCTCCGGCAAGGAAGCCTCAGCCGCTTCTCCTGCACACGGAGAGCGTGCTAGCTGCTGAAACGTGAAGAAAGAAGCTGCAGAACACTGGCACTGAGCGTGCAGCTTTCCAGCGGAGAGAAAAAGCTACTTGAACACTCTGCAAGCCTTTCCACTCCCAAAAACATGCACATGGAAGGAGCTGCTGCAAAAGCGATGCTGTGCTCGCTGCTGCTCCTCCTGAAGCTCTGGCTGCTAAATCTGAGGCTTTCCTTCCAATTTCAAGCTGCAAAGCACTTGCTGAATTGCAGGGAACGTCCGGGAGGCATTTGCTGTGCTGGCACACTTTCTCCTTCCTAGACAGAGTGGAAAAGCTTTTCCCTGCCGTGTAGGCGACAAGAGACGCATTAGACGGGCATCCGGAGCTGTCCGAAGGTAAGCGCCTGTTCCCGGCCTCTTTCGGCACAAGCCCCCGCTCCGGAGCGCACCGCGGCCGGCCAGAGGCTCTCTGCCGGCGAAGGTGCCGCTTCTCCGGCAAGGAAGCCTCAGCCGCTTCTCCTGCACACGGAGAGCGTGCTAGCTGCTGAAACGTGAAGAAAGAAGCTGCAGAACACTGGCACTGAGCGTGCAGCTTTCCAGCGGAGAGAAAAAGCTACTTGAACACTCTGCAAGCCTTTCCACTCCCAAAAACATGCACATGGAAGGAGCTGCTGCAAAAGCGATGCTGTGCTCGCTGCTGCTCCTCCTGAAGCTCTGGCTGCTAAATCTGAGGCTTTCCTTCCAATTTCAAGCTGCAAAGCACTTGCTGAATTGCAGGGAAAGTCCGGGATGCATTTGCTGTGCTGGCACACTTTCTCCTTCCTAGACAGAGTGGAAAAGCTTTTCCCTGCCGTGTAGGCGACAAGAGACGCATTAGACGGGCATCCGGAGCTGTCCGAAGGTAAGCGCCTGTTCCCGGCCTCTTTCGGCACAAGCCCCCGCTCCGGAGCGCACCGCGGCCGGCCGGAGGCTCTCTGCCGGCGAAGGTGCCTCGTCTCCGGCAAGGAAACCTCAGCCGCTTCTCCTGCACACGGAGAGCGTGCTAGCTGCTGAAACGTGAAGAAAGAAGCTGCAGAACACTGGCACTGAGCGTGCAGCTTTCCAGCGGAGAGAAAAAGCTACTTGAACACTCTGCAAGCCTTTCCACTCCCAAAAACATGCACATGGAAGGAGCTGCTGCAAAAGCGATGCTGTGCTCGCTGCTGCTCCTCCTGAAGCTCTGGCTGCTAAATCTGAGGCTTTCCTTCCAATTTCAAGCTGCAAAGCACTTGCTGAATTGCAGGGAACGTCCGGGAGGCATTTGCTGTGCTGGCACACTTTCTCCTTCCTAGACAGAGTGGAAAAGCTTTTCCCTGCCGTGTAGGCGACAAGAGACGCATTAGACGGGCATCCGGAGCTGTCCGAAGGTAAGCGCCTGTTCCCGGCCTCTTTCGGCACAAGCCCCCGCTCCGGAGCGCACCGCGGCCGGCCAGAGGCTCTCTGCCGGCGAAGGTGCCGCTTCTCCGGCAAGGAAGCCTCAGCCGCTTCTCCTGCACACGGAGAGCGTGCTAGCTGCTGAAACGTGAAGAAAGAAGCTGCAGAACACTGGCACTGAGCGTGCAGCTTTCCAGCGGAGAGAAAAAGCTACTTGAACACTCTGCAAGCCTTTCCACTCCCAAAAACATGCACATGGAAGGAGCTGCTGCAAAAGCGATGCTGTGCTCGCTGCTGCTCCTCCTGAAGCTCTGGCTGCTAAATCTGAGGCTTTCCTTCCAATTTCAAGCTGCAAAGCACTTGCTGAATTGCAGGGAAAGTCCGGGAGGCATTTGCTGTGCTGGCACACTTTCTCCTTCCTAGACAGAGTGGAAAAGCTTTTCCCTGCCGTGTAGGCGACAAGAGACGCATTAGACGGGCATCCGGAGCTGTCCGAAGGTAAGCGCCTGTTCCCGGCCTCTTTCGGCACAAGCCCCCGCTCCGGAGCGCACCGCGGCCGGCCGGAGGCTCTCTGCCGGCGAAGGTGCCTCGTCTCCGGCAAGGAAGCCTCAGCCGCTTCTCCTGCACACGGAGAGCGTGCTAGCTGCTGAAACGTGAAGAAAGAAGCTGCAGAACACTGGCACTGAGCGTGCAGCTTTCCAGCGGAGAGAAAAAGCTACTTGAACACTCTGCAAGCCTTTCCACTCCCAAAAACATGCACATGGAAGGAGCTGCTGCAAAAGCGATGCTGTGCTCGCTGCTGCTCCTCCTGAAGCTCTGGCTGCTAAATCTGAGGCTTTCCTTCCAATTTCAAGCTGCAAAGCACTTGCTGAATTGCAGGGAACGTCCGGGAGGCATTTGCTGTGCTGGCACACTTTCTCCTTCCTAGACAGAGTGGAAAAGCTTTTCCCTGCCGTGTAGGCGACAAGAGACGCATTAGACGGGCATCCGGAGCTGTCCGAAGGTAAGCGCCTGTTGCCGGCCTCTTTCGGCACAAGCCCCCGCTCCGGAGCGCACCGCGGCCGGCCGGAGGCTCTCTGCCGGCGAAGGTGCCTCGTCTCCGGCAAGGAAGCCTCAGCCGCTTCTCCTGCACACGGAGAGCGTGCTAGCTGCTGAAACGTGAAGAAAGAAGCTGCAGAACACTGGCACTGAGCGTGCAGCTTTCCAGCGGAGAGAAAAAGCTACTTGAACACTCTGCAAGCCTTTCCACTCCCAAAAACATGCACATGGAAGGAGCTGCTGCAAAAGCGATGCTGTGCTCGCTGCTGCTCCTCCTGAAGCTCTGGCTGCTAAATCTGAGGCTTTCCTTCCAATTTCAAGCTGCAAAGCACTTGCTGAATTGCAGGGAAAGTCCGGGAGGCATTTGCTGTGCTGGCACACTTTCTCCTTCCTAGACAGAGTGGAAAAGCTTTTCCCTGCCGTGTAGGCGACAAGAGACGCATTAGACGGGCATCCGGAGCTGTCCGAAGGTAAGCGCCTGTTGCCGGCCTCTTTCGGCACAAGCCCCCGCTCCGGAGCGCACCGCGGCCGGCCGGAGGCTCTCTGCCGGCGAAGGTGCCTCGTCTCCGGCAAGGAAGCCTCAGCCGCTTCTCCTGCACACGGAGAGCGTGCTAGCTGCTGAAACGTGAAGAAAGAAGCTGCAGAACACTGGCACTGAGCGTGCAGCTTTCCAGCGGAGAGAAAAAGCTACTTGAACACTCTGCAAGCCTTTCC
Source organism: Fringilla coelebs (assembly GCF_963513975.1). Taxonomy (NCBI): domain Eukaryota; kingdom Metazoa; phylum Chordata; class Aves; order Passeriformes; family Fringillidae; genus Fringilla; species Fringilla coelebs. The sequence goes on along the minus strand of NW_028167384.1, from coordinate 177,637 downwards.
ACTCCCAAAAACATGCACATGGAAGGAGCTGCTGCAAAAGCGATGCTGTGCTCGCTGCTGCTCCTCCTGAAGCTCTGGCTGCTAAATCTGAGGCTTTCCTTCCAATTTCAAGCTGCAAAGCACTTGCTGAATTGCAGGGAAAGTCCGGGAGGCATTTGCTCTGCTGGCACACTTTCTCCTTCCTAGACAGAGTGGAAAAGCTTTTCCCTGCCGTGTAGGCGACAAGAGACGCATTAGACGGGCATCCGGAGCTGTCCGAAGGTAAGCGCCTGTTCCCGGCCTCTTTCGGCACAAGCCCCCGCTCCGGAGCGCACCGCGGCCGGCCGGAGGCTCTCTGCCGGCGAAGGTGCCTCGTCTCCGGCAAGGAAGCCTCAGCCGCTTCTCCTGCACACGGAGAGCGTGCTAGCTGCTGAAACGTGAAGAAAGAAGCTGCAGAACACTGGCACTGAGCGTGCAGCTTTCCAGCGGAGAGAAAAAGCTACTTGAACACTCTGCAAGCCTTTCCACTCCCAAAAACATGCACATGGAAGGAGCTGCTGCAAAAGCGATGCTGTGCTCGCTGCTGCTCCTCCTGAAGCTCTGGCTGCTAAATCTGAGGCTTTCCTTCCAATTTCAAGCTGCAAAGCACTTGCTGAATTGCAGGGAACGTCCGGGAGGCATTTGCTCTGCTGGCACACTTTCTCCTTCCTAGACAGAGTGGAAAAGCTTTTCCCTGCCGTGTAGGCGACAAGAGACGCATTAGACGGGCATCCGGAGCTGTCCGAAGGTAAGCGCCTGTTCCCGGCCTCTTTCGGCACAAGCCCCCGCTCCGGAGCGCACCGCGGCCGGCCGGAGGCTCTCTGCCGGCGAAGGTGCCGCTTCTCCGGCAAGGAAGCCTCAGCCGCTTCTCCTGCACACGGAGAGCGTGCTAGCTGCTGAAACGTGAAGAAAGAAGCTGCAGAACACTGGCACTGAGCGTGCAGCTTTCCAGCGGAGAGAAAAAGCTACTTGAACACTCTGCAAGCCTTTCCACTCCCAAAAACATGCACATGGAAGGAGCTGCTGCAAAAGCGATGCTGTGCTCGCTGCTGCTCCTCCTGAAGCTCTGGCTGCTAAATCTGAGGCTTTCCTTCCAATTTCAAGCTGCAAAGCACTTGCTGAATTGCAGGGAAAGTCCGGGATGCATTTGCTGTGCTGGCACACTTTCTCCTTCCTAGACAGAGTGGAAAAGCTTTTCCCTGCCGTGTAGGCGACAAGAGACGCATTAGACGGGCATCCGGAGCTGTCCGAAGGTAAGCGCCTGTTGCCGGCCTCTTTCGGCACAAGCCCCCGCTCCGGAGCGCACCGCGGCCGGCCGGAGGCTCTCTGCCGGCGAAGGTGCCTCGTCTCCGGCAAGGAAGCCTCAGCCGCTTCTCCTGCACACGGAGAGCGTGCTAGCTGCTGAAACGTGAAGAAAGAAGCTGCAGAACACTGGCACTGAGCGTGCAGCTTTCCAGCGGAGAGAAAAAGCTACTTGAACACTCTGCAAGCCTTTCCACTCCCAAAAACATGCACATGGAAGGAGCTGCTGCAAAAGCGATGCTGTGCTCGCTGCTGCTCCTCCTGAAGCTCTGGCTGCTAAATCTGAGGCTTTCCTTCCAATTTCAAGCTGCAAAGCACTTGCTGAATTGCAGGGAACGTCCGGGAGGCATTTGCTGTGCTGGCACACTTTCTCCTTCCTAGACAGAGTGGAAAAGCTTTTCCCTGCCGTGTAGGCGACAAGAGACGCATTAGACGGGCATCCGGAGCTGTCCGAAGGTAAGCGCCTGTTGCCGGCCTCTTTCGGCACAAGCCCCCGCTCCGGAGCGCACCGCGGCCGGCCGGAGGCTCTCTGCCGGCGAAGGTGCCTCGTCTCCGGCAAGGAAACCTCAGCCGCTTCTCCTGCACACGGAGAGCGTGCTAGCTGCTGAAACGTGAAGAAAGAAGCTGCAGAACACTGGCACTGAGCGTGCAGCTTTCCAGCGGAGAGAAAAAGCTACTTGAACACTCTGCAAGCCTTTCCACTCCCAAAAACATGCACATGGAAGGAGCTGCTGCAAAAGCGATGCTGTGCTCGCTGCTGCTCCTCCTGAAGCTCTGGCTGCTAAATCTGAGGCTTTCCTTCCAATTTCAAGCTGCAAAGCACTTGCTGAATTGCAGGGAAAGTCCGGGAGGCATTTGCTGTGCTGGCACACTTTCTCCTTCCTAGACAGAGTGGAAAAGCTTTTCCCTGCCGTGTAGGCGACAAGAGACGCATTAGACGGGCATCCGGAGCTGTCCGAAGGTAAGCGCCTGTTGCCGGCCTCTTTCGGCACAAGCCCCCGCTCCGGAGCGCACCGCGGCCGGCCGGAGGCTCTCTGCCGGCGAAGGTGCCGCTTCTCCGGCAAGGAAGCCTCAGCCGCTTCTCCTGCACACGGAGAGCGTGCTAGCTGCTGAAACGTGAAGAAAGAAGCTGCAGAACACTGGCACTGAGCGTGCAGCTTTCCAGCGGAGAGAAAAAGCTACTTGAACACTCTGCAAGCCTTTCCACTCCCAAAAACATGCACATGGAAGGAGCTGCTGCAAAAGCGATGCTGTGCTCGCTGCTGCTCCTCCTGAAGCTCTGGCTGCTAAATCTGAGGCTTTCCTTCCAATTTCAAGCTGCAAAGCACTTGCTGAATTGCAGGGAAAGTCCGGGATGCATTTGCTGTGCTGGCACACTTTCTCCTTCCTAGACAGAGTGGAAAAGCTTTTCCCTGCCGTGTAGGCGACAAGAGACGCATTAGACGGGCATCCGGAGCTGTCCGAAGGTAAGCGCCTGTTGCCGGCCTCTTTCGGCACAAGCCCCCGCTCCGGAGCGCACCGCGGCCGGCCGGAGGCTCTCTGCCGGCGAAGGTGCCTCGTCTCCGGCAAGGAAGCCTCAGCCGCTTCTCCTGCACACGGAGAGCGTGCTAGCTGCTGAAACGTGAAGAAAGAAGCTGCAGAACACTGGCACTGAGCGTGCAGCTTTCCAGCGGAGAGAAAAAGCTACTTGAACACTCTGCAAGCCTTTCCACTCCCAAAAACATGCACATGGAAGGAGCTGCTGCAAAAGCGATGCTGTGCTCGCTGCTGCTCCTCCTGAAGCTCTGGCTGCTAAATCTGAGGCTTTCCTTCCAATTTCAAGCTGCAAAGCACTTGCTGAATTGCAGGGAACGTCCGGGAGGCATTTGCTGTGCTGGCACACTTTCTCCTTCCTAGACAGAGTGGAAAAGCTTTTCCCTGCCGTGTAGGCGACAAGAGACGCATTAGACGGGCATCCGGAGCTGTCCGAAGGTAAGCGCCTGTTGCCGGCCTCTTTCGGCACAAGCCCCCGCTCCGGAGCGCACCGCGGCCGGCCGGAGGCTCTCTGCCGGCGAAGGTGCCTCGTCTCCGGCAAGGAAACCTCAGCCGCTTCTCCTGCACACGGAGAGCGTGCTAGCTGCTGAAACGTGAAGAAAGAAGCTGCAGAACACTGGCACTGAGCGTGCAGCTTTCCAGCGGAGAGAAAAAGCTACTTGAACACTCTGCAAGCCTTTCCACTCCCAAAAACATGCACATGGAAGGAGCTGCTGCAAAAGCGATGCTGTGCTCGCTGCTGCTCCTCCTGAAGCTCTGGCTGCTAAATCTGAGGCTTTCCTTCCAATTTCAAGCTGCAAAGCACTTGCTGAATTGCAGGGAAAGTCCGGGAGGCATTTGCTGTGCTGGCACACTTTCTCCTTCCTAGACAGAGTGGAAAAGCTTTTCCCTGCCGTGTAGGCGACAAGAGACGCATTAGACGGGCATCCGGAGCTGTCCGAAGGTAAGCGCCTGTTGCCGGCCTCTTTCGGCACAAGCCCCCGCTCCGGAGCGCACCGCGGCCGGCCGGAGGCTCTCTGCCGGCGAAGGTGCCTCGTCTCCGGCAAGGAAACCTCAGCCGCTTCTCCTGCACACGGAGAGCGTGCTAGCTGCTGAAACGTGAAGAAAGAAGCTGCAGAACACTGGCACTGAGCGTGCAGCTTTCCAGCGGAGAGAAAAAGCTACTTGAACACTCTGCAAGCCTTTCCACTCCCAAAAACATGCACATGGAAGGAGCTGCTGCAAAAGCGATGCTGTGCTCGCTGCTGCTCCTCCTGAAGCTCTGGCTGCTAAATCTGAGGCTTTCCTTCCAATTTCAAGCTGCAAAGCACTTGCTGAATTGCAGGGAACGTCCGGGAGGCATTTGCTCTGCTGGCACACTTTCTCCTTCCTAGACAGAGTGGAAAAGCTTTTCCCTGCCGTGTAGGCGACAAGAGACGCATTAGACGGGCATCCGGAGCTGTCCGAAGGTAAGCGCCTGTTGCCGGCCTCTTTCGGCACAAGCCCCCGCTCCGGAGCGCACCGCGGCCGGCCGGAGGCTCTCTGCCGGCGAAGGTGCCTCGTCTCCGGCAAGGAAGCCTCAGCCGCTTCTCCTGCACACGGAGAGCGTGCTAGCTGCTGAAACGTGAAGAAAGAAGCTGCAGAACACTGGCACTGAGCGTGCAGCTTTCCAGCGGAGAGAAAAAGCTACTTGAACACTCTGCAAGCCTTTCCACTCCCAAAAACATGCACATGGAAGGAGCTGCTGCAAAAGCGATGCTGTGCTCGCTGCTGCTCCTCCTGAAGCTCTGGCTGCTAAATCTGAGGCTTTCCTTCCAATTTCAAGCTGCAAAGCACTTGCTGAATTGCAGGGAAAGTCCGGGAGGCATTTGCTCTGCTGGCACACTTTCTCCTTCCTAGACAGAGTGGAAAAGCTTTTCCCTGCCGTGTAGGCGACAAGAGACGCATTAGACGGGCATCCGGAGCTGTCCGAAGGTAAGCGCCTGTTGCCGGCCTCTTTCGGCACAAGCCCCCGCTCCGGAGCGCACCGCGGCCGGCCGGAGGCTCTCTGCCGGCGAAGGTGCCTCGTCTCCGGCAAGGAAGCCTCAGCCGCTTCTCCTGCACACGGAGAGCGTGCTAGCTGCTGAAACGTGAAGAAAGAAGCTGCAGAACACTGGCACTGAGCGTGCAGCTTTCCAGCGGAGAGAAAAAGCTACTTGAACACTCTGCAAGCCTTTCCACTCCCAAAAACATGCACATGGAAGGAGCTGCTGCAAAAGCGATGCTGTGCTCGCTGCTGCTCCTCCTGAAGCTCTGGCTGCTAAATCTGAGGCTTTCCTTCCAATTGCAAGCTGCAAAGCACTTGCTGAATTGCAGGGAAAGTCCGGGAGGCATTTGCTGTGCTGGCACACTTTCTCCTTCCTAGACAGAGTGGAAAAGCTTTTCCCTGCCGTGTAGGCGACAAGAGACGCATTAGACGGGCATCCGGAGCTGTCCGAAGGTAAGCGCCTGTTCCCGGCCTCTTTCGGCACAAGCCCCCGCTCCGGAGCGCACCGCGGCCGGCCGGAGGCTCTCTGCCGGCGAAGGTGCCTCGTCTCCGGCAAGGAAGCCTCAGCCGCTTCTCCTGCACACGGAGAGCGTGCTAGCTGCTGAAACGTGAAGAAAGAAGCTGCAGAACACTGGCACTGAGCGTGCAGCTTTCCAGCGGAGAGAAAAAGCTACTTGAACACTCTGCAAGCCTTTCCACTCCCAAAAACATGCACATGGAAGGAGCTGCTGCAAAAGCGATGCTGTGCTCGCTGCTGCTCCTCCTGAAGCTCTGGCTGCTAAATCTGAGGCTTTCCTTCCAATTTCAAGCTGCAAAGCACTTGCTGAATTGCAGGGAACGTCCGGGAGGCATTTGCTGTGCTGGCACACTTTCTCCTTCCTAGACAGAGTGGAAAAGCTTTTCCCTGCCGTGTAGGCGACAAGAGACGCATTAGACGGGCATCCGGAGCTGTCCGAAGGTAAGCGCTTGTTCCCGGCCTCTTTCGGCACAAGCCCCCGCTCCGGAGCGCACCGCGGCCGGCCGGAGGCTCTCTGCCGGCGAAGGTGCCTCGTCTCCGGCAAGGAAGCCTCAGCCGCTTCTCCTGCACACGGAGAGCGTGCTAGCTGCTGAAACGTGAAGAAAGAAGCTGCAGAACACTGGCACTGAGCGTGCAGCTTTCCAGCGGAGAGAAAAAGCTACTTGAACACTCTGCAAGCCTTTCCACTCCCAAAAACATGCACATGGAAGGAGCTGCTGCAAAAGCGATGCTGTGCTCGCTGCTGCTCCTCCTGAAGCTCTGGCTGCTAAATCTGAGGCTTTCCTTCCAATTTCAAGCTGCAAAGCACTTGCTGAATTGCAGGGAAAGTCCGGGAGGCATTTGCTGTGCTGGCACACTTTCTCCTTCCTAGACAGAGTGGAAAAGCTTTTCCCTGCCGTGTAGGCGACAAGAGACGCATTAGACGGGCATCCGGAGCTGTCCGAAGGTAAGCGCCTGTTCCCGGCCTCTTTCGGCACAAGCCCCCGCTCCGGAGCGCACCGCGGCCGGCCGGAGGCTCTCTGCCGGCGAAGGTGCCTCGTCTCCGGCAAGGAAGCCTCAGCCGCTTCTCCTGCACACGGAGAGCGTGCTAGCTGCTGAAACGTGAAGAAAGAAGCTGCAGAACACTGGCACTGAGCGTGCAGCTTTCCAGCGGAGAGAAAAAGCTACTTGAACACTCTGCAAGCCTTTCCACTCCCAAAAACATGCACATGGAAGGAGCTGCTGCAAAAGCGATGCTGTGCTCGCTGCTGCTCCTCCTGAAGCTCTGGCTGCTAAATCTGAGGCTTTCCTTCCAATTTCAAGCTGCAAAGCACTTGCTGAATTGCAGGGAAAGTCCGGGAGGCATTTGCTGTGCTGGCACACTTTCTCCTTCCTAGACAGAGTGGAAAAGCTTTTCCCTGCCGTGTAGGCGACAAGAGACGCATTAGACGGGCATCCGGAGCTGTCCGAAGGTAAGCGCCTGTTCCCGGCCTCTTTCGGCACAAGCCCCCGCTCCGGAGCGCACCGCGGCCGGCCGGAGGCTCTCTGCCGGCGAAGGTGCCGCTTCTCCGGCAAGGAAGCCTCAGCCGCTTCTCCTGCACACGGAGAGCGTGCTAGCTGCTGAAACGTGAAGAAAGAAGCTGCAGAACACTGGCACTGAGCGTGCAGCTTTCCAGCGGAGAGAAAAAGCTACTTGAACACTCTGCAAGCCTTTCCACTCCCAAAAACATGCACATGGAAGGAGCTGCTGCAAAAGCGATGCTGTGCTCGCTGCTGCTCCTCCTGAAGCTCTGGCTGCTAAATCTGAGGCTTTCCTTCCAATTTCAAGCTGCAAAGCACTTGCTGAATTGCAGGGAAAGTCCGGGAGGCATTTGCTGTGCTGGCACACTTTCTCCTTCCTAGACAGAGTGGAAAAGCTTTTCCCTGCCGTGTAGGCGACAAGAGACGCATTAGACGGGCATCCGGAGCTGTCCGAAGGTAAGCGCCTGTTCCCGGCCTCTTTCGGCACAAGCCCCCGCTCCGGAGCGCACCGCGGCCGGCCGGAGGCTCTCTGCCGGCGAAGGTGCCTCGTCTCCGGCAAGGAAGCCTCAGCCGCTTCTCCTGCACACGGAGAGCGTGCTAGCTGCTGAAACGTGAAGAAAGAAGCTGCAGAACACTGGCACTGAGCGTGCAGCTTTCCAGCGGAGAGAAAAAGCTACTTGAACACTCTGCAAGCCTTTCCACTCCCAAAAACATGCACATGGAAGGAGCTGCTGCAAAAGCGATGCTGTGCTCGCTGCTGCTCCTCCTGAAGCTCTGGCTGCTAAATCTGAGGCTTTCCTTCCAATTTCAAGCTGCAAAGCACTTGCTGAATTGCAGGGAAAGTCCGGGAGGCATTTGCTGTGCTGGCACACTTTCTCCTTCCTAGACAGAGTGGAAAAGCTTTTCCCTGCCGTGTAGGCGACAAGAGACGCATTAGACGGGCATCCGGAGCTGTCCGAAGGTAAGCGCCTGTTGCCGGCCTCTTTCGGCACAAGCCCCCGCTCCGGAGCGCACCGCGGCCGGCCGGAGGCTCTCTGCCGGCGAAGGTGCCTCGTCTCCGGCAAGGAAGCCTCAGCCGCTTCTCCTGCACACGGAGAGCGTGCTAGCTGCTGAAACGTGAAGAAAGAAGCTGCAGAACACTGGCACTGAGCCTGCAGCTTTCCAGCGGAGAGAAAAAGCTACTTGAACACTCTGCAAGCCTTTCCACTCCCAAAAACATGCACATGGAAAGAGCTGCTGCAAAAGCGATGCTGTGCTCGCTGCTGCTCCTCCTGAAGCTCTGGCTGCTAAATCTGAGGCTTTCCTTCCAATTTCAAGCTGCAAAGCACTTGCTGAATTGCAGGAAAAGTCCGGGAGGCATTTGCTGTGCTGGCACACTTTCTCCTTCCTAGACAGAGTGGAAAAGCTTTTCCCTGCCGTGTAGGCGACAAGAGACGCATTAGACGGGCATCCGGAGCTGTCCGAAGGTAAGCGCCTGTTGCCGGCCTCTTTCGGCACAAGCCCCCGCTCCGGAGCGCACCGCGGCCGGCCGGAGGCTCTCTGCCGGCGAAGGTGCCTCGTCTCCGGCAAGGAAGCCTCAGCCGCTTCTCCTGCACACGGAGAGCGTGCTAGCTGCTGAAACGTGAAGAAAGAAGCTGCAGAACACTGGCACTGAGCGTGCAGCTTTCCAGCGGAGAGAAAAAGCTACTTGAACACTCTGCAAGCCTTTCCACTCCCAAAAACATGCACATGGAAGGAGCTGCTGCAAAAGCGATGCTGTGCTCGCTGCTGCTCCTCCTGAAGCTCTGGCTGCTAAATCTGAGGCTTTCCTTCCAATTTCAAGCTGCAAAGCACTTGCTGAATTGCAGGGAAAGTCCGGGAGGCATTTGCTGTGCTGGCACACTTTCTCCTTCCTAGACAGAGTGGAAAAGCTTTTCCCTGCCGTGTAGGCGACAAGAGACGCATTAGACGGGCATCCGGAGCTGTCCGAAGGTAAGCGCCTGTTGCCGGCCTCTTTCGGCACAAGCCCCCGCTCCGGAGCGCACCGCGGCCGGCCGGAGGCTCTCTGCCGGCGAAGGTGCCGCTTCTCCGGCAAGGAAGCCTCAGCCGCTTCTCCTGCACACGGAGAGCGTGCTAGCTGCTGAAACGTGAAGAAAGAAGCTGCAGAACACTGGCACTGAGCGTGCAGCTTTCCAGCGGAGAGAAAAAGCTACTTGAACACTCTGCAAGCCTTTCCACTCCCAAAAACATGCACATGGAAGGAGCTGCTGCAAAAGCGATGCTGTGCTCGCTGCTGCTCCTCCTGAAGCTCTGGCTGCTAAATCTGAGGCTTTCCTTCCAATTTCAAGCTGCAAAGCACTTGCTGAATTGCAGGGAACGTCCGGGAGGCATTTGCTCTGCTGGCACACTTTCTCCTTCCTAGACAGAGTGGAAAAGCTTTTCCCTGCCGTGTAGGCGACAAGAGACGCATTAGACGGGCATCCGGAGCTGTCCGAAGGTAAGCGCCTGTTGCCGGCCTCTTTCGGCACAAGCCCCCGCTCCGGAGCGCACCGCGGCCGGCCGGAGGCTCTCTGCCGGCGAAGGTGCCTCGTCTCCGGCAAGGAAGCCTCAGCCGCTTCTCCTGCACACGGAGAGCGTGCTAGCTGCTGAAACGTGAAGAAAGAAGCTGCAGAACACTGGCACTGAGCGTGCAGCTTTCCAGCGGAGAGAAAAAGCTACTTGAACACTCTGCAAGCCTTTCCACTCCCAAAAACATGCACATGGAAGGAGCTGCTGCAAAAGCGATGCTGTGCTCGCTGCTGCTCCTCCTGAAGCTCTGGCTGCTAAATCTGAGGCTTTCCTTCCAATTTCAAGCTGCAAAGCACTTGCTGAATTGCAGGGAAAGTCCGGGAGGCATTTGCTCTGCTGGCACACTTTCTCCTTCCTAGACAGAGTGGAAAAGCTTTTCCCTGCCGTTTAGGCGACAAGAGACGCATTAGACGGGCATCCGGAGCTGTCCGAAGGTAAGCGCCTGTTCCCGGCCTCTTTCGGCACAAGCCCCCGCTCCGGAGCGCACCGCGGCCGGCCGGAGGCTCTCTGCCGGCGAAGGTGCCGCTTCTCCGGCAAGGAAGCCTCAGCCGCTTCTCCTGCACACGGAGAGCGTGCTAGCTGCTGAAACGTGAAGAAAGAAGCTGCAGAACACTGGCACTGAGCGTGCAGCTTTCCAGCGGAGAGAAAAAGCTACTTGAACACTCTGCAAGCCTTTCCACTCCCAAAAACATGCACATGGAAGGAGCTGCTGCAAAAGCGATGCTGTGCTCGCTGCTGCTCCTCCTGAAGCTCTGGCTGCTAAATCTGAGGCTTTCCTTCCAATTTCAAGCTGCAAAGCACTTGCTGAATTGCAGGGAACGTCCGGGAGGCATTTGCTGTGCTGGCACACTTTCTCCTTCCTAGACAGAGTGGAAAAGCTTTTCCCTGCCGTGTAGGCGACAAGAGACGCATTAGACGGGCATCCGGAGCTGTCCGAAGGTAAGCGCCTGTTCCCGGCCTCTTTCGGCACAAGCCCCCGCTCCGGAGCGCACCGCGGCCGGCCGGAGGCTCTCTGCCGGCGAAGGTGCCTCGTCTCCGGCAAGGAAGCCTCAGCCGCTTCTCCTGCACACGGAGAGCGTGCTAGCTGCTGAAACGTGAAGAAAGAAGCTGCAGAACACTGGCACTGAGCGTGCAGCTTTCCAGCGGAGAGAAAAAGCTACTTGAACACTCTGCAAGCCTTTCCACTCCCAAAAACATGCACATGGAAGGAGCTGCTGCAAAAGCGATGCTGTGCTCGCTGCTGCTCCTCCTGAAGCTCTGGCTGCTAAATCTGAGGCTTTCCTTCCAATTTCAAGCTGCAAAGCACTTGCTGAATTGCAGGGAAAGTCCGGGAGGCATTTGCTGTGCTGGCACACTTTCTCCTTCCTAGACAGAGTGGAAAAGCTTTTCCCTGCCGTGTAGGCGACAAGAGACGCATTAGACGGGCATCCGGAGCTGTCCGAAGGTAAGCGCCTGTTGCCGGCCTCTTTCGGCACAAGCCCCCGCTCCGGAGCGCACCGCGGCCGGCCGGAGGCTCTCTGCCGGCGAAGGTGCCTCGTCTCCGGCAAGGAAGCCTCAGCCGCTTCTCCTGCACACGGAGAGCGTGCTAGCTGCTGAAACGTGAAGAAAGAAGCTGCAGAACACTGGCACTGAGCGTGCAGCTTTCCAGCGGAGAGAAAAAGCTACTTGAACACTCTGCAAGCCTTTCCACTCCCAAAAACATGCACATGGAAGGAGCTGCTGCAAAAGCGATGCTGTGCTCGCTGCTGCTCCTCCTGAAGCTCTGGCTGCTAAATCTGAGGCTTTCCTTCCAATTTCAAGCTGCAAAGCACTTGCTGAATTGCAGGGAAAGTCCGGGAGGCATTTGCTGTGCTGGCACACTTTCTCCTTCCTAGACAGAGTGGAAAAGCTTTTCCCTGCCGTGTAGGCGACAAGAGACGCATTAGACGGGCATCCGGAGCTGTCCGAAGGTAAGCGCCTGTTGCCGGCCTCTTTCGGCACAAGCCCCCGCTCCGGAGCGCACCGCGGCCGGCCGGAGGCTCTCTGCCGGCGAAGGTGCCTCGTCTCCGGCAAGGAAGCCTCAGCCGCTTCTCCTGCACACGGAGAGCGTGCTAGCTGCTGAAACGTGAAGAAAGAAGCTGCAGAACACTGGCACTGAGCGTGCAGCTTTCCAGCGGAGAGAAAAAGCTACTTGAACACTCTGCAAGCCTTTCCACTCCCAAAAACATGCACATGGAAGGAGCTGCTGCAAAAGCGATGCTGTGCTCGCTGCTGCTCCTCCTGAAGCTCTGGCTGCTAAATCTGAGGCTTTCCTTCCAATTTCAAGCTGCAAAGCACTTGCTGAATTGCAGGGAACGTCCGGGAGGCATTTGCTGTGCTGGCACACTTTCTCCTTCCTAGACAGAGTGGAAAAGCTTTTCCCTGCCGTGTAGGCGACAAGAGACGCATTAGACGGGCATCCGGAGCTGTCCGAAGGTAAGCGCCTGTTGCCGGCCTCTTTCGGCACAAGCCCCCGCTCCGGAGCGCACCGCGGCCGGCCGGAGGCTCTCTGCCGGCGAAGGTGCCTCGTCTCCGGCAAGGAAGCCTCAGCCGCTTCTCCTGCACACGGAGAGCGTGCTAGCTGCTGAAACGTGAAGAAAGAAGCTGCAGAACACTGGCACTGAGCGTGCAGCTTTCCAGCGGAGAGAAAAAGCTACTTGAACACTCTGCAAGCCTTTCCACTCCCAAAAACATGCACATGGAAGGAGCTGCTGCAAAAGCGATGCTGTGCTCGCTGCTGCTCCTCCTGAAGCTCTGGCTGCTAAATCTGAGGCTTTCCTTCCAATTGCAAGCTGCAAAGCACTTGCTGAATTGCAGGGAAAGTCCGGGAGGCATTTGCTGTGCTGGCACACTTTCTCCTTCCTAGACAGAGTGGAAAAGCTTTTCCCTGCCGTGTAGGCGACAAGAGACGCATTAGACGGGCATCCGGAGCTGTCCGAAGGTAAGCGCCTGTTCCCGGCCTCTTTCGGCACAAGCCCCCGCTCCGGAGCGCGCCGCGGCCGGCCGGAGGCTCTCTGCCGGCGAAGGTGCCTCGTCTCCGGCAAGGAAGCCTCAGCCGCTTCTCCTGCACACGGAGAGCGTGCTAGCTGCTGAAACGTGAAGAAAGAAGCTGCAGAACACTGGCACTGAGCGTGCAGCTTTCCAGCGGAGAGAAAAAGCTACTTGAACACTCTGCAAGCCTTTCCACTCCCAAAAACATGCACATGGAAGGAGCTGCTGCAAAAGCGATGCTGTGCTCGCTGCTGCTCCTCCTGAAGCTCTGGCTGCTAAATCTGAGGCTTTCCTTCCAATTTCAAGCTGCAAAGCACTTGCTGAATTGCAGGGAAAGTCCGGGAGGCATTTGCTGTGCTGGCACACTTTCTCCTTCCTAGACAGAGTGGAAAAGCTTTTCCCTGCCGTGTAGGCGACAAGAGACGCATTAGACGGGCATCCGGAGCTGTCCGAAGGTAAGCGCCTGTTCCCGGCCTCTTTCGGCACAAGCCCCCGCTCCGGAGCGCACCGCGGCCGGCCAGAGGCTCTCTGCCGGCGAAGGTGCCGCTTCTCCGGCAAGGAAGCCTCAGCCGCTTCTCCTGCACACGGAGAGCGTGCTAGCTGCTGAAACGTGAAGAAAGAAGCTGCAGAACACTGGCACTGAGCGTGCAGCTTTCCAGCGGAGAGAAAAAGCTACTTGAACACTCTGCAAGCCTTTCCACTCCCAAAAACATGCACATGGAAGGAGCTGCTGCAAAAGCGATGCTGTGCTCGCTGCTGCTCCTCCTGAAGCTCTGGCTGCTAAATCTGAGGCTTTCCTTCCAATTTCAAGCTGCAAAGCACTTGCTGAATTGCAGGGAAAGTCCGGGAGGCATTTGCTCTGCTGGCACACTTTCTCCTTCCTAGACAGAGTGGAAAAGCTTTTCCCTGCCGTGTAGGCGACAAGAGACGCATTAGACGGGCATCCGGAGCTGTCCGAAGGTAAGCGCCTGTTGCCGGCCTCTTTCGGCACAAGCCCCCGCTCCGGAGCGCACCGCGGCCGGCCGGAGGCTCTCTGCCGGCGAAGGTGCCTCGTCTCCGGCAAGGAAGCCTCAGCCGCTTCTCCTGCACACGGAGAGCGTGCTAGCTGCTGAAACGTGAAGAAAGAAGCTGCAGAACACTGGCACTGAGCGTGCAGCTTTCCAGCGGAGAGAAAAAGCTACTTGAACACTCTGCAAGCCTTTCCACTCCCAAAAACATGCACATGGAAGGAGCTGCTGCAAAAGCGATGCTGTGCTCGCTGCTGCTCCTCCTGAAGCTCTGGCTGCTAAATCTGAGGCTTTCCTTCCAATTTCAAGCTGCAAAGCACTTGCTGAATTGCAGGGAAAGTCCGGGAGGCATTTGCTGTGCTGGCACACTTTCTCCTTCCTAGACAGAGTGGAAAAGCTTTTCCCTGCCGTGTAGGCGACAAGAGACGCATTAGACGGGCATCCGGAGCTGTCCGAAGGTAAGCGCCTGTTGCCGGCCTCTTTCGGCACAAGCCCCCGCTCCGGAGCGCACCGCGGCCGGCCGGAGGCTCTCTGCCGGCGAAGGTGCCTCGTCTCCGGCAAGGAAGCCTCAGCCGCTTCTCCTGCACACGGAGAGCGTGCTAGCTGCTGAAACGTGAAGAAAGAAGCTGCAGAACACTGGCACTGAGCCTGCAGCTTTCCAGCGGAGAGAAAAAGCTACTTGAACACTCTGCAAGCCTTTCCACTCCCAAAAACATGCACATGGAAGGAGCTGCTGCAAAAGCGATGCTGTGCTCGCTGCTGCTCCTCCTGAAGCTCTGGCTGCTAAATCGGAGGCTTTCCTTCCAATTTCAAGCTGCAAAGCACTTGCTGAATTGCAGGGAAAGTCCGGGAGGCATTTGCTCTGCTGGCACACTTTCTCCTTCCTAGACAGAGTGGAAAAGCTTTTCCCTGCCGTGTAGGCGACAAGAGACGCATTAGACGGGCATCCGGAGCTGTCCGAAGGTAAGCGCCTGTTGCCGGCCTCTTTCGGCACAAGCCCCCGCTCCGGAGCGCACCGCGGCCGGCCGGAGGCTCTCTGCCGGCGAAGGTGCCTCGTCTCCGGCAAGGAAGCCTCAGCCGCTTCTCCTGCACACGGAGAGCGTGCTAGCTGCTGAAACGTGAAGAAAGAAGCTGCAGAACACTGGCACTGAGCGTGCAGCTTTCGAGCGGAGAGAAAAAGCTACTTGAACACTCTGCAAGCCTTTCCACTCCCAAAAACATGCACATGGAAGGAGCTGCTGCAAAAGCGATGCTGTGCTCGCTGCTGCTCCTCCTGAAGCTCTGGCTGCTAAATCTGAGGCTTTCCTTCCAATTGCAAGCTGCAAAGCACTTGCTGAATTGCAGGGAAAGTCCGGGAGGCATTTGCTGTGCTGGCACACTTTCTCCTTCCTAGACAGAGTGGAAAAGCTTTTCCCTGCCGTGTAGGCGACAAGAGACGCATTAGACGGGCATCCGGAGCTGTCCGAAGGTAAGCGCCTGTTCCCGGCCTCTTTCGGCACAAGCCCCCGCTCCGGAGCGCACCGCGGCCGGCCAGAGGCTCTCTGCCGGCGAAGGTGCCTCGTCTCCGGCAAGGAAGCCTCAGCCGCTTCTCCTGCACACGGAGAGCGTGCTAGCTGCTGAAACGTGAAGAAAGAAGCTGCAGAACACTGGCACTGAGCGTGCAGCTTTCCAGCGGAGAGAAAAAGCTACTTGAACACTCTGCAAGCCTTTCCACTCCCAAAAACATGCACATGGAAGGAGCTGCTGCAAAAGCGATGCTGTGCTCGCTGCTGCTCCTCCTGAAGCTCTGGCTGCTAAATCTGAGGCTTTCCTTCCAATTTCAAGCTGCAAAGCACTTGCTGAATTGCAGGGAAAGTCCGGGAGGCATTTGCTGTGCTGGCACACTTTCTCCTTCCTAGACAGAGTGGAAAAGCTTTTCCCTGCCGTGTAGGCGACAAGAGACGCATTAGACGGGCATCCGGAGCTGTCCGAAGGTAAGCGCCTGTTGCCGGCCTCTTTCGGCACAAGCCCCCGCTCCGGAGCGCACCGCGGCCGGCCGGAGGCTCTCTGCCGGCGAAGGTGCCTCGTCTCCGGCAAGGAAGCCTCAGCCGCTTCTCCTGCACACGGAGAGCGTGCTAGCTGCTGAAACGTGAAGAAAGAAGCTGCAGAACACTGGCACTGAGCGTGCAGCTTTCGAGCGGAGAGAAAAAGCTACTTGAACACTCTGCAAGCCTTTCCACTCCCAAAAACATGCACATGGAAGGAGCTGCTGCAAAAGCGATGCTGTGCTCGCTGCTGCTCCTCCTGAAGCTCTGGCTGCTAAATCTGAGGCTTTCCTTCCAATTTCAAGCTGCAAAGCACTTGCTGAATTGCAGGGAACGTCCGGGAGGCATTTGCTGTGCTGGCACACTTTCTCCTTCCTAGACAGAGTGGAAAAGCTTTTCCCTGCCGTGTAGGCGACAAGAGACGCATTAGACGGGCATCCGGAGCTGTCCGAAGGTAAGCGCCTGTTGCCGGCCTCTTTCGGCACAAGCCCCCGCTCCGGAGCGCACCGCGGCCGGCCGGAGGCTCTCTGCCGGCGAAGGTGCCTCGTCTCCGGCAAGGAAGCCTCAGCCGCTTCTCCTGCACACGGAGAGCGTGCTAGCTGCTGAAACGTGAAGAAAGAAGCTGCAGAACACTGGCACTGAGCGTGCAGCTTTCCAGCGGAGAGAAAAAGCTACTTGAACACTCTGCAAGCCTTTCCACTCCCAAAAACATGCACATGGAAGGAGCTGCTGCAAAAGCGATGCTGTGCTCGCTGCTGCTCCTCCTGAAGCTCTGGCTGCTAAATCGGAGGCTTTCCTTCCAATTTCAAGCTGCAAAGCACTTGCTGAATTGCAGGGAAAGTCCGGGAGGCATTTGCTCTGCTGGCACACTTTCTCCTTCCTAGACAGAGTGGAAAAGCTTTTCCCTGCCGTGTAGGCGACAAGAGACGCATTAGACGGGCATCCGGAGCTGTCCGAAGGTAAGCGCCTGTTGCCGGCCTCTTTCGGCACAAGCCCCCGCTCCGGAGCGCACCGCGGCCGGCCGGAGGCTCTCTGCCGGCGAAGGTGCCTCGTCTCCGGCAAGGAAGCCTCAGCCGCTTCTCCTGCACACGGAGAGCGTGCTAGCTGCTGAAACGTGAAGAAAGAAGCTGCAGAACACTGGCACTGAGCGTGCAGCTTTCGAGCGGAGAGAAAAAGCTACTTGAACACTCTGCAAGCCTTTCCACTCCCAAAAACATGCACATGGAAGGAGCTGCTGCAAAAGCGATGCTGTGCTCGCTGCTGCTCCTCCTGAAGCTCTGGCTGCTAAATCTGAGGCTTTCCTTCCAATTGAAAGCTGCAAAGCACTTGCTGAATTGCAGGGAAAGTCCGGGAGGCATTTGCTGTGCTGGCACACTTTCTCCTTCCTAGACAGAGTGGAAAAGCTTTTCCCTGCCGTGTAGGCGACAAGAGACGCATTAGACGGGCATCCGGAGCTGTCCGAAGGTAAGCGCCTGTTCCCGGCCTCTTTCGGCACAAGCCCCCGCTCCGGAGCGCGCCGCGGCCGGCCGGAGGCTCTCTGCCGGCGAAGGTGCCTCGTCTCCGGCAAGGAAGCCTCAGCCGCTTCTCCTGCACACGGAGAGCGTGCTAGCTGCTGAAACGTGAAGAAAGAAGCTGCAGAACACTGGCACTGAGCGTGCAGCTTTCCAGCGGAGAGAAAAAGCTACTTGAACACTCTGCAAGCCTTTCCACTCCCAAAAACATGCACATGGAAGGAGCTGCTGCAAAAGCGATGCTGTGCTCGCTGCTGCTCCTCCTGAAGCTCTGGCTGCTAAATCTGAGGCTTTCCTTCCAATTTCAAGCTGCAAAGCACTTGCTGAATTGCAGGGAAAGTCCGGGAGGCATTTGCTGTGCTGGCACACTTTCTCCTTCCTAGACAGAGTGGAAAAGCTTTTCCCTGCCGTGTAGGCGACAAGAGACGCATTAGACGGGCATCCGGAGCTGTCCGAAGGTAAGCGCCTGTTGCCGGCCTCTTTCGGCACAAGCCCCCGCTCCGGAGCGCACCGCGGCCGGCCGGAGGCTCTCTGCCGGCGAAGGTGCCTCGTCTCCGGCAAGGAAGCCTCAGCCGCTTCTCCTGCACACGGAGAGCGTGCTAGCTGCTGAAACGTGAAGAAAGAAGCTGCAGAACACTGGCACTGAGCGTGCAGCTTTCCAGCGGAGAGAAAAAGCTACTTGAACACTCTGCAAGCCTTTCCACTCCCAAAAACATGCACATGGAAGGAGCTGCTGCAAAAGCGATGCTGTGCTCGCTGCTGCTCCTCCTGAAGCTCTGGCTGCTAAATCTGAGGCTTTCCTTCCAATTTCAAGCTGCAAAGCACTTGCTGAATTGCAGGGAAAGTCCGGGAGGCATTTGCTCTGCTGGCACACTTTCTCCTTCCTAGACAGAGTGGAAAAGCTTTTCCCTGCCGTGTAGGCGACAAGAGACGCATTAGACGGGCATCCGGAGCTGTCCGAAGGTAAGCGCCTGTTGCCGGCCTCTTTCGGCACAAGCCCCCGCTCCGGAGCGCACCGCGGCCGGCCGGAGGCTCTCTGCCGGCGAAGGTGCCTCGTCTCCGGCAAGGAAGCCTCAGCCGCTTCTCCTGCACACGGAGAGCGTGCTAGCTGCTGAAACGTGAAGAAAGAAGCTGCAGAACACTGGCACTGAGCCTGCAGCTTTCCAGCGGAGAGAAAAAGCTACTTGAACACTCTGCAAGCCTTTCCACTCCCAAAAACATGCACATGGAAGGAGCTGCTGCAAAAGCGATGCTGTGCTCGCTGCTGCTCCTCCTGAAGCTCTGGCTGCTAAATCTGAGGCTTTCCTTCCAATTTCAAGCTGCAAAGCACTTGCTGAATTGCAGGGAAAGTCCGGGAGGCATTTGCTCTGCTGGCACACTTTCTCCTTCCTAGACAGAGTGGAAAAGCTTTTCCCTGCCGTGTAGGCGACAAGAGACGCATTAGACGGGCATCCGGAGCTGTCCGAAGGTAAGCGCCTGTTGCCGGCCTCTTTCGGCACAAGCCCCCGCTCCGGAGCGCACCGCGGCCGGCCGGAGGCTCTCTGCCGGCGAAGGTGCCTCGTCTCCGGCAAGGAAGCCTCAGCCGCTTCTCCTGCACACGGAGAGCGTGCTAGCTGCTGAAACGTGAAGAAAGAAGCTGCAGAACACTGGCACTGAGCCTGCAGCTTTCCAGCGGAGAGAAAAAGCTACTTGAACACTCTGCAAGCCTTTCCACTCCCAAAAACATGCACATGGAAGGAGCTGCTGCAAAAGCGATGCTGTGCTCGCTGCTGCTCCTCCTGAAGCTCTGGCTGCTAAATCTGAGGCTTTCCTTCCAATTTCAAGCTGCAAAGCACTTGCTGAATTGCAGGGAAAGTCCGGGAGGCATTTGCTGTGCTGGCACACTTTCTCCTTCCTAGACAGAGTGGAAAAGCTTTTCCCTGCCGTGTAGGCGACAAGAGACGCATTAGACGGGCATCCGGAGCTGTCCGAAGGTAAGCGCCTGTTGCCGGCCTCTTTCGGCACAAGCCCCCGCTCCGGAGCGCACCGCGGCCGGCCGGAGGCTCTCTGCCGGCGAAGGTGCCTCGTCTCCGGCAAGGAAGCCTCAGCCGCTTCTCCTGCACACGGAGAGCGTGCTAGCTGCTGAAACGTGAAGAAAGAAGCTGCAGAACACTGGCACTGAGCGTGCAGCTTTCCAGCGGAGAGAAAAAGCTACTTGAACACTCTGCAAGCCTTTCCACTCCCAAAAACATGCACATGGAAGGAGCTGCTGCAAAAGCGATGCTGTGCTCGCTGCTGCTCCTCCTGAAGCTCTGGCTGCTAAATCTGAGGCTTTCCTTCCAATTTCAAGCTGCAAAGCACTTGCTGAATTGCAGGGAAAGTCCGGGAGGCATTTGCTCTGCTGGCACACTTTCTCCTTCCTAGACAGAGTGGAAAAGCTTTTCCCTGCCGTGTAGGCGACAAGAGACGCATTAGACGGGCATCCGGAGCTGTCCGAAGGTAAGCGCCTGTTGCCGGCCTCTTTCGGCACAAGCCCCCGCTCCGGAGCGCACCGCGGCCGGCCGGAGGCTCTCTGCCGGCGAAGGTGCCTCGTCTCCGGCAAGGAAGCCTCAGCCGCTTCTCCTGCACACGGAGAGCGTGCTAGCTGCTGAAACGTGAAGAAAGAAGCTGCAGAACACTGGCACTGAGCGTGCAGCTTTCCAGCGGAGAGAAAAAGCTACTTGAACACTCTGCAAGCCTTTCCACTCCCAAAAACATGCACATGGAAGGAGCTGCTGCAAAAGCGATGCTGTGCTCGCTGCTGCTCCTCCTGAAGCTCTGGCTGCTAAATCTGAGGCTTTCCTTCCAATTTCAAGCTGCAAAGCACTTGCTGAATTGCAGGGAACGTCCGGGAGGCATTTGCTGTGCTGGCACACTTTCTCCTTCCTAGACAGAATGGAAAAGCTTTTCCCTGCCGTGTAGGCGACAAGAGACGCATTAGACGGGCATCCGGAGCTGTCCGAAGGTAAGCGCCTGTTGCCGGCCTCTTTCGGCACAAGCCCCCGCTCCGGAGCGCACCGCGGCCGGCCGGAGGCTCTCTGCCGGCGAAGGTGCCTCGTCTCCGGCAAGGAAGCCTCAGCCGCTTCTCCTGCACACGGAGAGCGTGCTAGCTGCTGAAACGTGAAGAAAGAAGCTGCAGAACACTGGCACTGAGCGTGCAGCTTTCCAGCGGAGAGAAAAAGCTACTTGAACACTCTGCAAGCCTTTCCACTCCCAAAAACATGCACATGGAAGGAGCTGCTGCAAAAGCGATGCTGTGCTCGCTGCTGCTCCTCCTGAAGCTCTGGCTGCTAAATCTGAGGCTTTCCTTCCAATTTCAAGCTGCAAAGCACTTGCTGAATTGCAGGGAAAGTCCGGGAGGCATTTGCTGTGCTGGCACACTTTCTCCTTCCTAGACAGAGTGGAAAAGCTTTTCCCTGCCGTGTAGGCGACAAGAGACGCATTAGACGGGCATCCGGAGCTGTCCGAAGGTAAGCGCCTGTTGCCGGCCTCTTTCGGCACAAGCCCCCGCTCCGGAGCGCACCGCGGCCGGCCGGAGGCTCTCTGCCGGCGAAGGTGCCTCGTCTCCGGCAAGGAAGCCTCAGCCGCTTCTCCTGCACACGGAGAGCGTGCTAGCTGCTGAAACGTGAAGAAAGAAGCTGCAGAACACTGGCACTGAGCGTGCAGCTTTCCAGCGGAGAGAAAAAGCTACTTGAACACTCTGCAAGCCTTTCCACTCCCAAAAACATGCACATGGAAGGAGCTGCTGCAAAAGCGATGCTGTGCTCGCTGCTGCTCCTCCTGAAGCTCTGGCTGCTAAATCTGAGGCTTTCCTTCCAATTTCAAGCTGCAAAGCACTTGCTGAATTGCAGGGAAAGTCCGGGAGGCATTTGCTCTGCTGGCACACTTTCTCCTTCCTAGACAGAGTGGAAAAGCTTTTCCCTGCCGTGTAGGCGACAAGAGACGCATTAGACGGGCATCCGGAGCTGTCCGAAGGTAAGCGCCTGTTGCCGGCCTCTTTCGGCACAAGCCCCCGCTCCGGAGCGCACCGCGGCCGGCCGGAGGCTCTCTGCCGGCGAAGGTGCCGCTTCTCCGGCAAGGAAGTTTCAGCCGCTTCTGCTGCACACGGAGAGCGTGCTAGCTGCTGAAACGTGAAGAAAGAAGCTGCAGAACACTGGCACTGAGCGTGCAGCTTTCCAGCGGAGAGAAAAAGCTACTTGAACACTCTGCAAGCCTTTCCACTCCCAAAAACATGCACATGGAAGGAGCTGCTGCAAAAGCGATGCTGTGCTCGCTGCTGCTCCTCCTGAAGCTCTGGCTGCTAAATCTGAGGCTTTCCTTCCAATTTCAAGCTGCAAAGCACTTGCTGAATTGCAGGGAACGTCCGGGAGGCATTTGCTGTGCTGGCACACTTTCTCCTTCCTAGACAGAATGGAAAAGCTTTTCCCTGCCGTGTAGGCGACAAGAGACGCATTAGACGGGCATCCGGAGCTGTCCGAAGGTAAGCGCCTGTTGCCGGCCTCTTTCGGCACAAGCCCCCGCTCCGGAGCGCACCGCGGCCGGCCGGAGGCTCTCTGCCGGCGAAGGTGCCTCGTCTCCGGCAAGGAAGCCTCAGCCGCTTCTCCTGCACACGGAGAGCGTGCTAGCTGCTGAAACGTGAAGAAAGAAGCTGCAGAACACTGGCACTGAGCGTGCAGCTTTCCAGCGGAGAGAAAAAGCTACTTGAACACTCTGCAAGCCTTTCCACTCCCAAAAACATGCACATGGAAGGAGCTGCTGCAAAAGCGATGCTGTGCTCGCTGCTGCTCCTCCTGAAGCTCTGGCTGCTAAATCTGAGGCTTTCCTTCCAATTTCAAGCTGCAAAGCACTTGCTGAATTGCAGGGAACGTCCGGGAGGCATTTGCTGTGCTGGCACACTTTCTCCTTCCTAGACAGAATGGAAAAGCTTTTCCCTGCCGTGTAGGCGACAAGAGACGCATTAGACGGGCATCCGGAGCTGTCCGAAGGTAAGCGCCTGTTGCCGGCCTCTTTCGGCACAAGCCCCCGCTCCGGAGCGCACCGCGGCCGGCCGGAGGCTCTCTGCCGGCGAAGGTGCCTCGTCTCCGGCAAGGAAGCCTCAGCCGCTTCTCCTGCACACGGAGAGCGTGCTAGCTGCTGAAACGTGAAGAAAGAAGCTGCAGAACACTGGCACTGAGCCTGCAGCTTTCCAGCGGAGAGAAAAAGCTACTTGAACACTCTGCAAGCCTTTCCACTCCCAAAAACATGCACATGGAAGGAGCTGCTGCAAAAGCGATGCTGTGCTCGCTGCTGCTCCTCCTGAAGCTCTGGCTGCTAAATCTGAGGCTTTCCTTCCAATTTCAAGCTGCAAAGCACTTGCTGAATTGCAGGGAAAGTCCGGGAGGCATTTGCTGTGCTGGCACACTTTCTCCTTCCTAGACAGAGTGGAAAAGCTTTTCCCTGCCGTGTAGGCGACAAGAGACGCATTAGACGGGCATCCGGAGCTGTCCGAAGGTAAGCGCCTGTTGCCGGCCTCTTTCGGCACAAGCCCCCGCTCCGGAGCGCACCGCGGCCGGCCGGAGGCTCTCTGCCGGCGAAGGTGCCTCGTCTCCGGCAAGGAAGCCTCAGCCGCTTCTCCTGCACACGGAGAGCGTGCTAGCTGCTGAAACGTGAAGAAAGAAGCTGCAGAACACTGGCACTGAGCGTGCAGCTTTCCAGCGGAGAGAAAAAGCTACTTGAACACTCTGCAAGCCTTTCCACTCCCAAAAACATGCACATGGAAGGAGCTGCTGCAAAAGCGATGCTGTGCTCGCTGCTGCTCCTCCTGAAGCTCTGGCTGCTAAATCTGAGGCTTTCCTTCCAATTTCAAGCTGCAAAGCACTTGCTGAATTGCAGGGAAAGTCCGGGAGGCATTTGCTGTGCTGGCACACTTTCTCCTTCCTAGACAGAGTGGAAAAGCTTTTCCCTGCCGTGTAGGCGACAAGAGACGCATTAGACGGGCATCCGGAGCTGTCCGAAGGTAAGCGCCTGTTCCCGGCCTCTTTCGGCACAAGCCCCCGCTCCGGAGCGCACCGCGGCCGGCCGGAGGCTCTCTGCCGGCGAAGGTGCCTCGTCTCCGGCAAGGAAGCCTCAGCCGCTTCTCCTGCACACGGAGAGCGTGCTAGCTGCTGAAACGTGAAGAAAGAAGCTGCAGAACACTGGCACTGAGCGTGCAGCTTTCCAGCGGAGAGAAAAAGCTACTTGAACACTCTGCAAGCCTTTCCACTCCCAAAAACATGCACATGGAAGGAGCTGCTGCAAAAGCGATGCTGTGCTCGCTGCTGCTCCTCCTGAAGCTCTGGCTGCTAAATCTGAGGCTTTCCTTCCAATTTCAAGCTGCAAAGCACTTGCTGAATTGCAGGGAAAGTCCGGGAGGCATTTGCTGTGCTGGCACACTTTCTCCTTCCTAGACAGAGTGGAAAAGCTTTTCCCTGCCGTGTAGGCGACAAGAGACGCATTAGACGGGCATCCGGAGCTGTCCGAAGGTAAGCGCCTGTTGCCGGCCTCTTTCGGCACAAGCCCCCGCTCCGGAGCGCACCGCGGCCGGCCGGAGGCTCTCTGCCGGCGAAGGTGCCTCGTCTCCGGCAAGGAAGCCTCAGCCGCTTCTCCTGCACACGGAGAGCGTGCTAGCTGCTGAAACGTGAAGAAAGAAGCTGCAGAACACTGGCACTGAGCGTGCAGCTTTCCAGCGGAGAGAAAAAGCTACTTGAACACTCTGCAAGCCTTTCCACTCCCAAAAACATGCACATGGAAGGAGCTGCTGCAAAAGCGATGCTGTGCTCGCTGCTGCTCCTCCTGAAGCTCTGGCTGCTAAATCTGAGGCTTTCCTTCCAATTTCAAGCTGCAAAGCACTTGCTGAATTGCAGGGAAAGTCCGGGAGGCATTTGCTGTGCTGGCACACTTTCTCCTTCCTAGACAGAGTGGAAAAGCTTTTCCCTGCCGTGTAGGCGACAAGAGACGCATTAGACGGGCATCCGGAGCTGTCCGAAGGTAAGCGCCTGTTGCCGGCCTCTTTCGGCACAAGCCCCCGCTCCGGAGCGCACCGCGGCCGGCCGGAGGCTCTCTGCCGGCGAAGGTGCCTCGTCTCCGGCAAGGAAGCCTCAGCCGCTTCTCCTGCACACGGAGAGCGTGCTAGCTGCTGAAACGTGAAGAAAGAAGCTGCAGAACACTGGCACTGAGCGTGCAGCTTTCCAGCGGAGAGAAAAAGCTACTTGAACACTCTGCAAGCCTTTCCACTCCCAAAAACATGCACATGGAAGGAGCTGCTGCAAAAGCGATGCTGTGCTCGCTGCTGCTCCTCCTGAAGCTCTGGCTGCTAAATCTGAGGCTTTCCTTCCAATTTCAAGCTGCAAAGCACTTGCTGAATTGCAGGGAACGTCCGGGAGGCATTTGCTGTGCTGGCACACTTTCTCCTTCCTAGACAGAATGGAAAAGCTTTTCCCTGCCGTGTAGGCGACAAGAGACGCATTAGACGGGCATCCGGAGCTGTCCGAAGGTAAGCGCCTGTTCCCGGCCTCTTTCGGCACAAGCCCCCGCTCCGGAGCGCACCGCGGCCGGCCGGAGGCTCTCTGCCGGCGAAGGTGCCTCGTCTCCGGCAAGGAAGCCTCAGCCGCTTCTCCTGCACACGGAGAGCGTGCTAGCTGCTGAAACGTGAAGAAAGAAGCTGCAGAACACTGGCACTGAGCGTGCAGCTTTCCAGCGGAGAGAAAAAGCTACTTGAACACTCTGCAAGCCTTTCCACTCCCAAAAACATGCACATGGAAGGAGCTGCTGCAAAAGCGATGCTGTGCTCGCTGCTGCTCCTCCTGAAGCTCTGGCTGCTAAATCTGAGGCTTTCCTTCCAATTTCAAGCTGCAAAGCACTTGCTGAATTGCAGGGAAAGTCCGGGAGGCATTTGCTGTGCTGGCACACTTTCTCCTTCCTAGACAGAGTGGAAAAGCTTTTCCCTGCCGTGTAGGCGACAAGAGACGCATTAGACGGGCATCCGGAGCTGTCCGAAGGTAAGCGCCTGTTGCCGGCCTCTTTCGGCACAAGCCCCCGCTCCGGAGCGCACCGCGGCCGGCCGGAGGCTCTCTGCCGGCGAAGGTGCCTCGTCTCCGGCAAGGAAGCCTCAGCCGCTTCTCCTGCACACGGAGAGCGTGCTAGCTGCTGAAACGTGAAGAAAGAAGCTGCAGAACACTGGCACTGAGCGTGCAGCTTTCCAGCGGAGAGAAAAAGCTACTTGAACACTCTGCAAGCCTTTCCACTCCCAAAAACATGCACATGGAAGGAGCTGCTGCAAAAGCGATGCTGTGCTCGCTGCTGCTCCTCCTGAAGCTCTGGCTGCTAAATCTGAGGCTTTCCTTCCAATTTCAAGCTGCAAAGCACTTGCTGAATTGCAGGGAAAGTCCGGGAGGCATTTGCTGTGCTGGCACACTTTCTCCTTCCTAGACAGAGTGGAAAAGCTTTTCCCTGCCGTGTAGGCGACAAGAGACGCATTAGACGGGCATCCGGAGCTGTCCGAAGGTAAGCGCCTGTTGCCGGCCTCTTTCGGCACAAGCCCCCGCTCCGGAGCGCACCGCGGCCGGCCGGAGGCTCTCTGCCGGCGAAGGTGCCTCGTCTCCGGCAAGGAAGCCTCAGCCGCTTCTCCTGCACACGGAGAGCGTGCTAGCTGCTGAAACGTGAAGAAAGAAGCTGCAGAACACTGGCACTGAGCGTGCAGCTTTCGAGCGGAGAGAAAAAGCTACTTGAACACTCTGCAAGCCTTTCCACTCCCAAAAACATGCACATGGAAGGAGCTGCTGCAAAAGCGATGCTGTGCTCGCTGCTGCTCCTCCTGAAGCTCTGGCTGCTAAATCTGAGGCTTTCCTTCCAATTTCAAGCTGCAAAGCACTTGCTGAATTGCAGGGAACGTCCGGGAGGCATTTGCTGTGCTGGCACACTTTCTCCTTCCTAGACAGAGTGGAAAAGCTTTTCCCTGCCGTGTAGGCGACAAGAGACGCATTAGACGGGCATCCGGAGCTGTCCGAAGGTAAGCGCCTGTTCCCGGCCTCTTTCGGCACAAGCCCCCGCTCCGGAGCGCACCGCGGCCGGCCGGAGGCTCTCTGCCGGCGAAGGTGCCTCGTCTCCGGCAAGGAAGCCTCAGCCGCTTCTCCTGCACACGGAGAGCGTGCTAGCTGCTGAAACGTGAAGAAAGAAGCTGCAGAACACTGGCACTGAGCGTGCAGCTTTCGAGCGGAGAGAAAAAGCTACTTGAACACTCTGCAAGCCTTTCCACTCCCAAAAACATGCACATGGAAGGAGCTGCTGCAAAAGCGATGCTGTGCTCGCTGCTGCTCCTCCTGAAGCTCTGGCTGCTAAATCTGAGGCTTTCCTTCCAATTTCAAGCTGCAAAGCACTTGCTGAATTGCAGGGAACGTCCGGGAGGCATTTGCTGTGCTGGCACACTTTCTCCTTCCTAGACAGAGTGGAAAAGCTTTTCCCTGCCGTGTAGGCGACAAGAGACGCATTAGACGGGCATCCGGAGCTGTCCGAAGGTAAGCGCCTGTTGCCGGCCTCTTTCGGCACAAGCCCCCGCTCCGGAGCGCACCGCGGCCGGCCGGAGGCTCTCTGCCGGCGAAGGTGCCTCGTCTCCGGCAAGGAAGCCTCAGCCGCTTCTCCTGCACACGGAGAGCGTGCTAGCTGCTGAAACGTGAAGAAAGAAGCTGCAGAACACTGGCACTGAGCGTGCAGCTTTCCAGCGGAGAGAAAAAGCTACTTGAACACTCTGCAAGCCTTTCCACTCCCAAAAACATGCACATGGAAGGAGCTGCTGCAAAAGCGATGCTGTGCTCGCTGCTGCTCCTCCTGAAGCTCTGGCTGCTAAATCTGAGGCTTTCCTTCCAATTTCAAGCTGCAAAGCACTTGCTGAATTGCAGGGAAAGTCCGGGAGGCATTTGCTCTGCTGGCACACTTTCTCCTTCCTAGACAGAGTGGAAAAGCTTTTCCCTGCCGTGTAGGCGACAAGAGACGCATTAGACGGGCATCCGGAGCTGTCCGAAGGTAAGCGCCTGTTGCCGGCCTCTTTCGGCACAAGCCCCCGCTCCGGAGCGCACCGCGGCCGGCCGGAGGCTCTCTGCCGGCGAAGGTGCCTCGTCTCCGGCAAGGAAGCCTCAGCCGCTTCTCCTGCACACGGAGAGCGTGCTAGCTGCTGAAACGTGAAGAAAGAAGCTGCAGAACACTGGCACTGAGCGTGCAGCTTTCCAGCGGAGAGAAAAAGCTACTTGAACACTCTGCAAGCCTTTCCACTCCCAAAAACATGCACATGGAAGGAGCTGCTGCAAAAGCGATGCTGTGCTCGCTGCTGCTCCTCCTGAAGCTCTGGCTGCTAAATCTGAGGCTTTCCTTCCAATTTCAAGCTGCAAAGCACTTGCTGAATTGCAGGGAACGTCCGGGAGGCATTTGCTGTGCTGGCACACTTTCTCCTTCCTAGACAGAGTGGAAAAGCTTTTCCCTGCCGTGTAGGCGACAAGAGACGCATTAGACGGGCATCCGGAGCTGTCCGAAGGTAAGCGCCTGTTGCCGGCCTCTTTCGGCACAAGCCCCCGCTCCGGAGCGCACCGCGGCCGGCCGGAGGCTCTCTGCCGGCGAAGGTGCCTCGTCTCCGGCAAGGAAGCCTCAGCCGCTTCTCCTGCACACGGAGAGCGTGCTAGCTGCTGAAACGTGAAGAAAGAAGCTGCAGAACACTGGCACTGAGCGTGCAGCTTTCCAGCGGAGAGAAAAAGCTACTTGAACACTCTGCAAGCCTTTCCACTCCCAAAAACATGCACATGGAAGGAGCTGCTGCAAAAGCGATGCTGTGCTCGCTGCTGCTCCTCCTGAAGCTCTGGCTGCTAAATCTGAGGCTTTCCTTCCAATTTCAAGCTGCAAAGCACTTGCTGAATTGCAGGGAACGTCCGGGAGGCATTTGCTGTGCTGGCACACTTTCTCCTTCCTAGACAGAGTGGAAAAGCTTTTCCCTGCCGTGTAGGCGACAAGAGACGCATTAGACGGGCATCCGGAGCTGTCCGAAGGTAAGCGCCTGTTGCCGGCCTCTTTCGGCACAAGCCCCCGCTCCGGAGCGCACCGCGGCCGGCCGGAGGCTCTCTGCCGGCGAAGGTGCCTCGTCTCCGGCAAGGAAGCCTCAGCCGCTTCTCCTGCACACGGAGAGCGTGCTAGCTGCTGAAACGTGAAGAAAGAAGCTGCAGAACACTGGCACTGAGCGTGCAGCTTTCCAGCGGAGAGAAAAAGCTACTTGAACACTCTGCAAGCCTTTCCACTCCCAAAAACATGCACATGGAAGGAGCTGCTGCAAAAGCGATGCTGTGCTCGCTGCTGCTCCTCCTGAAGCTCTGGCTGCTAAATCTGAGGCTTTCCTTCCAATTTCAAGCTGCAAAGCACTTGCTGAATTGCAGGGAAAGTCCGGGAGGCATTTGCTGTGCTGGCACACTTTCTCCTTCCTAGACAGAGTGGAAAAGCTTTTCCCTGCCGTGTAGGCGACAAGAGACGCATTAGACGGGCATCCGGAGCTGTCCGAAGGTAAGCGCCTGTTGCCGGCCTCTTTCGGCACAAGCCCCCGCTCCGGAGCGCACCGCGGCCGGCCGGAGGCTCTCTGCCGGCGAAGGTGCCTCGTCTCCGGCAAGGAAGCCTCAGCCGCTTCTCCTGCACACGGAGAGCGTGCTAGCTGCTGAAACGTGAAGAAAGAAGCTGCAGAACACTGGCACTGAGCCTGCAGCTTTCCAGCGGAGAGAAAAAGCTACTTGAACACTCTGCAAGCCTTTCCACTCCCAAAAACATGCACATGGAAGGAGCTGCTGCAAAAGCGATGCTGTGCTCGCTGCTGCTCCTCCTGAAGCTCTGGCTGCTAAATCTGAGGCTTTCCTTCCAATTTCAAGCTGCAAAGCACTTGCTGAATTGCAGGGAACGTCCGGGAGGCATTTGCTGTGCTGGCACACTTTCTCCTTCCTAGACAGAGTGGAAAAGCTTTTCCCTGCCGTGTAGGCGACAAGAGACGCATTAGACGGGCATCCGGAGCTGTCCGAAGGTAAGCGCCTGTTCCCGGCCTCTTTCGGCACAAGCCCCCGCTCCGGAGCGCACCGCGGCCGGCCGGAGGCTCTCTGCCGGCGAAGGTGCCGCTTCTCCGGCAAGGAAGCCTCAGCCGCTTCTCCTGCACACGGAGAGCGTGCTAGCTGCTGAAACGTGAAGAAAGAAGCTGCAGAACACTGGCACTGAGCGTGCAGCTTTCCAGCGGAGAGAAAAAGCTACTTGAACACTCTGCAAGCCTTTCCACTCCCAAAAACATGCACATGGAAGGAGCTGCTGCAAAAGCGATGCTGTGCTCGCTGCTGCTCCTCCTGAAGCTCTGGCTGCTAAATCTGAGGCTTTCCTTCCAATTGCAAGCTGCAAAGCACTTGCTGAATTGCAGGGAACGTCCGGGAGGCATTTGCTGTGCTGGCACACTTTCTCCTTCCTAGACAGAGTGGAAAAGCTTTTCCCTGCCGTGTAGGCGACAAGAGACGCATTAGACGGGCATCCGGAGCTGTCCGAAGGTAAGCGCCTGTTCCCGGCCTCTTTCGGCACAAGCCCCCGCTCCGGAGCGCACCGCGGCCGGCCGGAGGCTCTCTGCCGGCGAAGGTGCCTCGTCTCCGGCAAGGAAGCCTCAGCCGCTTCTCCTGCACACGGAGAGCGTGCTAGCTGCTGAAACGTGAAGAAAGAAGCTGCAGAACACTGGCACTGAGCGTGCAGCTTTCCAGCGGAGAGAAAAAGCTACTTGAACACTCTGCAAGCCTTTCCACTCCCAAAAACATGCACATGGAAGGAGCTGCTGCAAAAGCGATGCTGTGCTCGCTGCTGCTCCTCCTGAAGCTCTGGCTGCTAAATCTGAGGCTTTCCTTCCAATTTCAAGCTGCAAAGCACTTGCTGAATTGCAGGGAAAGTCCGGGAGGCATTTGCTGTGCTGGCACACTTTCTCCTTCCTAGACAGAGTGGAAAAGCTTTTCCCTGCCGTGTAGGCGACAAGAGACGCATTAGACGGGCATCCGGAGCTGTCCGAAGGTAAGCGCCTGTTGCCGGCCTCTTTCGGCACAAGCCCCCGCTCCGGAGCGCACCGCGGCCGGCCGGAGGCTCTCTGCCGGCGAAGGTGCCTCGTCTCCGGCAAGGAAGCCTCAGCCGCTTCTCCTGCACACGGAGAGCGTGCTAGCTGCTGAAACGTGAAGAAAGAAGCTGCAGAACACTGGCACTGAGCCTGCAGCTTTCCAGCGGAGAGAAAAAGCTACTTGAACACTCTGCAAGCCTTTCCACTCCCAAAAACATGCACATGGAAGGAGCTGCTGCAAAAGCGATGCTGTGCTCGCTGCTGCTCCTCCTGAAGCTCTGGCTGCTAAATCTGAGGCTTTCCTTCCAATTTCAAGCTGCAAAGCACTTGCTGAATTGCAGGGAAAGTCCGGGAGGCATTTGCTGTGCTGGCACACTTTCTCCTTCCTAGACAGAGTGGAAAAGCTTTTCCCTGCCGTGTAGGCGACAAGAGACGCATTAGACGGGCATCCGGAGCTGTCCGAAGGTAAGCGCCTGTTGCCGGCCTCTTTCGGCACAAGCCCCCGCTCCGGAGCGCACCGCGGCCGGCCGGAGGCTCTCTGCCGGCGAAGGTGCCTCGTCTCCGGCAAGGAAGCCTCAGCCGCTTCTCCTGCACACGGAGAGCGTGCTAGCTGCTGAAACGTGAAGAAAGAAGCTGCAGAACACTGGCACTGAGCGTGCAGCTTTCCAGCGGAGAGAAAAAGCTACTTGAACACTCTGCAAGCCTTTCCACTCCCAAAAACATGCACATGGAAGGAGCTGCTGCAAAAGCGATGCTGTGCTCGCTGCTGCTCCTCCTGAAGCTCTGGCTGCTAAATCTGAGGCTTTCCTTCCAATTTCAAGCTGCAAAGCACTTGCTGAATTGCAGGGAAAGTCCGGGAGGCATTTGCTGTGCTGGCACACTTTCTCCTTCCTAGACAGAGTGGAAAAGCTTTTCCCTGCCGTGTAGGCGACAAGAGACGCATTAGACGGGCATCCGGAGCTGTCCGAAGGTAAGCGCCTGTTGCCGGCCTCTTTCGGCACAAGCCCCCGCTCCGGAGCGCACCGCGGCCGGCCGGAGGCTCTCTGCCGGCGAAGGTGCCTCGTCTCCGGCAAGGAAGCCTCAGCCGCTTCTCCTGCACACGGAGAGCGTGCTAGCTGCTGAAACGTGAAGAAAGAAGCTGCAGAACACTGGCACTGAGCGTGCAGCTTTCCAGCGGAGAGAAAAAGCTACTTGAACACTCTGCAAGCCTTTCCACTCCCAAAAACATGCACATGGAAGGAGCTGCTGCAAAAGCGATGCTGTGCTCGCTGCTGCTCCTCCTGAAGCTCTGGCTGCTAAATCTGAGGCTTTCCTTCCAATTTCAAGCTGCAAAGCACTTGCTGAATTGCAGGGAAAGTCCGGGAGGCATTTGCTGTGCTGGCACACTTTCTCCTTCCTAGACAGAGTGGAAAAGCTTTTCCCTGCCGTGTAGGCGACAAGAGACGCATTAGACGGGCATCCGGAGCTGTCCGAAGGTAAGCGCCTGTTCCCGGCCTCTTTCGGCACAAGCCCCCGCTCCGGAGCGCACCGCGGCCGGCCGGAGGCTCTCTGCCGGCGAAGGTGCCTCGTCTCCGGCAAGGAAGCCTCAGCCGCTTCTCCTGCACACGGAGAGCGTGCTAGCTGCTGAAACGTGAAGAAAGAAGCTGCAGAACACTGGCACTGAGCCTGCAGCTTTCCAGCGGAGAGAAAAAGCTACTTGAACACTCTGCAAGCCTTTCCACTCCCAAAAACATGCACATGGAAGGAGCTGCTGCAAAAGCGATGCTGTGCTCGCTGCTGCTCCTCCTGAAGCTCTGGCTGCTAAATCTGAGGCTTTCCTTCCAATTTCAAGCTGCAAAGCACTTGCTGAATTGCAGGGAACGTCCGGGAGGCATTTGCTGTGCTGGCACACTTTCTCCTTCCTAGACAGAGTGGAAAAGCTTTTCCCTGCCGTGTAGGCGACAAGAGACGCATTAGACGGGCATCCGGAGCTGTCCGAAGGTAAGCGCCTGTTCCCGGCCTCTTTCGGCACAAGCCCCCGCTCCGGAGCGCACCGCGGCCGGCCGGAGGCTCTCTGCCGGCGAAGGTGCCGCTTCTCCGGCAAGGAAGCCTCAGCCGCTTCTCCTGCACACGGAGAGCGTGCTAGCTGCTGAAACGTGAAGAAAGAAGCTGCAGAACACTGGCACTGAGCGTGCAGCTTTCCAGCGGAGAGAAAAAGCTACTTGAACACTCTGCAAGCCTTTCCACTCCCAAAAACATGCACATGGAAGGAGCTGCTGCAAAAGCGATGCTGTGCTCGCTGCTGCTCCTCCTGAAGCTCTGGCTGCTAAATCTGAGGCTTTCCTTCCAATTGCAAGCTGCAAAGCACTTGCTGAATTGCAGGGAACGTCCGGGAGGCATTTGCTCTGCTGGCACACTTTCTCCTTCCTAGACAGAGTGGAAAAGCTTTTCCCTGCCGTGTAGGCGACAAGAGACGCATTAGACGGGCATCCGGAGCTGTCCGAAGGTAAGCGCCTGTTCCCGGCCTCTTTCGGCACAAGCCCCCGCTCCGGAGCGCACCGCGGCCGGCCGGAGGCTCTCTGCCGGCGAAGGTGCCTCGTCTCCGGCAAGGAAGCCTCAGCCGCTTCTCCTGCACACGGAGAGCGTGCTAGCTGCTGAAACGTGAAGAAAGAAGCTGCAGAACACTGGCACTGAGCGTGCAGCTTTCCAGCGGAGAGAAAAAGCTACTTGAACACTCTGCAAGCCTTTCCACTCCCAAAAACATGCACATGGAAGGAGCTGCTGCAAAAGCGATGCTGTGCTCGCTGCTGCTCCTCCTGAAGCTCTGGCTGCTAAATCTGAGGCTTTCCTTCCAATTTCAAGCTGCAAAGCACTTGCTGAATTGCAGGGAAAGTCCGGGAGGCATTTGCTGTGCTGGCACACTTTCTCCTTCCTAGACAGAGTGGAAAAGCTTTTCCCTGCCGTGTAGGCGACAAGAGACGCATTAGACGGGCATCCGGAGCTGTCCGAAGGTAAGCGCCTGTTGCCGGCCTCTTTCGGCACAAGCCCCCGCTCCGGAGCGCACCGCGGCCGGCCGGAGGCTCTCTGCCGGCGAAGGTGCCTCGTCTCCGGCAAGGAAGCCTCAGCCGCTTCTCCTGCACACGGAGAGCGTGCTAGCTGCTGAAACGTGAAGAAAGAAGCTGCAGAACACTGGCACTGAGCGTGCAGCTTTCCAGCGGAGAGAAAAAGCTACTTGAACACTCTGCAAGCCTTTCCACTCCCAAAAACATGCACATGGAAGGAGCTGCTGCAAAAGCGATGCTGTGCTCGCTGCTGCTCCTCCTGAAGCTCTGGCTGCTAAATCTGAGGCTTTCCTTCCAATTTCAAGCTGCAAAGCACTTGCTGAATTGCAGGGAAAGTCCGGGAGGCATTTGCTGTGCTGGCACACTTTCTCCTTCCTAGACAGAGTGGAAAAGCTTTTCCCTGCCGTGTAGGCGACAAGAGACGCATTAGACGGGCATCCGGAGCTGTCCGAAGGTAAGCGCCTGTTGCCGGCCTCTTTCGGCACAAGCCCCCGCTCCGGAGCGCACCGCGGCCGGCCGGAGGCTCTCTGCCGGCGAAGGTGCCTCGTCTCCGGCAAGGAAGCCTCAGCCGCTTCTCCTGCACACGGAGAGCGTGCTAGCTGCTGAAACGTGAAGAAAGAAGCTGCAGAACACTGGCACTGAGCGTGCAGCTTTCCAGCGGAGAGAAAAAGCTACTTGAACACTCTGCAAGCCTTTCCACTCCCAAAAACATGCACATGGAAGGAGCTGCTGCAAAAGCGATGCTGTGCTCGCTGCTGCTCCTCCTGAAGCTCTGGCTGCTAAATCTGAGGCTTTCCTTCCAATTTCAAGCTGCAAAGCACTTGCTGAATTGCAGGGAAAGTCCGGGAGGCATTTGCTGTGCTGGCACACTTTCTCCTTCCTAGACAGAGTGGAAAAGCTTTTCCCTGCCGTGTAGGCGACAAGAGACGCATTAGACGGGCATCCGGAGCTGTCCGAAGGTAAGCGCCTGTTGCCGGCCTCTTTCGGCACAAGCCCCCGCTCCGGAGCGCACCGCGGCCGGCCGGAGGCTCTCTGCCGGCGAAGGTGCCTCGTCTCCGGCAAGGAAGCCTCAGCCGCTTCTCCTGCACACGGAGAGCGTGCTAGCTGCTGAAACGTGAAGAAAGAAGCTGCAGAACACTGGCACTGAGCGTGCAGCTTTCCAGCGGAGAGAAAAAGCTACTTGAACACTCTGCAAGCCTTTCCACTCCCAAAAACATGCACATGGAAGGAGCTGCTGCAAAAGCGATGCTGTGCTCGCTGCTGCTCCTCCTGAAGCTCTGGCTGCTAAATCTGAGGCTTTCCTTCCAATTTCAAGCTGCAAAGCACTTGCTGAATTGCAGGGAAAGTCCGGGAGGCATTTGCTGTGCTGGCACACTTTCTCCTTCCTAGACAGAGTGGAAAAGCTTTTCCCTGCCGTGTAGGCGACAAGAGACGCATTAGACGGGCATCCGGAGCTGTCCGAAGGTAAGCGCCTGTTGCCGGCCTCTTTCGGCACAAGCCCCCGCTCCGGAGCGCACCGCGGCCGGCCGGAGGCTCTCTGCCGGCGAAGGTGCCTCGTCTCCGGCAAGGAAGCCTCAGCCGCTTCTCCTGCACACGGAGAGCGTGCTAGCTGCTGAAACGTGAAGAAAGAAGCTGCAGAACACTGGCACTGAGCCTGCAGCTTTCCAGCGGAGAGAAAAAGCTACTTGAACACTCTGCAAGCCTTTCCACTCCCAAAAACATGCACATGGAAGGAGCTGCTGCAAAAGCGATGCTGTGCTCGCTGCTGCTCCTCCTGAAGCTCTGGCTGCTAAATCTGAGGCTTTCCTTCCAATTTCAAGCTGCAAAGCACTTGCTGAATTGCAGGGAAAGTCCGGGAGGCATTTGCTGTGCTGGCACACTTTCTCCTTCCTAGACAGAGTGGAAAAGCTTTTCCCTGCCGTGTAGGCGACAAGAGACGCATTAGACGGGCATCCGGAGCTGTCCGAAGGTAAGCGCCTGTTGCCGGCCTCTTTCGGCACAAGCCCCCGCTCCGGAGCGCACCGCGGCCGGCCGGAGGCTCTCTGCCGGCGAAGGTGCCTCGTCTCCGGCAAGGAAGCCTCAGCCGCTTCTCCTGCACACGGAGAGCGTGCTAGCTGCTGAAACGTGAAGAAAGAAGCTGCAGAACACTGGCACTGAGCGTGCAGCTTTCGAGCGGAGAGAAAAAGCTACTTGAACACTCTGCAAGCCTTTCCACTCCCAAAAACATGCACATGGAAGGAGCTGCTGCAAAAGCGATGCTGTGCTCGCTGCTGCTCCTCCTGAAGCTCTGGCTGCTAAATCTGAGGCTTTCCTTCCAATTTCAAGCTGCAAAGCACTTGCTGAATTGCAGGGAACGTCCGGGAGGCATTTGCTGTGCTGGCACACTTTCTCCTTCCTAGACAGAGTGGAAAAGCTTTTCCCTGCCGTGTAGGCGACAAGAGACGCATTAGACGGGCATCCGGAGCTGTCCGAAGGTAAGCGCCTGTTCCCGGCCTCTTTCGGCACAAGCCCCCGCTCCGGAGCGCACCGCGGCCGGCCAGAGGCTCTCTGCCGGCGAAGGTGCCTCGTCTCCGGCAAGGAAGCCTCAGCCGCTTCTCCTGCACACGGAGAGCGTGCTAGCTGCTGAAACGTGAAGAAAGAAGCTGCAGAACACTGGCACTGAGCGTGCAGCTTTCGAGCGGAGAGAAAAAGCTACTTGAACACTCTGCAAGCCTTTCCACTCCCAAAAACATGCACATGGAAGGAGCTGCTGCAAAAGCGATGCTGTGCTCGCTGCTGCTCCTCCTGAAGCTCTGGCTGCTAAATCTGAGGCTTTCCTTCCAATTTCAAGCTGCAAAGCACTTGCTGAATTGCAGGGAACGTCCGGGAGGCATTTGCTGTGCTGGCACACTTTCTCCTTCCTAGACAGAGTGGAAAAGCTTTTCCCTGCCGTGTAGGCGACAAGAGACGCATTAGACGGGCATCCGGAGCTGTCCGAAGGTAAGCGCCTGTTGCCGGCCTCTTTCGGCACAAGCCCCCGCTCCGGAGCGCACCGCGGCCGGCCGGAGGCTCTCTGCCGGCGAAGGTGCCTCGTCTCCGGCAAGGAAGCCTCAGCCGCTTCTCCTGCACACGGAGAGCGTGCTAGCTGCTGAAACGTGAAGAAAGAAGCTGCAGAACACTGGCACTGAGCGTGCAGCTTTCCAGCGGAGAGAAAAAGCTACTTGAACACTCTGCAAGCCTTTCCACTCCCAAAAACATGCACATGGAAGGAGCTGCTGCAAAAGCGATGCTGTGCTCGCTGCTGCTCCTCCTGAAGCTCTGGCTGCTAAATCTGAGGCTTTCCTTCCAATTTCAAGCTGCAAAGCACTTGCTGAATTGCAGGGAAAGTCCGGGAGGCATTTGCTCTGCTGGCACACTTTCTCCTTCCTAGACAGAGTGGAAAAGCTTTTCCCTGCCGTGTAGGCGACAAGAGACGCATTAGACGGGCATCCGGAGCTGTCCGAAGGTAAGCGCCTGTTGCCGGCCTCTTTCGGCACAAGCCCCCGCTCCGGAGCGCACCGCGGCCGGCCGGAGGCTCTCTGCCGGCGAAGGTGCCTCGTCTCCGGCAAGGAAGCCTCAGCCGCTTCTCCTGCACACGGAGAGCGTGCTAGCTGCTGAAACGTGAAGAAAGAAGCTGCAGAACACTGGCACTGAGCGTGCAGCTTTCCAGCGGAGAGAAAAAGCTACTTGAACACTCTGCAAGCCTTTCCACTCCCAAAAACATGCACATGGAAGGAGCTGCTGCAAAAGCGATGCTGTGCTCGCTGCTGCTCCTCCTGAAGCTCTGGCTGCTAAATCTGAGGCTTTCCTTCCAATTTCAAGCTGCAAAGCACTTGCTGAATTGCAGGGAACGTCCGGGAGGCATTTGCTGTGCTGGCACACTTTCTCCTTCCTAGACAGAGTGGAAAAGCTTTTCCCTGCCGTGTAGGCGACAAGAGACGCATTAGACGGGCATCCGGAGCTGTCCGAAGGTAAGCGCCTGTTGCCGGCCTCTTTCGGCACAAGCCCCCGCTCCGGAGCGCACCGCGGCCGGCCGGAGGCTCTCTGCCGGCGAAGGTGCCTCGTCTCCGGCAAGGAAGCCTCAGCCGCTTCTCCTGCACACGGAGAGCGTGCTAGCTGCTGAAACGTGAAGAAAGAAGCTGCAGAACACTGGCACTGAGCGTGCAGCTTTCCAGCGGAGAGAAAAAGCTACTTGAACACTCTGCAAGCCTTTCCACTCCCAAAAACATGCACATGGAAGGAGCTGCTGCAAAAGCGATGCTGTGCTCGCTGCTGCTCCTCCTGAAGCTCTGGCTGCTAAATCTGAGGCTTTCCTTCCAATTTCAAGCTGCAAAGCACTTGCTGAATTGCAGGGAACGTCCGGGAGGCATTTGCTGTGCTGGCACACTTTCTCCTTCCTAGACAGAGTGGAAAAGCTTTTCCCTGCCGTGTAGGCGACAAGAGACGCATTAGACGGGCATCCGGAGCTGTCCGAAGGTAAGCGCCTGTTGCCGGCCTCTTTCGGCACAAGCCCCCGCTCCGGAGCGCACCGCGGCCGGCCGGAGGCTCTCTGCCGGCGAAGGTGCCTCGTCTCCGGCAAGGAAGCCTCAGCCGCTTCTCCTGCACACGGAGAGCGTGCTAGCTGCTGAAACGTGAAGAAAGAAGCTGCAGAACACTGGCACTGAGCGTGCAGCTTTCCAGCGGAGAGAAAAAGCTACTTGAACACTCTGCAAGCCTTTCCACTCCCAAAAACATGCACATGGAAGGAGCTGCTGCAAAAGCGATGCTGTGCTCGCTGCTGCTCCTCCTGAAGCTCTGGCTGCTAAATCTGAGGCTTTCCTTCCAATTTCAAGCTGCAAAGCACTTGCTGAATTGCAGGGAAAGTCCGGGAGGCATTTGCTGTGCTGGCACACTTTCTCCTTCCTAGACAGAGTGGAAAAGCTTTTCCCTGCCGTGTAGGCGACAAGAGACGCATTAGACGGGCATCCGGAGCTGTCCGAAGGTAAGCGCCTGTTGCCGGCCTCTTTCGGCACAAGCCCCCGCTCCGGAGCGCACCGCGGCCGGCCGGAGGCTCTCTGCCGGCGAAGGTGCCTCGTCTCCGGCAAGGAAGCCTCAGCCGCTTCTCCTGCACACGGAGAGCGTGCTAGCTGCTGAAACGTGAAGAAAGAAGCTGCAGAACACTGGCACTGAGCCTGCAGCTTTCCAGCGGAGAGAAAAAGCTACTTGAACACTCTGCAAGCCTTTCCACTCCCAAAAACATGCACATGGAAGGAGCTGCTGCAAAAGCGATGCTGTGCTCGCTGCTGCTCCTCCTGAAGCTCTGGCTGCTAAATCTGAGGCTTTCCTTCCAATTTCAAGCTGCAAAGCACTTGCTGAATTGCAGGGAACGTCCGGGAGGCATTTGCTGTGCTGGCACACTTTCTCCTTCCTAGACAGAGTGGAAAAGCTTTTCCCTGCCGTGTAGGCGACAAGAGACGCATTAGACGGGCATCCGGAGCTGTCCGAAGGTAAGCGCCTGTTCCCGGCCTCTTTCGGCACAAGCCCCCGCTCCGGAGCGCACCGCGGCCGGCCGGAGGCTCTCTGCCGGCGAAGGTGCCGCTTCTCCGGCAAGGAAGCCTCAGCCGCTTCTCCTGCACACGGAGAGCGTGCTAGCTGCTGAAACGTGAAGAAAGAAGCTGCAGAACACTGGCACTGAGCGTGCAGCTTTCCAGCGGAGAGAAAAAGCTACTTGAACACTCTGCAAGCCTTTCCACTCCCAAAAACATGCACATGGAAGGAGCTGCTGCAAAAGCGATGCTGTGCTCGCTGCTGCTCCTCCTGAAGCTCTGGCTGCTAAATCTGAGGCTTTCCTTCCAATTGCAAGCTGCAAAGCACTTGCTGAATTGCAGGGAACGTCCGGGAGGCATTTGCTCTGCTGGCACACTTTCTCCTTCCTAGACAGAGTGGAAAAGCTTTTCCCTGCCGTGTAGGCGA
Source organism: Fringilla coelebs (assembly GCF_963513975.1). Lineage (NCBI taxonomy): Eukaryota > Metazoa > Chordata > Aves > Passeriformes > Fringillidae > Fringilla > Fringilla coelebs. The sequence goes on along the minus strand of NW_028167384.1, from coordinate 138,530 downwards.
CAAGAGACGCATTAGACGGGCATCCGGAGCTGTCCGAAGGTAAGCGCCTGTTCCCGGCCTCTTTCGGCACAAGCCCCCGCTCCGGAGCGCACCGCGGCCGGCCGGAGGCTCTCTGCCGGCGAAGGTGCCTCGTCTCCGGCAAGGAAGCCTCAGCCGCTTCTCCTGCACACGGAGAGCGTGCTAGCTGCTGAAACGTGAAGAAAGAAGCTGCAGAACACTGGCACTGAGCGTGCAGCTTTCCAGCGGAGAGAAAAAGCTACTTGAACACTCTGCAAGCCTTTCCACTCCCAAAAACATGCACATGGAAGGAGCTGCTGCAAAAGCGATGCTGTGCTCGCTGCTGCTCCTCCTGAAGCTCTGGCTGCTAAATCTGAGGCTTTCCTTCCAATTTCAAGCTGCAAAGCACTTGCTGAATTGCAGGGAAAGTCCGGGAGGCATTTGCTGTGCTGGCACACTTTCTCCTTCCTAGACAGAGTGGAAAAGCTTTTCCCTGCCGTGTAGGCGACAAGAGACGCATTAGACGGGCATCCGGAGCTGTCCGAAGGTAAGCGCCTGTTGCCGGCCTCTTTCGGCACAAGCCCCCGCTCCGGAGCGCACCGCGGCCGGCCGGAGGCTCTCTGCCGGCGAAGGTGCCTCGTCTCCGGCAAGGAAGCCTCAGCCGCTTCTCCTGCACACGGAGAGCGTGCTAGCTGCTGAAACGTGAAGAAAGAAGCTGCAGAACACTGGCACTGAGCCTGCAGCTTTCCAGCGGAGAGAAAAAGCTACTTGAACACTCTGCAAGCCTTTCCACTCCCAAAAACATGCACATGGAAGGAGCTGCTGCAAAAGCGATGCTGTGCTCGCTGCTGCTCCTCCTGAAGCTCTGGCTGCTAAATCTGAGGCTTTCCTTCCAATTTCAAGCTGCAAAGCACTTGCTGAATTGCAGGGAAAGTCCGGGAGGCATTTGCTGTGCTGGCACACTTTCTCCTTCCTAGACAGAGTGGAAAAGCTTTTCCCTGCCGTGTAGGCGACAAGAGACGCATTAGACGGGCATCCGGAGCTGTCCGAAGGTAAGCGCCTGTTGCCGGCCTCTTTCGGCACAAGCCCCCGCTCCGGAGCGCACCGCGGCCGGCCGGAGGCTCTCTGCCGGCGAAGGTGCCTCGTCTCCGGCAAGGAAGCCTCAGCCGCTTCTCCTGCACACGGAGAGCGTGCTAGCTGCTGAAACGTGAAGAAAGAAGCTGCAGAACACTGGCACTGAGCGTGCAGCTTTCCAGCGGAGAGAAAAAGCTACTTGAACACTCTGCAAGCCTTTCCACTCCCAAAAACATGCACATGGAAGGAGCTGCTGCAAAAGCGATGCTGTGCTCGCTGCTGCTCCTCCTGAAGCTCTGGCTGCTAAATCTGAGGCTTTCCTTCCAATTTCAAGCTGCAAAGCACTTGCTGAATTGCAGGGAAAGTCCGGGAGGCATTTGCTGTGCTGGCACACTTTCTCCTTCCTAGACAGAGTGGAAAAGCTTTTCCCTGCCGTGTAGGCGACAAGAGACGCATTAGACGGGCATCCGGAGCTGTCCGAAGGTAAGCGCCTGTTGCCGGCCTCTTTCGGCACAAGCCCCCGCTCCGGAGCGCACCGCGGCCGGCCGGAGGCTCTCTGCCGGCGAAGGTGCCTCGTCTCCGGCAAGGAAGCCTCAGCCGCTTCTCCTGCACACGGAGAGCGTGCTAGCTGCTGAAACGTGAAGAAAGAAGCTGCAGAACACTGGCACTGAGCGTGCAGCTTTCCAGCGGAGAGAAAAAGCTACTTGAACACTCTGCAAGCCTTTCCACTCCCAAAAACATGCACATGGAAGGAGCTGCTGCAAAAGCGATGCTGTGCTCGCTGCTGCTCCTCCTGAAGCTCTGGCTGCTAAATCTGAGGCTTTCCTTCCAATTTCAAGCTGCAAAGCACTTGCTGAATTGCAGGGAAAGTCCGGGAGGCATTTGCTGTGCTGGCACACTTTCTCCTTCCTAGACAGAGTGGAAAAGCTTTTCCCTGCCGTGTAGGCGACAAGAGACGCATTAGACGGGCATCCGGAGCTGTCCGAAGGTAAGCGCCTGTTCCCGGCCTCTTTCGGCACAAGCCCCCGCTCCGGAGCGCACCGCGGCCGGCCGGAGGCTCTCTGCCGGCGAAGGTGCCTCGTCTCCGGCAAGGAAGCCTCAGCCGCTTCTCCTGCACACGGAGAGCGTGCTAGCTGCTGAAACGTGAAGAAAGAAGCTGCAGAACACTGGCACTGAGCCTGCAGCTTTCCAGCGGAGAGAAAAAGCTACTTGAACACTCTGCAAGCCTTTCCACTCCCAAAAACATGCACATGGAAGGAGCTGCTGCAAAAGCGATGCTGTGCTCGCTGCTGCTCCTCCTGAAGCTCTGGCTGCTAAATCTGAGGCTTTCCTTCCAATTTCAAGCTGCAAAGCACTTGCTGAATTGCAGGGAACGTCCGGGAGGCATTTGCTGTGCTGGCACACTTTCTCCTTCCTAGACAGAGTGGAAAAGCTTTTCCCTGCCGTGTAGGCGACAAGAGACGCATTAGACGGGCATCCGGAGCTGTCCGAAGGTAAGCGCCTGTTCCCGGCCTCTTTCGGCACAAGCCCCCGCTCCGGAGCGCACCGCGGCCGGCCGGAGGCTCTCTGCCGGCGAAGGTGCCGCTTCTCCGGCAAGGAAGCCTCAGCCGCTTCTCCTGCACACGGAGAGCGTGCTAGCTGCTGAAACGTGAAGAAAGAAGCTGCAGAACACTGGCACTGAGCGTGCAGCTTTCCAGCGGAGAGAAAAAGCTACTTGAACACTCTGCAAGCCTTTCCACTCCCAAAAACATGCACATGGAAGGAGCTGCTGCAAAAGCGATGCTGTGCTCGCTGCTGCTCCTCCTGAAGCTCTGGCTGCTAAATCTGAGGCTTTCCTTCCAATTGCAAGCTGCAAAGCACTTGCTGAATTGCAGGGAACGTCCGGGAGGCATTTGCTCTGCTGGCACACTTTCTCCTTCCTAGACAGAGTGGAAAAGCTTTTCCCTGCCGTGTAGGCGACAAGAGACGCATTAGACGGGCATCCGGAGCTGTCCGAAGGTAAGCGCCTGTTGCCGGCCTCTTTCGGCACAAGCCCCCGCTCCGGAGCGCACCGCGGCCGGCCGGAGGCTCTCTGCCGGCGAAGGTGCCTCGTCTCCGGCAAGGAAGCCTCAGCCGCTTCTCCTGCACACGGAGAGCGTGCTAGCTGCTGAAACGTGAAGAAAGAAGCTGCAGAACACTGGCACTGAGCGTGCAGCTTTCCAGCGGAGAGAAAAAGCTACTTGAACACTCTGCAAGCCTTTCCACTCCCAAAAACATGCACATGGAAGGAGCTGCTGCAAAAGCGATGCTGTGCTCGCTGCTGCTCCTCCTGAAGCTCTGGCTGCTAAATCTGAGGCTTTCCTTCCAATTTCAAGCTGCAAAGCACTTGCTGAATTGCAGGGAACGTCCGGGAGGCATTTGCTGTGCTGGCACACTTTCTCCTTCCTAGACAGAGTGGAAAAGCTTTTCCCTGCCGTGTAGGCGACAAGAGACGCATTAGACGGGCATCCGGAGCTGTCCGAAGGTAAGCGCCTGTTGCCGGCCTCTTTCGGCACAAGCCCCCGCTCCGGAGCGCACCGCGGCCGGCCGGAGGCTCTCTGCCGGCGAAGGTGCCTCGTCTCCGGCAAGGAAGCCTCAGCCGCTTCTCCTGCACACGGAGAGCGTGCTAGCTGCTGAAACGTGAAGAAAGAAGCTGCAGAACACTGGCACTGAGCGTGCAGCTTTCCAGCGGAGAGAAAAAGCTACTTGAACACTCTGCAAGCCTTTCCACTCCCAAAAACATGCACATGGAAGGAGCTGCTGCAAAAGCGATGCTGTGCTCGCTGCTGCTCCTCCTGAAGCTCTGGCTGCTAAATCTGAGGCTTTCCTTCCAATTTCAAGCTGCAAAGCACTTGCTGAATTGCAGGGAACGTCCGGGAGGCATTTGCTCTGCTGGCACACTTTCTCCTTCCTAGACAGAGTGGAAAAGCTTTTCCCTGCCGTGTAGGCGACAAGAGACGCATTAGACGGGCATCCGGAGCTGTCCGAAGGTAAGCGCCTGTTCCCGGCCTCTTTCGGCACAAGCCCCCGCTCCGGAGCGCACCGCGGCCGGCCGGAGGCTCTCTGCCGGCGAAGGTGCCTCGTCTCCGGCAAGGAAGCCTCAGCCGCTTCTCCTGCACACGGAGAGCGTGCTAGCTGCTGAAACGTGAAGAAAGAAGCTGCAGAACACTGGCACTGAGCGTGCAGCTTTCCAGCGGAGAGAAAAAGCTACTTGAACACTCTGCAAGCCTTTCCACTCCCAAAAACATGCACATGGAAGGAGCTGCTGCAAAAGCGATGCTGTGCTCGCTGCTGCTCCTCCTGAAGCTCTGGCTGCTAAATCTGAGGCTTTCCTTCCAATTTCAAGCTGCAAAGCACTTGCTGAATTGCAGGGAACGTCCGGGAGGCATTTGCTGTGCTGGCACACTTTCTCCTTCCTAGACAGAGTGGAAAAGCTTTTCCCTGCCGTGTAGGCGACAAGAGACGCATTAGACGGGCATCCGGAGCTGTCCGAAGGTAAGCGCCTGTTGCCGGCCTCTTTCGGCACAAGCCCCCGCTCCGGAGCGCACCGCGGCCGGCCGGAGGCTCTCTGCCGGCGAAGGTGCCTCGTCTCCGGCAAGGAAGCCTCAGCCGCTTCTCCTGCACACGGAGAGCGTGCTAGCTGCTGAAACGTGAAGAAAGAAGCTGCAGAACACTGGCACTGAGCGTGCAGCTTTCCAGCGGAGAGAAAAAGCTACTTGAACACTCTGCAAGCCTTTCCACTCCCAAAAACATGCACATGGAAGGAGCTGCTGCAAAAGCGATGCTGTGCTCGCTGCTGCTCCTCCTGAAGCTCTGGCTGCTAAATCTGAGGCTTTCCTTCCAATTTCAAGCTGCAAAGCACTTGCTGAATTGCAGGGAACGTCCGGGAGGCATTTGCTGTGCTGGCACACTTTCTCCTTCCTAGACAGAGTGGAAAAGCTTTTCCCTGCCGTGTAGGCGACAAGAGACGCATTAGACGGGCATCCGGAGCTGTCCGAAGGTAAGCGCCTGTTGCCGGCCTCTTTCGGCACAAGCCCCCGCTCCGGAGCGCACCGCGGCCGGCCGGAGGCTCTCTGCCGGCGAAGGTGCCGCTTCTCCGGCAAGGAAGCCTCAGCCGCTTCTCCTGCACACGGAGAGCGTGCTAGCTGCTGAAACGTGAAGAAAGAAGCTGCAGAACACTGGCACTGAGCGTGCAGCTTTCCAGCGGAGAGAAAAAGCTACTTGAACACTCTGCAAGCCTTTCCACTCCCAAAAACATGCACATGGAAGGAGCTGCTGCAAAAGCGATGCTGTGCTCGCTGCTGCTCCTCCTGAAGCTCTGGCTGCTAAATCTGAGGCTTTCCTTCCAATTTCAAGCTGCAAAGCACTTGCTGAATTGCAGGGAACGTCCGGGAGGCATTTGCTCTGCTGGCACACTTTCTCCTTCCTAGACAGAGTGGAAAAGCTTTTCCCTGCCGTGTAGGCGACAAGAGACGCATTAGACGGGCATCCGGAGCTGTCCGAAGGTAAGCGCCTGTTGCCGGCCTCTTTCGGCACAAGCCCCCGCTCCGGAGCGCACCGCGGCCGGCCGGAGGCTCTCTGCCGGCGAAGGTGCCTCGTCTCCGGCAAGGAAGCCTCAGCCGCTTCTCCTGCACACGGAGAGCGTGCTAGCTGCTGAAACGTGAAGAAAGAAGCTGCAGAACACTGGCACTGAGCGTGCAGCTTTCCAGCGGAGAGAAAAAGCTACTTGAACACTCTGCAAGCCTTTCCACTCCCAAAAACATGCACATGGAAGGAGCTGCTGCAAAAGCGATGCTGTGCTCGCTGCTGCTCCTCCTGAAGCTCTGGCTGCTAAATCTGAGGCTTTCCTTCCAATTTCAAGCTGCAAAGCACTTGCTGAATTGCAGGGAAAGTCCGGGAGGCATTTGCTCTGCTGGCACACTTTCTCCTTCCTAGACAGAGTGGAAAAGCTTTTCCCTGCCGTGTAGGCGACAAGAGACGCATTAGACGGGCATCCGGAGCTGTCCGAAGGTAAGCGCCTGTTGCCGGCCTCTTTCGGCACAAGCCCCCGCTCCGGAGCGCACCGCGGCCGGCCGGAGGCTCTCTGCCGGCGAAGGTGCCTCGTCTCCGGCAAGGAAGCCTCAGCCGCTTCTCCTGCACACGGAGAGCGTGCTAGCTGCTGAAACGTGAAGAAAGAAGCTGCAGAACACTGGCACTGAGCCTGCAGCTTTCCAGCGGAGAGAAAAAGCTACTTGAACACTCTGCAAGCCTTTCCACTCCCAAAAACATGCACATGGAAGGAGCTGCTGCAAAAGCGATGCTGTGCTCGCTGCTGCTCCTCCTGAAGCTCTGGCTGCTAAATCTGAGGCTTTCCTTCCAATTTCAAGCTGCAAAGCACTTGCTGAATTGCAGGGAACGTCCGGGAGGCATTTGCTGTGCTGGCACACTTTCTCCTTCCTAGACAGAGTGGAAAAGCTTTTCCCTGCCGTGTAGGCGACAAGAGACGCATTAGACGGGCATCCGGAGCTGTCCGAAGGTAAGCGCCTGTTGCCGGCCTCTTTCGGCACAAGCCCCCGCTCCGGAGCGCACCGCGGCCGGCCGGAGGCTCTCTGCCGGCGAAGGTGCCTCGTCTCCGGCAAGGAAGCCTCAGCCGCTTCTCCTGCACACGGAGAGCGTGCTAGCTGCTGAAACGTGAAGAAAGAAGCTGCAGAACACTGGCACTGAGCGTGCAGCTTTCCAGCGGAGAGAAAAAGCTACTTGAACACTCTGCAAGCCTTTCCACTCCCAAAAACATGCACATGGAAGGAGCTGCTGCAAAAGCGATGCTGTGCTCGCTGCTGCTCCTCCTGAAGCTCTGGCTGCTAAATCTGAGGCTTTCCTTCCAATTTCAAGCTGCAAAGCACTTGCTGAATTGCAGGGAACGTCCGGGAGGCATTTGCTGTGCTGGCACACTTTCTCCTTCCTAGACAGAGTGGAAAAGCTTTTCCCTGCCGTGTAGGCGACAAGAGACGCATTAGACGGGCATCCGGAGCTGTCCGAAGGTAAGCGCCTGTTGCCGGCCTCTTTCGGCACAAGCCCCCGCTCCGGAGCGCACCGCGGCCGGCCGGAGGCTCTCTGCCGGCGAAGGTGCCTCGTCTCCGGCAAGGAAGCCTCAGCCGCTTCTCCTGCACACGGAGAGCGTGCTAGCTGCTGAAACGTGAAGAAAGAAGCTGCAGAACACTGGCACTGAGCGTGCAGCTTTCCAGCGGAGAGAAAAAGCTACTTGAACACTCTGCAAGCCTTTCCACTCCCAAAAACATGCACATGGAAGGAGCTGCTGCAAAAGCGATGCTGTGCTCGCTGCTGCTCCTCCTGAAGCTCTGGCTGCTAAATCTGAGGCTTTCCTTCCAATTTCAAGCTGCAAAGCACTTGCTGAATTGCAGGGAACGTCCGGGAGGCATTTGCTCTGCTGGCACACTTTCTCCTTCCTAGACAGAGTGGAAAAGCTTTTCCCTGCCGTGTAGGCGACAAGAGACGCATTAGACGGGCATCCGGAGCTGTCCGAAGGTAAGCGCCTGTTCCCGGCCTCTTTCGGCACAAGCCCCCGCTCCGGAGCGCACCGCGGCCGGCCGGAGGCTCTCTGCCGGCGAAGGTGCCTCGTCTCCGGCAAGGAAGCCTCAGCCGCTTCTCCTGCACACGGAGAGCGTGCTAGCTGCTGAAACGTGAAGAAAGAAGCTGCAGAACACTGGCACTGAGCGTGCAGCTTTCCAGCGGAGAGAAAAAGCTACTTGAACACTCTGCAAGCCTTTCCACTCCCAAAAACATGCACATGGAAGGAGCTGCTGCAAAAGCGATGCTGTGCTCGCTGCTGCTCCTCCTGAAGCTCTGGCTGCTAAATCTGAGGCTTTCCTTCCAATTTCAAGCTGCAAAGCACTTGCTGAATTGCAGGGAACGTCCGGGAGGCATTTGCTGTGCTGGCACACTTTCTCCTTCCTAGACAGAGTGGAAAAGCTTTTCCCTGCCGTGTAGGCGACAAGAGACGCATTAGACGGGCATCCGGAGCTGTCCGAAGGTAAGCGCCTGTTGCCGGCCTCTTTCGGCACAAGCCCCCGCTCCGGAGCGCACCGCGGCCGGCCGGAGGCTCTCTGCCGGCGAAGGTGCCTCGTCTCCGGCAAGGAAGCCTCAGCCGCTTCTCCTGCACACGGAGAGCGTGCTAGCTGCTGAAACGTGAAGAAAGAAGCTGCAGAACACTGGCACTGAGCGTGCAGCTTTCCAGCGGAGAGAAAAAGCTACTTGAACACTCTGCAAGCCTTTCCACTCCCAAAAACATGCACATGGAAGGAGCTGCTGCAAAAGCGATGCTGTGCTCGCTGCTGCTCCTCCTGAAGCTCTGGCTGCTAAATCTGAGGCTTTCCTTCCAATTTCAAGCTGCAAAGCACTTGCTGAATTGCAGGGAACGTCCGGGAGGCATTTGCTGTGCTGGCACACTTTCTCCTTCCTAGACAGAGTGGAAAAGCTTTTCCCTGCCGTGTAGGCGACAAGAGACGCATTAGACGGGCATCCGGAGCTGTCCGAAGGTAAGCGCCTGTTGCCGGCCTCTTTCGGCACAAGCCCCCGCTCCGGAGCGCACCGCGGCCGGCCGGAGGCTCTCTGCCGGCGAAGGTGCCGCTTCTCCGGCAAGGAAGCCTCAGCCGCTTCTCCTGCACACGGAGAGCGTGCTAGCTGCTGAAACGTGAAGAAAGAAGCTGCAGAACACTGGCACTGAGCGTGCAGCTTTCCAGCGGAGAGAAAAAGCTACTTGAACACTCTGCAAGCCTTTCCACTCCCAAAAACATGCACATGGAAGGAGCTGCTGCAAAAGCGATGCTGTGCTCGCTGCTGCTCCTCCTGAAGCTCTGGCTGCTAAATCTGAGGCTTTCCTTCCAATTTCAAGCTGCAAAGCACTTGCTGAATTGCAGGGAAAGTCCGGGAGGCATTTGCTGTGCTGGCACACTTTCTCCTTCCTAGACAGAGTGGAAAAGCTTTTCCCTGCCGTGTAGGCGACAAGAGACGCATTAGACGGGCATCCGGAGCTGTCCGAAGGTAAGCGCCTGTTGCCGGCCTCTTTCGGCACAAGCCCCCGCTCCGGAGCGCACCGCGGCCGGCCGGAGGCTCTCTGCCGGCGAAGGTGCCTCGTCTCCCTCAAGGAAGCCTCAGCCGCTTCTCCTGCACACGGAGAGCGTGCTAGCTGCTGAAACGTGAAGAAAGAAGCTGCAGAACACTGGCACTGAGCGTGCAGCTTTCCAGCGGAGAGAAAAAGCTACTTGAACACTCTGCAAGCCTTTCCACTCCCAAAAACATGCACATGGAAGGAGCTGCTGCAAAAGCGATGCTGTGCTCGCTGCTGCTCCTCCTGAAGCTCTGGCTGCTAAATCTGAGGCTTTCCTTCCAATTTCAAGCTGCAAAGCACTTGCTGAATTGCAGGGAACGTCCGGGAGGCATTTGCTGTGCTGGCACACTTTCTGCTTCCTAGACAGAGTGGAAAAGCTTTTCCCTGCCGTGTAGGCGACAAGAGACGCATTAGACGGGCATCCGGAGCTGTCCGAAGGTAAGCGCCTGTTCCCGGCCTCTTTCGGCACAAGCCCCCGCTCCGGAGCGCACCGCGGCCGGCCGGAGGCTCTCTGCCGGCGAAGGTGCCGCTTCTCCGGCAAGGAAGCCTCAGCCGCTTCTCCTGCACACGGAGAGCGTGCTAGCTGCTGAAACGTGAAGAAAGAAGCTGCAGAACACTGGCACTGAGCGTGCAGCTTTCCAGCGGAGAGAAAAAGCTACTTGAACACTCTGCAAGCCTTTCCACTCCCAAAAACATGCACATGGAAGGAGCTGCTGCAAAAGCGATGCTGTGCTCGCTGCTGCTCCTCCTGAAGCTCTGGCTGCTAAATCTGAGGCTTTCCTTCCAATTTCAAGCTGCAAAGCACTTGCTGAATTGCAGGGAAAGTCCGGGAGGCATTTGCTGTGCTGGCACACTTTCTCCTTCCTAGACAGAGTGGAAAAGCTTTTCCCTGCCGTGTAGGCGACAAGAGACGCATTAGACGGGCATCCGGAGCTGTCCGAAGGTAAGCGCCTGTTCCCGGCCTCTTTCGGCACAAGCCCCCGCTCCGGAGCGCACCGCGGCCGGCCGGAGGCTCTCTGCCGGCGAAGGTGCCTCGTCTCCGGCAAGGAAGCCTCAGCCGCTTCTCCTGCACACGGAGAGCGTGCTAGCTGCTGAAACGTGAAGAAAGAAGCTGCAGAACACTGGCACTGAGCGTGCAGCTTTCCAGCGGAGAGAAAAAGCTACTTGAACACTCTGCAAGCCTTTCCACTCCCAAAAACATGCACATGGAAGGAGCTGCTGCAAAAGCGATGCTGTGCTCGCTGCTGCTCCTCCTGAAGCTCTGGCTGCTAAATCTGAGGCTTTCCTTCTAATTTCAAGTTGCAAAGCACTTGCTGAATTGCAGGGAACGTCCGGGAGGCATTTGCTGTGCTGGCACACTTTCTCCTTCCTAGACAGAGTGGAAAAGCTTTTCCCTGCCGTGTAGGCGACAAGAGACGCATTAGACGGGCATCCGGAGCTGTCCGAAGGTAAGCGCCTGTTGCCGGCCTCTTTCGGCACAAGCCCCCGCTCCGGAGCGCACCGCGGCCGGCCGGAGGCTCTCTGCCGGCGAAGGTGCCTCGTCTCCGGCAAGGAAGCCTCAGCCGCTTCTCCTGCACACGGAGAGCGTGCTAGCTGCTGAAACGTGAAGAAAGAAGCTGCAGAACACTGGCACTGAGCGTGCAGCTTTCCAGCGGAGAGAAAAAGCTACTTGAACACTCTGCAAGCCTTTCCACTCCCAAAAACATGCACATGGAAGGAGCTGCTGCAAAAGCGATGCTGTGCTCGCTGCTGCTCCTCCTGAAGCTCTGGCTGCTAAATCTGAGGCTTTCCTTCCAATTTCAAGCTGCAAAGCACTTGCTGAATTGCAGGGAACGTCCGGGAGGCATTTGCTGTGCTGGCACACTTTCTCCTTCCTAGACAGAGTGGAAAAGCTTTTCCCTGCCGTGTAGGCGACAAGAGACGCATTAGACGGGCATCCGGAGCTGTCCGAAGGTAAGCGCCTGTTCCCGGCCTCTTTCGGCACAAGCCCCCGCTCCGGAGCGCACCGCGGCCGGCCGGAGGCTCTCTGCCGGCGAAGGTGCCTCGTCTCCGGCAAGGAAGCCTCAGCCGCTTCTCCTGCACACGGAGAGCGTGCTAGCTGCTGAAACGTGAAGAAAGAAGCTGCAGAACACTGGCACTGAGCGTGCAGCTTTCCAGCGGAGAGAAAAAGCTACTTGAACACTCTGCAAGCCTTTCCACTCCCAAAAACATGCACATGGAAGGAGCTGCTGCAAAAGCGATGCTGTGCTCGCTGCTGCTCCTCCTGAAGCTCTGGCTGCTAAATCTGAGGCTTTCCTTCCAATTTCAAGCTGCAAAGCACTTGCTGAATTGCAGGGAACGTCCGGGAGGCATTTGCTGTGCTGGCACACTTTCTCCTTCCTAGACAGAGTGGAAAAGCTTTTCCCTGCCGTGTAGGCGACAAGAGACGCATTAGACGGGCATCCGGAGCTGTCCGAAGGTAAGCGCCTGTTGCCGGCCTCTTTCGGCACAAGCCCCCGCTCCGGAGCGCACCGCGGCCGGCCGGAGGCTCTCTGCCGGCGAAGGTGCCTCGTCTCCGGCAAGGAAGCCTCAGCCGCTTCTCCTGCACACGGAGAGCGTGCTAGCTGCTGAAACGTGAAGAAAGAAGCTGCAGAACACTGGCACTGAGCGTGCAGCTTTCCAGCGGAGAGAAAAAGCTACTTGAACACTCTGCAAGCCTTTCCACTCCCAAAAACATGCACATGGAAGGAGCTGCTGCAAAAGCGATGCTGTGCTCGCTGGTGCTCCTCCTGAAGCTCTGGCTGCTAAATCTGAGGCTTTCCTTCTAATTTCAAGTTGCAAAGCACTTGCTGAATTGCAGGGAACGTCCGGGAGGCATTTGCTGTGCTGGCACACTTTCTCCTTCCTAGACAGAGTGGAAAAGCTTTTCCCTGCCGTGTAGGCGACAAGAGACGCATTAGACGGGCATCCGGAGCTGTCCGAAGGTAAGCGCCTGTTGCCGGCCTCTTTCGGCACAAGCCCCCGCTCCGGAGCGCACCGCGGCCGGCCGGAGGCTCTCTGCCGGCGAAGGTGCCTCGTCTCCGGCAAGGAAGCCTCAGCCGCTTCTCCTGCACACGGAGAGCGTGCTAGCTGCTGAAACGTGAAGAAAGAAGCTGCAGAACACTGGCACTGAGCGTGCAGCTTTCCAGCGGAGAGAAAAAGCTACTTGAACACTCTGCAAGCCTTTCCACTCCCAAAAACATGCACATGGAAGGAGCTGCTGCAAAAGCGATGCTGTGCTCGCTGCTGCTCCTCCTGAAGCTCTGGCTGCTAAATCTGAGGCTTTCCTTCCAATTTCAAGCTGCAAAGCACTTGCTGAATTGCAGGGAACGTCCGGGAGGCATTTGCTGTGCTGGCACACTTTCTCCTTCCTAGACAGAGTGGAAAAGCTTTTCCCTGCCGTGTAGGCGACAAGAGACGCATTAGACGGGCATCCGGAGCTGTCCGAAGGTAAGCGCCTGTTCCCAGCCTCTTTCGGCACAAGCCCCCGCTCCGGAGCGCACCGCGGCCGGCCGGAGGCTCTCTGCCGGCGAAGGTGCCGCTTCTCCGGCAAGGAAGCCTCAGCCGCTTCTCCTGCACACGGAGAGCGTGCTAGCTGCTGAAACGTGAAGAAAGAAGCTGCAGAACACTGGCACTGAGCGTGCAGCTTTCCAGCGGAGAGAAAAAGCTACTTGAACACTCTGCAAGCCTTTCCACTCCCAAAAACATGCACATGGAAGGAGCTGCTGCAAAAGCGATGCTGTGCTCGCTGCTGCTCCTCCTGAAGCTCTGGCTGCTAAATCTGAGGCTTTCCTTCCAATTTCAAGCTGCAAAGCACTTGCTGAATTGCAGGGAACGTCCGGGAGGCATTTGCTGTGCTGGCACACTTTCTCCTTCCTAGACAGAGTGGAAAAGCTTTTCCCTGCCGTGTAGGCGACAAGAGACGCATTAGACGGGCATCCGGAGCTGTCCGAAGGTAAGCGCCTGTTGCCGGCCTCTTTCGGCACAAGCCCCCGCTCCGGAGCGCACCGCGGCCGGCCGGAGGCTCTCTGCCGGCGAAGGTGCCTCGTCTCCGGCAAGGAAGCCTCAGCCGCTTCTCCTGCACACGGAGAGCGTGCTAGCTGCTGAAACGTGAAGAAAGAAGCTGCAGAACACTGGCACTGAGCGTGCAGCTTTCCAGCGGAGAGAAAAAGCTACTTGAACACTCTGCAAGCCTTTCCACTCCCAAAAACATGCACATGGAAGGAGCTGCTGCAAAAGCGATGCTGTGCTCGCTGCTGCTCCTCCTGAAGCTCTGGCTGCTAAATCTGAGGCTTTCCTTCTAATTTCAAGTTGCAAAGCACTTGCTGAATTGCAGGGAAAGTCCGGGAGGCATTTGCTGTGCTGGCACACTTTCTCCTTCCTAGACAGAGTGGAAAAGCTTTTCCCTGCCGTGTAGGCGACAAGAGACGCATTAGACGGGCATCCGGAGCTGTCCGAAGGTAAGCGTCTGTTCCCGGCCTCTTTCGGCACAAGCCCCCGCTCCGGAGCGCACCGCGGCCGGCCGGAGGCTCTCTGCCGGCGAAGGTGCCTCGTCTCCGGCAAGGAAGCCTCAGCCGCTTCTCCTGCACACGGAGAGCGTGCTAGCTGCTGAAACGTGAAGAAAGAAGCTGCAGAACACTGGCACTGAGCGTGCAGCTTTCCAGCGGAGAGAAAAAGCTACTTGAACACTCTGCAAGCCTTTCCACTCCCAAAAACATGCACATGGAAGGAGCTGCTGCAAAAGCGATGCTGTGCTCGCTGCTGCTCCTCCTGAAGCTCTGGCTGCTAAATCTGAGGCTTTCCTTCCAATTTCAAGCTGCAAAGCACTTGCTGAATTGCAGGGAACGTCCGGGAGGCATTTGCTCTGCTGGCACACTTTCTCCTTCCTAGACAGAGTGGAAAAGCTTTTCCCTGCCGTGTAGGCGACAAGAGACGCATTAGACGGGCATCCGGAGCTGTCCGAAGGTAAGCGCCTGTTGCCGGCCTCTTTCGGCACAAGCCCCCGCTCCGGAGCGCACCGCGGCCGGCCGGAGGCTCTCTGCCGGCGAAGGTGCCGCTTCTCCGGCAAGGAAGCCTCAGCCGCTTCTCCTGCACACGGAGAGCGTGCTAGCTGCTGAAACGTGAAGAAAGAAGCTGCAGAACACTGGCACTGAGCGTGCAGCTTTCCAGCGGAGAGAAAAAGCTACTTGAACACTCTGCAAGCCTTTCCACTCCCAAAAACATGCACATGGAAGGAGCTGCTGCAAAAGCGATGCTGTGCTCGCTGCTGCTCCTCCTGAAGCTCTGGCTGCTAAATCTGAGGCTTTCCTTCCAATTTCAAGCTGCAAAGCACTTGCTGAATTGCAGGGAAAGTCCGGGAGGCATTTGCTGTGCTGGCACACTTTCTGCTTCCTAGACAGAGTGGAAAAGCTTTTCCCTGCCGTGTAGGCGACAAGAGACGCATTAGACGGGCATCCGGAGCTGTCCGAAGGTAAGCGCCTGTTCCCGGCCTCTTTCGGCACAAGCCCCCGCTCCGGAGCGCACCGCGGCCGGCCGGAGGCTCTCTGCCGGCGAAGGTGCCGCTTCTCCGGCAAGGAAGCCTCAGCCGCTTCTCCTGCACACGGAGAGCGTGCTAGCTGCTGAAACGTGAAGAAAGAAGCTGCAGAACACTGGCACTGAGCGTGCAGCTTTCCAGCGGAGAGAAAAAGCTACTTGAACACTCTGCAAGCCTTTCCACTCCCAAAAACATGCACATGGAAGGAGCTGCTGCAAAAGCGATGCTGTGCTCGCTGCTGCTCCTCCTGAAGCTCTGGCTGCTAAATCTGAGGCTTTCCTTCTAATTTCAAGTTGGAAAGCACTTGCTGAATTGCAGGGAACGTCCGGGAGGCATTTGCTGTGCTGGCACACTTTCTCCTTCCTAGACAGAGTGGAAAAGCTTTTCCCTGCCGTGTAGGCGACAAGAGACGCATTAGACGGGCATCCGGAGCTGTCCGAAGGTAAGCGTCTGTTCCCGGCCTCTTTCGGCACAAGCCCCCGCTCCGGAGCGCACCGCGGCCGGCCGGAGGCTCTCTGCCGGCGAAGGTGCCTCGTCTCCGGCAAGGAAGCCTCAGCCGCTTCGCCTGCACACGGAGAGCGTGCTAGCTGCTGAAACGTGAAGAAAGAAGCTGCAGAACACTGGCACTGAGCGTGCAGCTTTCCAGCGGAGAGAAAAAGCTACTTGAACACTCTGCAAGCCTTTCCACTCCCAAAAACATGCACATGGAAGGAGCTGCTGCAAAAGCGATGCTGTGCTCGCTGCTGCTCCTCCTGAAGCTCTGGCTGCTAAATCTGAGGCTTTCCTTCCAATTTCAAGCTGCAAAGCACTTGCTGAATTGCAGGGAACGTCCGGGAGGCATTTGCTGTGCTGGCACACTTTCTCCTTCCTAGACAGAGTGGAAAAGCTTTTCCCTGCCGTGTAGGCGACAAGAGACGCATTAGACGGGCATCCGGAGCTGTCCGAAGGTAAGCGCCTGTTGCCGGCCTCTTTCGGCACAAGCCCCCGCTCCGGAGCGCACCGCGGCCGGCCGGAGGCTCTCTGCCGGCGAAGGTGCCTCGTCTCCGGCAAGGAAGCCTCAGCCGCTTCTCCTGCACACGGAGAGCGTGCTAGCTGCTGAAACGTGAAGAAAGAAGCTGCAGAACACTGGCACTGAGCGTGCAGCTTTCCAGCGGAGAGAAAAAGCTACTTGAACACTCTGCAAGCCTTTCCACTCCCAAAAACATGCACATGGAAGGAGCTGCTGCAAAAGCGATGCTGTGCTCGCTGCTGCTCCTCCTGAAGCTCTGGCTGCTAAATCTGAGGCTTTCCTTCCAATTTCAAGCTGCAAAGCACTTGCTGAATTGCAGGGAACGTCCGGGAGGCATTTGCTGTGCTGGCACACTTTCTCCTTCCTAGACAGAGTGGAAAAGCTTTTCCCTGCCGTGTAGGCGACAAGAGACGCATTAGACGGGCATCCGGAGCTGTCCGAAGGTAAGCGCCTGTTGCCGGCCTCTTTCGGCACAAGCCCCCGCTCCGGAGCGCACCGCGGCCGGCCGGAGGCTCTCTGCCGGCGAAGGTGCCGCTTCTCCGGCAAGGAAGCCTCAGCCGCTTCTCCTGCACACGGAGAGCGTGCTAGCTGCTGAAACGTGAAGAAAGAAGCTGCAGAACACTGGCACTGAGCGTGCAGCTTTCCAGCGGAGAGAAAAAGCTACTTGAACACTCTGCAAGCCTTTCCACTCCCAAAAACATGCACATGGAAGGAGCTGCTGCAAAAGCGATGCTGTGCTCGCTGCTGCTCCTCCTGAAGCTCTGGCTGCTAAATCTGAGGCTTTCCTTCCAATTTCAAGCTGCAAAGCACTTGCTGAATTGCAGGGAACGTCCGGGAGGCATTTGCTGTGCTGGCACACTTTCTCCTTCCTAGACAGAGTGGAAAAGCTTTTCCCTGCCGTGTAGGCGACAAGAGACGCATTAGACGGGCATCCGGAGCTGTCCGAAGGTAAGCGCCTGTTCCCAGCCTCTTTCGGCACAAGCCCCCGCTCCGGAGCGCACCGCGGCCGGCCGGAGGCTCTCTGCCGGCGAAGGTGCCGCTTCTCCGGCAAGGAAGCCTCAGCCGCTTCTCCTGCACACGGAGAGCGTGCTAGCTGCTGAAACGTGAAGAAAGAAGCTGCAGAACACTGGCACTGAGCGTGCAGCTTTCCAGCGGAGAGAAAAAGCTACTTGAACACTCTGCAAGCCTTTCCACTCCCAAAAACATGCACATGGAAGGAGCTGCTGCAAAAGCGATGCTGTGCTCGCTGCTGCTCCTCCTGAAGCTCTGGCTGCTAAATCTGAGGCTTTCCTTCCAATTTCAAGCTGCAAAGCACTTGCTGAATTGCAGGGAACGTCCGGGAGGCATTTGCTGTGCTGGCACACTTTCTCCTTCCTAGACAGAGTGGAAAAGCTTTTCCCTGCCGTGTAGGCGACAAGAGACGCATTAGACGGGCATCCGGAGCTGTCCGAAGGTAAGCGCCTGTTGCCGGCCTCTTTCGGCACAAGCCCCCGCTCCGGAGCGCACCGCGGCCGGCCGGAGGCTCTCTGCCGGCGAAGGTGCCTCGTCTCCGGCAAGGAAGCCTCAGCCGCTTCTCCTGCACACGGAGAGCGTGCTAGCTGCTGAAACGTGAAGAAAGAAGCTGCAGAACACTGGCACTGAGCGTGCAGCTTTCCAGCGGAGAGAAAAAGCTACTTGAACACTCTGCAAGCCTTTCCACTCCCAAAAACATGCACATGGAAGGAGCTGCTGCAAAAGCGATGCTGTGCTCGCTGCTGCTCCTCCTGAAGCTCTGGCTGCTAAATCTGAGGCTTTCCTTCTAATTTCAAGTTGCAAAGCACTTGCTGAATTGCAGGGAAAGTCCGGGAGGCATTTGCTGTGCTGGCACACTTTCTCCTTCCTAGACAGAGTGGAAAAGCTTTTCCCTGCCGTGTAGGCGACAAGAGACGCATTAGACGGGCATCCGGAGCTGTCCGAAGGTAAGCGTCTGTTCCCGGCCTCTTTCGGCACAAGCCCCCGCTCCGGAGCGCACCGCGGCCGGCCGGAGGCTCTCTGCCGGCGAAGGTGCCTCGTCTCCGGCAAGGAAGCCTCAGCCGCTTCTCCTGCACACGGAGAGCGTGCTAGCTGCTGAAACGTGAAGAAAGAAGCTGCAGAACACTGGCACTGAGCGTGCAGCTTTCCAGCGGAGAGAAAAAGCTACTTGAACACTCTGCAAGCCTTTCCACTCCCAAAAACATGCACATGGAAGGAGCTGCTGCAAAAGCGATGCTGTGCTCGCTGCTGCTCCTCCTGAAGCTCTGGCTGCTAAATCTGAGGCTTTCCTTCCAATTTCAAGCTGCAAAGCACTTGCTGAATTGCAGGGAACGTCCGGGAGGCATTTGCTCTGCTGGCACACTTTCTCCTTCCTAGACAGAGTGGAAAAGCTTTTCCCTGCCGTGTAGGCGACAAGAGACGCATTAGACGGGCATCCGGAGCTGTCCGAAGGTAAGCGCCTGTTGCCGGCCTCTTTCGGCACAAGCCCCCGCTCCGGAGCGCACCGCGGCCGGCCGGAGGCTCTCTGCCGGCGAAGGTGCCGCTTCTCCGGCAAGGAAGCCTCAGCCGCTTCTCCTGCACACGGAGAGCGTGCTAGCTGCTGAAACGTGAAGAAAGAAGCTGCAGAACACTGGCACTGAGCCTGCAGCTTTCCAGCGGAGAGAAAAAGCTACTTGAACACTCTGCAAGCCTTTCCACTCCCAAAAACATGCACATGGAAGGAGCTGCTGCAAAAGCGATGCTGTGCTCGCTGCTGCTCCTCCTGAAGCTCTGGCTGCTAAATCTGAGGCTTTCCTTCCAATTTCAAGCTGCAAAGCACTTGCTGAATTGCAGGGAAAGTCCGGGAGGCATTTGCTGTGCTGGCACACTTTCTGCTTCCTAGACAGAGTGGAAAAGCTTTTCCCTGCCGTGTAGGCGACAAGAGACGCATTAGACGGGCATCCGGAGCTGTCCGAAGGTAAGCGCCTGTTCCCGGCCTCTTTCGGCACAAGCCCCCGCTCCGGAGCGCACCGCGGCCGGCCGGAGGCTCTCTGCCGGCGAAGGTGCCGCTTCTCCGGCAAGGAAGCCTCAGCCGCTTCTCCTGCACACGGAGAGCGTGCTAGCTGCTGAAACGTGAAGAAAGAAGCTGCAGAACACTGGCACTGAGCGTGCAGCTTTCCAGCGGAGAGAAAAAGCTACTTGAACACTCTGCAAGCCTTTCCACTCCCAAAAACATGCACATGGAAGGAGCTGCTGCAAAAGCGATGCTGTGCTCGCTGCTGCTCCTCCTGAAGCTCTGGCTGCTAAATCTGAGGCTTTCCTTCTAATTTCAAGTTGGAAAGCACTTGCTGAATTGCAGGGAACGTCCGGGAGGCATTTGCTGTGCTGGCACACTTTCTCCTTCCTAGACAGAGTGGAAAAGCTTTTCCCTGCCGTGTAGGCGACAAGAGACGCATTAGACGGGCATCCGGAGCTGTCCGAAGGTAAGCGTCTGTTCCCGGCCTCTTTCGGCACAAGCCCCCGCTCCGGAGCGCACCGCGGCCGGCCGGAGGCTCTCTGCCGGCGAAGGTGCCTCGTCTCCGGCAAGGAAGCCTCAGCCGCTTCGCCTGCACACGGAGAGCGTGCTAGCTGCTGAAACGTGAAGAAAGAAGCTGCAGAACACTGGCACTGAGCGTGCAGCTTTCCAGCGGAGAGAAAAAGCTACTTGAACACTCTGCAAGCCTTTCCACTCCCAAAAACATGCACATGGAAGGAGCTGCTGCAAAAGCGATGCTGTGCTCGCTGCTGCTCCTCCTGAAGCTCTGGCTGCTAAATCTGAGGCTTTCCTTCCAATTTCAAGCTGCAAAGCACTTGCTGAATTGCAGGGAACGTCCGGGAGGCATTTGCTGTGCTGGCACACTTTCTCCTTCCTAGACAGAGTGGAAAAGCTTTTCCCTGCCGTGTAGGCGACAAGAGACGCATTAGACGGGCATCCGGAGCTGTCCGAAGGTAAGCGCCTGTTGCCGGCCTCTTTCGGCACAAGCCCCCGCTCCGGAGCGCACCGCGGCCGGCCGGAGGCTCTCTGCCGGCGAAGGTGCCTCGTCTCCGGCAAGGAAGCCTCAGCCGCTTCTCCTGCACACGGAGAGCGTGCTAGCTGCTGAAACGTGAAGAAAGAAGCTGCAGAACACTGGCACTGAGCGTGCAGCTTTCCAGCGGAGAGAAAAAGCTACTTGAACACTCTGCAAGCCTTTCCACTCCCAAAAACATGCACATGGAAGGAGCTGCTGCAAAAGCGATGCTGTGCTCGCTGCTGCTCCTCCTGAAGCTCTGGCTGCTAAATCTGAGGCTTTCCTTCCAATTTCAAGCTGCAAAGCACTTGCTGAATTGCAGGGAACGTCCGGGAGGCATTTGCTGTGCTGGCACACTTTCTCCTTCCTAGACAGAGTGGAAAAGCTTTTCCCTGCCGTGTAGGCGACAAGAGACGCATTAGACGGGCATCCGGAGCTGTCCGAAGGTAAGCGCCTGTTGCCGGCCTCTTTCGGCACAAGCCCCCGCTCCGGAGCGCACCGCGGCCGGCCGGAGGCTCTCTGCCGGCGAAGGTGCCGCTTCTCCGGCAAGGAAGCCTCAGCCGCTTCTCCTGCACACGGAGAGCGTGCTAGCTGCTGAAACGTGAAGAAAGAAGCTGCAGAACACTGGCACTGAGCGTGCAGCTTTCCAGCGGAGAGAAAAAGCTACTTGAACACTCTGCAAGCCTTTCCACTCCCAAAAACATGCACATGGAAGGAGCTGCTGCAAAAGCGATGCTGTGCTCGCTGCTGCTCCTCCTGAAGCTCTGGCTGCTAAATCTGAGGCTTTCCTTCCAATTTCAAGCTGCAAAGCACTTGCTGAATTGCAGGGAAAGTCCGGGAGGCATTTGCTGTGCTGGCACACTTTCTGCTTCCTAGACAGAGTGGAAAAGCTTTTCCCTGCCGTGTAGGCGACAAGAGACGCATTAGACGGGCATCCGGAGCTGTCCGAAGGTAAGCGCCTGTTGCCGGCCTCTTTCGGCACAAGCCCCCGCTCCGGAGCGCACCGCGGCCGGCCGGAGGCTCTCTGCCGGCGAAGGTGCCGCTTCTCCGGCAAGGAAGCCTCAGCCGCTTCTCCTGCACACGGAGAGCGTGCTAGCTGCTGAAACGTGAAGAAAGAAGCTGCAGAACACTGGCACTGAGCGTGCAGCTTTCCAGCGGAGAGAAAAAGCTACTTGAACACTCTGCAAGCCTTTCCACTCCCAAAAACATGCACATGGAAGGAGCTGCTGCAAAAGCGATGCTGTGCTCGCTGCTGCTCCTCCTGAAGCTCTGGCTGCTAAATCTGAGGCTTTCCTTCCAATTTCAAGCTGCAAAGCACTTGCTGAATTGCAGGGAAAGTCCGGGAGGCATTTGCTGTGCTGGCACACTTTCTCCTTCCTAGACAGAGTGGAAAAGCTTTTCCCTGCCGTGTAGGCGACAAGAGACGCATTAGACGGGCATCCGGAGCTGTCCGAAGGTAAGCGCCTGTTGCCGGCCTCTTTCGGCACAAGCCCCCGCTCCGGAGCGCACCGCGGCCGGCCGGAGGCTCTCTGCCGGCGAAGGTGCCTCGTCTCCGGCAAGGAAGCCTCAGCCGCTTCTCCTGCACACGGAGAGCGTGCTAGCTGCTGAAACGTGAAGAAAGAAGCTGCAGAACACTGGCACTGAGCGTGCAGCTTTCCAGCGGAGAGAAAAAGCTACTTGAACACTCTGCAAGCCTTTCCACTCCCAAAAACATGCACATGGAAGGATCTGCTGCAAAAGCGATGCTGTGCTCGCTGCTGCTCCTCCTGAAGCTCTGGCTGCTAAATCTGAGGCTTTCCTTCCAATTTCAAGCTGCAAAGCACTTGCTGAATTGCAGGGAACGTCCGGGAGGCATTTGCTCTGCTGGCACACTTTCTCCTTCCTAGACAGAGTGGAAAAGCTTTTCCCTGCCGTGTAGGCGACAAGAGACGCATTAGACGGGCATCCGGAGCTGTCCGAAGGTAAGCGTCTGTTCCCGGCCTCTTTCGGCACAAGCCCCCGCTCCGGAGCGCACCGCGGCCGGCCGGAGGCTCTCTGCCGGCGAAGGTGCCTCGTCTCCGGCAAGGAAGCCTCAGCCGCTTCTCCTGCACACGGAGAGCGTGCTAGCTGCTGAAACGTGAAGAAAGAAGCTGCAGAACACTGGCACTGAGCGTGCAGCTTTCCAGCGGAGAGAAAAAGCTACTTGAACACTCTGCAAGCCTTTCCACTCCCAAAAACATGCACATGGAAGGAGCTGCTGCAAAAGCGATGCTGTGCTCGCTGCTGCTCCTCCTGAAGCTCTGGCTGCTAAATCTGAGGCTTTCCTTCCAATTTCAAGCTGCAAAGCACTTGCTGAATTGCAGGGAACGTCCGGGAGGCATTTGCTCTGCTGGCACACTTTCTCCTTCCTAGACAGAGTGGAAAAGCTTTTCCCTGCCGTGTAGGCGACAAGAGACGCATTAGACGGGCATCCGGAGCTGTCCGAAGGTAAGCGTCTGTTCCCGGCCTCTTTCGGCACAAGCCCCCGCTCCGGAGCGCACCGCGGCCGGCCGGAGGCTCTCTGCCGGCGAAGGTGCCTCGTCTCCGGCAAGGAAGCCTCAGCCGCTTCTCCTGCACACGGAGAGCGTGCTAGCTGCTGAAACGTGAAGAAAGAAGCTGCAGAACACTGGCACTGAGCGTGCAGCTTTCCAGCGGAGAGAAAAAGCTACTTGAACACTCTGCAAGCCTTTCCACTCCCAAAAACATGCACATGGAAGGAGCTGCTGCAAAAGCGATGCTGTGCTCGCTGCTGCTCCTCCTGAAGCTCTGGCTGCTAAATCTGAGGCTTTCCTTCCAATTTCAAGCTGCAAAGCACTTGCTGAATTGCAGGGAACGTCCGGGAGGCATTTGCTGTGCTGGCACACTTTCTGCTTCCTAGACAGAGTGGAAAAGCTTTTCCCTGCCGTGTAGGCGACAAGAGACGCATTAGACGGGCATCCGGAGCTGTCCGAAGGTAAGCGCCTGTTGCCGGCCTCTTTCGGCACAAGCCCCCGCTCCGGAGCGCACCGCGGCCGGCCGGAGGCTCTCTGCCGGCGAAGGTGCCGCTTCTCCGGCAAGGAAGCCTCAGCCGCTTCTCCTGCACACGGAGAGCGTGCTAGCTGCTGAAACGTGAAGAAAGAAGCTGCAGAACACTGGCACTGAGCGTGCAGCTTTCCAGCGGAGAGAAAAAGCTACTTGAACACTCTGCAAGCCTTTCCACTCCCAAAAACATGCACATGGAAGGAGCTGCTGCAAAAGCGATGCTGTGCTCGCTGCTGCTCCTCCTGAAGCTCTGGCTGCTAAATCTGAGGCTTTCCTTCCAATTTCAAGCTGCAAAGCACTTGCTGAATTGCAGGGAAAGTCCGGGAGGCATTTGCTGTGCTGGCACACTTTCTCCTTCCTAGACAGAGTGGAAAAGCTTTTCCCTGCCGTGTAGGCGACAAGAGACGCATTAGACGGGCATCCGGAGCTGTCCGAAGGTAAGCGTCTGTTCCCGGCCTCTTTCGGCACAAGCCCCCGCTCCGGAGCGCACCGCGGCCGGCCGGAGGCTCTCTGCCGGCGAAGGTGCCTCGTCTCCGGCAAGGAAGCCTCAGCCGCTTCTCCTGCACACAGAGAGCGTGCTAGCTGCTGAAACGTGAAGAAAGAAGCTGCAGAACACTGGCACTGAGCGTGCAGCTTTCCAGCGGAGAGAAAAAGCTACTTGAACACTCTGCAAGCCTTTCCACTCCCAAAAACATGCACATGGAAGGAGCTGCTGCAAAAGCGATGCTGTGCTCGCTGCTGCTCCTCCTGAAGCTCTGGCTGCTAAATCGGAGGCTTTCCTTCCAATTTCAAGCTGCAAAGCACTTGCTGAATTGCAGGGAACGTCCGGGAGGCATTTGCTGTGCTGGCACACTTTCTCCTTCCTAGACAGAGTGGAAAAGCTTTTCCCTGCCGTGTAGGCGACAAGAGACGCATTAGACGGGCATCCGGAGCTGTCCGAAGGTAAGCGTCTGTTCCCGGCCTCTTTCGGCACAAGCCCCCGCTCCGGAGCGCACCGCGGCCGGCCGGAGGCTCTCTGCCGGCGAAGGTGCCTCGTCTCCGGCAAGGAAGCCTCAGCCGCTTCTCCTGCACACGGAGAGCGTGCTAGCTGCTGAAACGTGAAGAAAGAAGCTGCAGAACACTGGCACTGAGCGTGCAGCTTTCCAGCGGAGAGAAAAAGCTACTTGAACACTCTGCAAGCCTTTCCACTCCCAAAAACATGCACATGGAAGGAGCTGCTGCAAAAGCGATGCTGTGCTCGCTGCTGCTCCTCCTGAAGCTCTGGCTGCTAAATCTGAGGCTTTCCTTCCAATTTCAAGCTGCAAAGCACTTGCTGAATTGCAGGGAACGTCCGGGAGGCATTTGCTGTGCTGGCACACTTTCTGCTTCCTAGACAGAGTGGAAAAGCTTTTCCCTGCCGTGTAGGCGACAAGAGACGCATTAGACGGGCATCCGGAGCTGTCCGAAGGTAAGCGCCTGTTGCCGGCCTCTTTCGGCACAAGCCCCCGCTCCGGAGCGCACCGCGGCCGGCCGGAGGCTCTCTGCCGGCGAAGGTGCCGCTTCTCCGGCAAGGAAGCCTCAGCCGCTTCTCCTGCACACGGAGAGCGTGCTAGCTGCTGAAACGTGAAGAAAGAAGCTGCAGAACACTGGCACTGAGCGTGCAGCTTTCCAGCGGAGAGAAAAAGCTACTTGAACACTCTGCAAGCCTTTCCACTCCCAAAAACATGCACATGGAAGGAGCTGCTGCAAAAGCGATGCTGTGCTCGCTGCTGCTCCTCCTGAAGCTCTGGCTGCTAAATCTGAGGCTTTCCTTCCAATTTCAAGTTGCAAAGCACTTGCTGAATTGCAGGGAAAGTCCGGGAGGCATTTGCTGTGCTGGCACACTTTCTCCTTCCTAGACAGAGTGGAAAAGCTTTTCCCTGCCGTGTAGGCGACAAGAGACGCATTAGACGGGCATCCGGAGCTGTCCGAAGGTAAGCGTCTGTTCCCGGCCTCTTTCGGCACAAGCCCCCGCTCCGGAGCGCACCGCGGCCGGCCGGAGGCTCTCTGCCGGCGAAGGTGCCTCGTCTCCGGCAAGGAAGCCTCAGCCGCTTCTCCTGCACACGGAGAGCGTGCTAGCTGCTGAAACGTGAAGAAAGAAGCTGCAGAACACTGGCACTGAGCGTGCAGCTTTCCAGCGGAGAGAAAAAGCTACTTGAACACTCTGCAAGCCTTTCCACTCCCAAAAACATGCACATGGAAGGAGCTGCTGCAAAAGCGATGCTGTGCTCGCTGCTGCTCCTCCTGAAGCTCTGGCTGCTAAATCGGAGGCTTTCCTTCCAATTTCAAGCTGCAAAGCACTTGCTGAATTGCAGGGAACGTCCGGGAGGCATTTGCTGTGCTGGCACACTTTCTCCTTCCTAGACAGAGTGGAAAAGCTTTTCCCTGCCGTGTAGGCGACAAGAGACGCATTAGACGGGCATCCGGAGCTGTCCGAAGGTAAGCGCCTGTTGCCGGCCTCTTTCGGCACAAGCCCCCGCTCCGGAGCGCACCGCGGCCGGCCGGAGGCTCTCTGCCGGCGAAGGTGCCTCGTCTCCGGCAAGGAAGCCTCAGCCGCTTCTCCTGCACACGGAGAGCGTGCTAGCTGCTGAAACGTGAAGAAAGAAGCTGCAGAACACTGGCACTGAGCGTGCAGCTTTCCAGCGGAGAGAAAAAGCTACTTGAACACTCTGCAAGCCTTTCCACTCCCAAAAACATGCACATGGAAGGAGCTGCTGCAAAAGCGATGCTGTGCTCGCTGCTGCTCCTCCTGAAGCTCTGGCTGCTAAATCTGAGGCTTTCCTTCCAATTTCAAGCTGCAAAGCACTTGCTGAATTGCAGGGAACGTCCGGGAGGCATTTGCTGTGCTGGCACACTTTCTGCTTCCTAGACAGAGTGGAAAAGCTTTTCCCTGCCGTGTAGGCGACAAGAGACGCATTAGACGGGCATCCGGAGCTGTCCGAAGGTAAGCGCCTGTTGCCGGCCTCTTTCGGCACAAGCCCCCGCTCCGGAGCGCACCGCGGCCGGCCGGAGGCTCTCTGCCGGCGAAGGTGCCGCTTCTCCGGCAAGGAAGCCTCAGCCGCTTCTCCTGCACACGGAGAGCGTGCTAGCTGCTGAAACGTGAAGAAAGAAGCTGCAGAACACTGGCACTGAGCGTGCAGCTTTCCAGCGGAGAGAAAAAGCTACTTGAACACTCTGCAAGCCTTTCCACTCCCAAAAACATGCACATGGAAGGAGCTGCTGCAAAAGCGATGCTGTGCTCGCTGCTGCTCCTCCTGAAGCTCTGGCTGCTAAATCTGAGGCTTTCCTTCCAATTTCAAGCTGCAAAGCACTTGCTGAATTGCAGGGAAAGTCCGGGAGGCATTTGCTGTGCTGGCACACTTTCTCCTTCCTAGACAGAGTGGAAAAGCTTTTCCCTGCCGTGTAGGCGACAAGAGACGCATTAGACGGGCATCCGGAGCTGTCCGAAGGTAAGCGCCTGTTGCCGGCCTCTTTCGGCACAAGCCCCCGCTCCGGAGCGCACCGCGGCCGGCCGGAGGCTCTCTGCCGGCGAAGGTGCCTCGTCTCCGGCAAGGAAGCCTCAGCCGCTTCTCCTGCACACGGAGAGCGTGCTAGCTGCTGAAACGTGAAGAAAGAAGCTGCAGAACACTGGCACTGAGCGTGCAGCTTTCCAGCGGAGAGAAAAAGCTACTTGAACACTCTGCAAGCCTTTCCACTCCCAAAAACATGCACATGGAAGGAGCTGCTGCAAAAGCGATGCTGTGCTCGCTGCTGCTCCTCCTGAAGCTCTGGCTGCTAAATCTGAGGCTTTCCTTCCAATTTCAAGCTGCAAAGCACTTGCTGAATTGCAGGGAAAGTCCGGGAGGCATTTGCTGTGCTGGCACACTTTCTCCTTCCTAGACAGAGTGGAAAAGCTTTTCCCTGCCGTGTAGGCGACAAGAGACGCATTAGACGGGCATCCGGAGCTGTCCGAAGGTAAGCGCCTGTTGCCGGCCTCTTTCGGCACAAGCCCCCGCTCCGGAGCGCACCGCGGCCGGCCGGAGGCTCTCTGCCGGCGAAGGTGCCTCGTCTCCGGCAAGGAAGCCTCAGCCGCTTCTCCTGCACACGGAGAGCGTGCTAGCTGCTGAAACGTGAAGAAAGAAGCTGCAGAACACTGGCACTGAGCGTGCAGCTTTCCAGCGGAGAGAAAAAGCTACTTGAACACTCTGCAAGCCTTTCCACTCCCAAAAACATGCACATGGAAGGAGCTGCTGCAAAAGCGATGCTGTGCTCGCTGCTGCTCCTCCTGAAGCTCTGGCTGCTAAATCTGAGGCTTTCCTTCCAATTTCAAGCTGCAAAGCACTTGCTGAATTGCAGGGAAAGTCCGGGAGGCATTTGCTGTGCTGGCACACTTTCTCCTTCCTAGACAGAGTGGAAAAGCTTTTCCCTGCCGTGTAGGCGACAAGAGACGCATTAGACGGGCATCCGGAGCTGTCCGAAGGTAAGCGCCTGTTGCCGGCCTCTTTCGGCACAAGCCCCCGCTCCGGAGCGCACCGCGGCCGGCCGGAGGCTCTCTGCCGGCGAAGGTGCCTCGTCTCCGGCAAGGAAGCCTCAGCCGCTTCTCCTGCACACGGAGAGCGTGCTAGCTGCTGAAACGTGAAGAAAGAAGCTGCAGAACACTGGCACTGAGCGTGCAGCTTTCCAGCGGAGAGAAAAAGCTACTTGAACACTCTGCAAGCCTTTCCACTCCCAAAAACATGCACATGGAAGGAGCTGCTGCAAAAGCGATGCTGTGCTCGCTGCTGCTCCTCCTGAAGCTCTGGCTGCTAAATCTGAGGCTTTCCTTCCAATTTCAAGCTGCAAAGCACTTGCTGAATTGCAGGGAACGTCCGGGAGGCATTTGCTGTGCTGGCACACTTTCTCCTTCCTAGACAGAGTGGAAAAGCTTTTCCCTGCCGTGTAGGCGACAAGAGACGCATTAGACGGGCATCCGGAGCTGTCCGAAGGTAAGCGCCTGTTCCCGGCCTCTTTCGGCACAAGCCCCCGCTCCGGAGCGCACCGCGGCCGGCCGGAGGCTCTCTGCCGGCGAAGGTGCCTCGTCTCCGGCAAGGAAGCCTCAGCCGCTTCTCCTGCACACGGAGAGCGTGCTAGCTGCTGAAACGTGAAGAAAGAAGCTGCAGAACACTGGCACTGAGCGTGCAGCTTTCCAGCGGAGAGAAAAAGCTACTTGAACACTCTGCAAGCCTTTCCACTCCCAAAAACATGCACATGGAAGGAGCTGCTGCAAAAGCGATGCTGTGCTCGCTGCTGCTCCTCCTGAAGCTCTGGCTGCTAAATCTGAGGCTTTCCTTCCAATTTCAAGCTGCAAAGCACTTGCTGAATTGCAGGGAACGTCCGGGAGGCATTTGCTGTGCTGGCACACTTTCTCCTTCCTAGACAGAGTGGAAAAGCTTTTCCCTGCCGTGTAGGCGACAAGAGACGCATTAGACGGGCATCCGGAGCTGTCCGAAGGTAAGCGCCTGTTGCCGGCCTCTTTCGGCACAAGCCCCCGCTCCGGAGCGCACCGCGGCCGGCCGGAGGCTCTCTGCCGGCGAAGGTGCCTCGTCTCCGGCAAGGAAGCCTCAGCCGCTTCTCCTGCACACGGAGAGCGTGCTAGCTGCTGAAACGTGAAGAAAGAAGCTGCAGAACACTGGCACTGAGCGTGCAGCTTTCCAGCGGAGAGAAAAAGCTACTTGAACACTCTGCAAGCCTTTCCACTCCCAAAAACATGCACATGGAAGGAGCTGCTGCAAAAGCGATGCTGTGCTCGCTGCTGCTCCTCCTGAAGCTCTGGCTGCTAAATCTGAGGCTTTCCTTCCAATTTCAAGCTGCAAAGCACTTGCTGAATTGCAGGGAACGTCCGGGAGGCATTTGCTGTGCTGGCACACTTTCTCCTTCCTAGACAGAGTGGAAAAGCTTTTCCCTGCCGTGTAGGCGACAAGAGACGCATTAGACGGGCATCCGGAGCTGTCCGAAGGTAAGCGCCTGTTCCCGGCCTCTTTCGGCACAAGCCCCCGCTCCGGAGCGCACCGCGGCCGGCCGGAGGCTCTCTGCCGGCGAAGGTGCCTCGTCTCCGGCAAGGAAGCCTCAGCCGCTTCTCCTGCACACGGAGAGCGTGCTAGCTGCTGAAACGTGAAGAAAGAAGCTGCAGAACACTGGCACTGAGCGTGCAGCTTTCCAGCGGAGAGAAAAAGCTACTTGAACACTCTGCAAGCCTTTCCACTCCCAAAAACATGCACATGGAAGGAGCTGCTGCAAAAGCGATGCTGTGCTCGCTGCTGCTCCTCCTGAAGCTCTGGCTGCTAAATCTGAGGCTTTCCTTCCAATTTCAAGCTGCAAAGCACTTGCTGAATTGCAGGGAACGTCCGGGAGGCATTTGCTCTGCTGGCACACTTTCTCCTTCCTAGACAGAGTGGAAAAGCTTTTCCCTGCCGTGTAGGCGACAAGAGACGCATTAGACGGGCATCCGGAGCTGTCCGAAGGTAAGCGTCTGTTCCCGGCCTCTTTCGGCACAAGCCCCCGCTCCGGAGCGCACCGCGGCCGGCCGGAGGCTCTCTGCCGGCGAAGGTGCCTCGTCTCCGGCAAGGAAGCCTCAGCCGCTTCTCCTGCACACAGAGAGCGTGCTAGCTGCTGAAACGTGAAGAAAGAAGCTGCAGAACACTGGCACTGAGCGTGCAGCTTTCCAGCGGAGAGAAAAAGCTACTTGAACACTCTGCAAGCCTTTCCACTCCCAAAAACATGCACATGGAAGGAGCTGCTGCAAAAGCGATGCTGTGCTCGCTGCTGCTCCTCCTGAAGCTCTGGCTGCTAAATCGGAGGCTTTCCTTCCAATTTCAAGCTGCAAAGCACTTGCTGAATTGCAGGGAACGTCCGGGAGGCATTTGCTGTGCTGGCACACTTTCTCCTTCCTAGACAGAGTGGAAAAGCTTTTCCCTGCCGTGTAGGCGACAAGAGACGCATTAGACGGGCATCCGGAGCTGTCCGAAGGTAAGCGTCTGTTCCCGGCCTCTTTCGGCACAAGCCCCCGCTCCGGAGCGCACCGCGGCCGGCCGGAGGCTCTCTGCCGGCGAAGGTGCCTCGTCTCCGGCAAGGAAGCCTCAGCCGCTTCTCCTGCACACGGAGAGCGTGCTAGCTGCTGAAACGTGAAGAAAGAAGCTGCAGAACACTGGCACTGAGCGTGCAGCTTTCCAGCGGAGAGAAAAAGCTACTTGAACACTCTGCAAGCCTTTCCACTCCCAAAAACATGCACATGGAAGGAGCTGCTGCAAAAGCGATGCTGTGCTCGCTGCTGCTCCTCCTGAAGCTCTGGCTGCTAAATCTGAGGCTTTCCTTCCAATTTCAAGCTGCAAAGCACTTGCTGAATTGCAGGGAACGTCCGGGAGGCATTTGCTGTGCTGGCACACTTTCTGCTTCCTAGACAGAGTGGAAAAGCTTTTCCCTGCCGTGTAGGCGACAAGAGACGCATTAGACGGGCATCCGGAGCTGTCCGAAGGTAAGCGCCTGTTGCCGGCCTCTTTCGGCACAAGCCCCCGCTCCGGAGCGCACCGCGGCCGGCCGGAGGCTCTCTGCCGGCGAAGGTGCCGCTTCTCCGGCAAGGAAGCCTCAGCCGCTTCTCCTGCACACGGAGAGCGTGCTAGCTGCTGAAACGTGAAGAAAGAAGCTGCAGAACACTGGCACTGAGCGTGCAGCTTTCCAGCGGAGAGAAAAAGCTACTTGAACACTCTGCAAGCCTTTCCACTCCCAAAAACATGCACATGGAAGGAGCTGCTGCAAAAGCGATGCTGTGCTCGCTGCTGCTCCTCCTGAAGCTCTGGCTGCTAAATCTGAGGCTTTCCTTCCAATTTCAAGTTGCAAAGCACTTGCTGAATTGCAGGGAAAGTCCGGGAGGCATTTGCTGTGCTGGCACACTTTCTCCTTCCTAGACAGAGTGGAAAAGCTTTTCCCTGCCGTGTAGGCGACAAGAGACGCATTAGACGGGCATCCGGAGCTGTCCGAAGGTAAGCGTCTGTTCCCGGCCTCTTTCGGCACAAGCCCCCGCTCCGGAGCGCACCGCGGCCGGCCGGAGGCTCTCTGCCGGCGAAGGTGCCTCGTCTCCGGCAAGGAAGCCTCAGCCGCTTCTCCTGCACACGGAGAGCGTGCTAGCTGCTGAAACGTGAAGAAAGAAGCTGCAGAACACTGGCACTGAGCGTGCAGCTTTCCAGCGGAGAGAAAAAGCTACTTGAACACTCTGCAAGCCTTTCCACTCCCAAAAACATGCACATGGAAGGAGCTGCTGCAAAAGCGATGCTGTGCTCGCTGCTGCTCCTCCTGAAGCTCTGGCTGCTAAATCGGAGGCTTTCCTTCCAATTTCAAGCTGCAAAGCACTTGCTGAATTGCAGGGAACGTCCGGGAGGCATTTGCTGTGCTGGCACACTTTCTCCTTCCTAGACAGAGTGGAAAAGCTTTTCCCTGCCGTGTAGGCGACAAGAGACGCATTAGACGGGCATCCGGAGCTGTCCGAAGGTAAGCGCCTGTTGCCGGCCTCTTTCGGCACAAGCCCCCGCTCCGGAGCGCACCGCGGCCGGCCGGAGGCTCTCTGCCGGCGAAGGTGCCTCGTCTCCGGCAAGGAAGCCTCAGCCGCTTCTCCTGCACACGGAGAGCGTGCTAGCTGCTGAAACGTGAAGAAAGAAGCTGCAGAACACTGGCACTGAGCGTGCAGCTTTCCAGCGGAGAGAAAAAGCTACTTGAACACTCTGCAAGCCTTTCCACTCCCAAAAACATGCACATGGAAGGAGCTGCTGCAAAAGCGATGCTGTGCTCGCTGCTGCTCCTCCTGAAGCTCTGGCTGCTAAATCTGAGGCTTTCCTTCCAATTTCAAGCTGCAAAGCACTTGCTGAATTGCAGGGAACGTCCGGGAGGCATTTGCTGTGCTGGCACACTTTCTGCTTCCTAGACAGAGTGGAAAAGCTTTTCCCTGCCGTGTAGGCGACAAGAGACGCATTAGACGGGCATCCGGAGCTGTCCGAAGGTAAGCGCCTGTTGCCGGCCTCTTTCGGCACAAGCCCCCGCTCCGGAGCGCACCGCGGCCGGCCGGAGGCTCTCTGCCGGCGAAGGTGCCGCTTCTCCGGCAAGGAAGCCTCAGCCGCTTCTCCTGCACACGGAGAGCGTGCTAGCTGCTGAAACGTGAAGAAAGAAGCTGCAGAACACTGGCACTGAGCGTGCAGCTTTCCAGCGGAGAGAAAAAGCTACTTGAACACTCTGCAAGCCTTTCCACTCCCAAAAACATGCACATGGAAGGAGCTGCTGCAAAAGCGATGCTGTGCTCGCTGCTGCTCCTCCTGAAGCTCTGGCTGCTAAATCTGAGGCTTTCCTTCCAATTTCAAGCTGCAAAGCACTTGCTGAATTGCAGGGAAAGTCCGGGAGGCATTTGCTGTGCTGGCACACTTTCTCCTTCCTAGACAGAGTGGAAAAGCTTTTCCCTGCCGTGTAGGCGACAAGAGACGCATTAGACGGGCATCCGGAGCTGTCCGAAGGTAAGCGCCTGTTGCCGGCCTCTTTCGGCACAAGCCCCCGCTCCGGAGCGCACCGCGGCCGGCCGGAGGCTCTCTGCCGGCGAAGGTGCCTCGTCTCCGGCAAGGAAGCCTCAGCCGCTTCTCCTGCACACGGAGAGCGTGCTAGCTGCTGAAACGTGAAGAAAGAAGCTGCAGAACACTGGCACTGAGCGTGCAGCTTTCCAGCGGAGAGAAAAAGCTACTTGAACACTCTGCAAGCCTTTCCACTCCCAAAAACATGCACATGGAAGGAGCTGCTGCAAAAGCGATGCTGTGCTCGCTGCTGCTCCTCCTGAAGCTCTGGCTGCTAAATCTGAGGCTTTCCTTCCAATTTCAAGCTGCAAAGCACTTGCTGAATTGCAGGGAAAGTCCGGGAGGCATTTGCTGTGCTGGCACACTTTCTCCTTCCTAGACAGAGTGGAAAAGCTTTTCCCTGCCGTGTAGGCGACAAGAGACGCATTAGACGGGCATCCGGAGCTGTCCGAAGGTAAGCGCCTGTTGCCGGCCTCTTTCGGCACAAGCCCCCGCTCCGGAGCGCACCGCGGCCGGCCGGAGGCTCTCTGCCGGCGAAGGTGCCTCGTCTCCGGCAAGGAAGCCTCAGCCGCTTCTCCTGCACACGGAGAGCGTGCTAGCTGCTGAAACGTGAAGAAAGAAGCTGCAGAACACTGGCACTGAGCGTGCAGCTTTCCAGCGGAGAGAAAAAGCTACTTGAACACTCTGCAAGCCTTTCCACTCCCAAAAACATGCACATGGAAGGAGCTGCTGCAAAAGCGATGCTGTGCTCGCTGCTGCTCCTCCTGAAGCTCTGGCTGCTAAATCTGAGGCTTTCCTTCCAATTTCAAGCTGCAAAGCACTTGCTGAATTGCAGGGAACGTCCGGGAGGCATTTGCTGTGCTGGCACACTTTCTCCTTCCTAGACAGAGTGGAAAAGCTTTTCCCTGCCGTGTAGGCGACAAGAGACGCATTAGACGGGCATCCGGAGCTGTCCGAAGGTAAGCGCCTGTTGCCGGCCTCTTTCGGCACAAGCCCCCGCTCCGGAGCGCACCGCGGCCGGCCGGAGGCTCTCTGCCGGCGAAGGTGCCTCGTCTCCGGCAAGGAAGCCTCAGCCGCTTCTCCTGCACACGGAGAGCGTGCTAGCTGCTGAAACGTGAAGAAAGAAGCTGCAGAACACTGGCACTGAGCGTGCAGCTTTCCAGCGGAGAGAAAAAGCTACTTGAACACTCTGCAAGCCTTTCCACTCCCAAAAACATGCACATGGAAGGAGCTGCTGCAAAAGCGATGCTGTGCTCGCTGCTGCTCCTCCTGAAGCTCTGGCTGCTAAATCTGAGGCTTTCCTTCCAATTTCAAGCTGCAAAGCACTTGCTGAATTGCAGGGAACGTCCGGGAGGCATTTGCTGTGCTGGCACACTTTCTCCTTCCTAGACAGAGTGGAAAAGCTTTTCCCTGCCGTGTAGGCGACAAGAGACGCATTAGACGGGCATCCGGAGCTGTCCGAAGGTAAGCGCCTGTTCCCGGCCTCTTTCGGCACAAGCCCCCGCTCCGGAGCGCACCGCGGCCGGCCGGAGGCTCTCTGCCGGCGAAGGTGCCTCGTCTCCGGCAAGGAAGCCTCAGCCGCTTCTCCTGCACACGGAGAGCGTGCTAGCTGCTGAAACGTGAAGAAAGAAGCTGCAGAACACTGGCACTGAGCGTGCAGCTTTCCAGCGGAGAGAAAAAGCTACTTGAACACTCTGCAAGCCTTTCCACTCCCAAAAACATGCACATGGAAGGAGCTGCTGCAAAAGCGATGCTGTGCTCGCTGCTGCTCCTCCTGAAGCTCTGGCTGCTAAATCTGAGGCTTTCCTTCCAATTTCAAGCTGCAAAGCACTTGCTGAATTGCAGGGAACGTCCGGGAGGCATTTGCTCTGCTGGCACACTTTCTCCTTCCTAGACAGAGTGGAAAAGCTTTTCCCTGCCGTGTAGGCGACAAGAGACGCATTAGACGGGCATCCGGAGCTGTCCGAAGGTAAGCGCCTGTTGCCGGCCTCTTTCGGCACAAGCCCCCGCTCCGGAGCGCACCGCGGCCGGCCGGAGGCTCTCTGCCGGCGAAGGTGCCTCGTCTCCGGCAAGGAAGCCTCAGCCGCTTCTCCTGCACACGGAGAGCGTGCTAGCTGCTGAAACGTGAAGAAAGAAGCTGCAGAACACTGGCACTGAGCGTGCAGCTTTCCAGCGGAGAGAAAAAGCTACTTGAACACTCTGCAAGCCTTTCCACTCCCAAAAACATGCACATGGAAGGAGCTGCTGCAAAAGCGATGCTGTGCTCGCTGCTGCTCCTCCTGAAGCTCTGGCTGCTAAATCTGAGGCTTTCCTTCCAATTTCAAGCTGCAAAGCACTTGCTGAATTGCAGGGAACGTCCGGGAGGCATTTGCTCTGCTGGCACACTTTCTCCTTCCTAGACAGAGTGGAAAAGCTTTTCCCTGCCGTGTAGGCGACAAGAGACGCATTAGACGGGCATCCGGAGCTATCCGAAGGTAAGCGCCTGTTGCCGGCCTCTTTCGGCACAAGCCCCCGCTCCGGAGCGCACCGCGGCCGGCCGGAGGCTCTCTGCCGGCGAAGGTGCCTCGTCTCCGGCAAGGAAGCCTCAGCCGCTTCTCCTGCACACGGAGAGCGTGCTAGCTGCTGAAACGTGAAGAAAGAAGCTGCAGAACACTGGCACTGAGCGTGCAGCTTTCCAGCGGAGAGAAAAAGCTACTTGAACACTCTGCAAGCCTTTCCACTCCCAAAAACATGCACATGGAAGGAGCTGCTGCAAAAGCGATGCTGTGCTCGCTGCTGCTCCTCCTGAAGCTCTGGCTGCTAAATCTGAGGCTTTCCTTCCAATTTCAAGCTGCAAAGCACTTGCTGAATTGCAGGGAACGTCCGGGAGGCATTTGCTCTGCTGGCACACTTTCTGCTTCCTAGACAGAGTGGAAAAGCTTTTCCCTGCCGTGTAGGCGACAAGAGACGCATTAGACGGGCATCCGGAGCTGTCCGAAGGTAAGCGCCTGTTGCCGGCCTCTTTCGGCACAAGCCCCCGCTCCGGAGCGCACCGCGGCCGGCCGGAGGCTCTCTGCCGGCGAAGGTGCCGCTTCTCCGGCAAGGAAGCCTCAGCCGCTTCTCCTGCACACGGAGAGCGTGCTAGCTGCTGAAACGTGAAGAAAGAAGCTGCAGAACACTGGCACTGAGCGTGCAGCTTTCCAGCGGAGAGAAAAAGCTACTTGAACACTCTGCAAGCCTTTCCACTCCCAAAAACATGCACATGGAAGGAGCTGCTGCAAAAGCGATGCTGTGCTCGCTGCTGCTCCTCCTGAAGCTCTGGCTGCTAAATCTGAGGCTTTCCTTCCAATTTCAAGCTGCAAAGCACTTGCTGAATTGCAGGGAAAGTCCGGGAGGCATTTGCTGTGCTGGCACACTTTCTCCTTCCTAGACAGAGTGGAAAAGCTTTTCCCTGCCGTGTAGGCGACAAGAGACGCATTAGACGGGCATCCGGAGCTGTCCGAAGGTAAGCGCCTGTTGCCGGCCTCTTTCGGCACAAGCCCCCGCTCCGGAGCGCACCGCGGCCGGCCGGAGGCTCTCTGCCGGCGAAGGTGCCTCGTCTCCGGCAAGGAAGCCTCAGCCGCTTCTCCTGCACACGGAGAGCGTGCTAGCTGCTGAAACGTGAAGAAAGAAGCTGCAGAACACTGGCACTGAGCGTGCAGCTTTCCAGCGGAGAGAAAAAGCTACTTGAACACTCTGCAAGCCTTTCCACTCCCAAAAACATGCACATGGAAGGAGCTGCTGCAAAAGCGATGCTGTGCTCGCTGCTGCTCCTCCTGAAGCTCTGGCTGCTAAATCTGAGGCTTTCCTTCTAATTTCAAGTTGCAAAGCACTTGCTGAATTGCAGGGAACGTCCGGGAGGCATTTGCTGTGCTGGCACACTTTCTCCTTCCTAGACAGAGTGGAAAAGCTTTTCCCTGCCGTGTAGGCGACAAGAGACGCATTAGACGGGCATCCGGAGCTGTCCGAAGGTAAGCGCCTGTTGCCGGCCTCTTTCGGCACAAGCCCCCGCTCCGGAGCGCACCGCGGCCGGCCGGAGGCTCTCTGCCGGCGAAGGTGCCTCGTCTCCGGCAAGGAAGCCTCAGCCGCTTCTCCTGCACACGGAGAGCGTGCTAGCTGCTGAAACGTGAAGAAAGAAGCTGCAGAACACTGGCACTGAGCGTGCAGCTTTCCAGCGGAGAGAAAAAGCTACTTGAACACTCTGCAAGCCTTTCCACTCCCAAAAACATGCACATGGAAGGAGCTGCTGCAAAAGCGATGCTGTGCTCGCTGCTGCTCCTCCTGAAGCTCTGGCTGCTAAATCTGAGGCTTTCCTTCCAATTTCAAGCTGCAAAGCACTTGCTGAATTGCAGGGAACGTCCGGGAGGCATTTGCTCTGCTGGCACACTTTCTCCTTCCTAGACAGAGTGGAAAAGCTTTTCCCTGCCGTGTAGGCGACAAGAGACGCATTAGACGGGCATCCGGAGCTGTCCGAAGGTAAGCGCCTGTTGCCGGCCTCTTTCGGCACAAGCCCCCGCTCCGGAGCGCACCGCGGCCGGCCGGAGGCTCTCTGCCGGCGAAGGTGCCTCGTCTCCGGCAAGGAAGCCTCAGCCGCTTCTCCTGCACACGGAGAGCGTGCTAGCTGCTGAAACGTGAAGAAAGAAGCTGCAGAACACTGGCACTGAGCGTGCAGCTTTCCAGCGGAGAGAAAAAGCTACTTGAACACTCTGCAAGCCTTTCCACTCCCAAAAACATGCACATGGAAGGATCTGCTGCAAAAGCGATGCTGTGCTCGCTGCTGCTCCTCCTGAAGCTCTGGCTGCTAAATCTGAGGCTTTCCTTCCAATTTCAAGCTGCAAAGCACTTGCTGAATTGCAGGGAACGTCCGGGAGGCATTTGCTGTGCTGGCACACTTTCTCCTTCCTAGACAGAGTGGAAAAGCTTTTCCCTGCCGTGTAGGCGACAAGAGACGCATTAGACGGGCATCCGGAGCTGTCCGAAGGTAAGCGCCTGTTCCCGGCCTCTTTCGGCACAAGCCCCCGCTCCGGAGCGCACCGCGGCCGGCCGGAGGCTCTCTGCCGGCGAAGGTGCCTCGTCTCCGGCAAGGAAGCCTCAGCCGCTTCTCCTGCACACGGAGAGCGTGCTAGCTGCTGAAACGTGAAGAAAGAAGCTGCAGAACACTGGCACTGAGCGTGCAGCTTTCCAGCGGAGAGAAAAAGCTACTTGAACACTCTGCAAGCCTTTCCACTCCCAAAAACATGCACATGGAAGGATCTGCTGCAAAAGCGATGCTGTGCTCGCTGCTGCTCCTCCTGAAGCTCTGGCTGCTAAATCTGAGGCTTTCCTTCCAATTTCAAGCTGCAAAGCACTTGCTGAATTGCAGGGAACGTCCGGGAGGCATTTGCTGTGCTGGCACACTTTCTCCTTCCTAGACAGAGTGGAAAAGCTTTTCCCTGCCGTGTAGGCGACAAGAGACGCATTAGACGGGCATCCGGAGCTGTCCGAAGGTAAGCGCCTGTTGCCGGCCTCTTTCGGCACAAGCCCCCGCTCCGGAGCGCACCGCGGCCGGCCGGAGGCTCTCTGCCGGCGAAGGTGCCTCGTCTCCGGCAAGGAAGCCTCAGCCGCTTCTCCTGCACACGGAGAGCGTGCTAGCTGCTGAAACGTGAAGAAAGAAGCTGCAGAACACTGGCACTGAGCCTGCAGCTTTCCAGCGGAGAGAAAAAGCTACTTGAACACTCTGCAAGCCTTTCCACTCCCAAAAACATGCACATGGAAGGAGCTGCTGCAAAAGCGATGCTGTGCTCGCTGCTGCTCCTCCTGAAGCTCTGGCTGCTAAATCTGAGGCTTTCCTTCTAATTTCAAGTTGCAAAGCACTTGCTGAATTGCAGGGAACGTCCGGGAGGCATTTGCTGTGCTGGCACAGTTTCTCCTTCCTAGACAGAGTGGAAAAGCTTTTCCCTGCCGTGTAGGCGACAAGAGACGCATTAGACGGGCATCCGGAGCTGTCCGAAGGTAAGCGCCTGTTGCCGGCCTCTTTCGGCACAAGCCCCCGCTCCGGAGCGCACCGCGGCCGGCCGGAGGCTCTCTGCCGGCGAAGGTGCCTCGTCTCCGGCAAGGAAGCCTCAGCCGCTTCTCCTGCACACGGAGAGCGTGCTAGCTGCTGAAACGTGAAGAAAGAAGCTGCAGAACACTGGCACTGAGCGTGCAGCTTTCCAGCGGAGAGAAAAAGCTACTTGAACACTCTGCAAGCCTTTCCACTCCCAAAAACATGCACATGGAAGGAGCTGCTGCAAAAGCGATGCTGTGCTCGCTGCTGCTCCTCCTGAAGCTCTGGCTGCTAAATCTGAGGCTTTCCTTCCAATTTCAAGCTGCAAAGCACTTGCTGAATTGCAGGGAACGTCCGGGAGGCATTTGCTCTGCTGGCACACTTTCTCCTTCCTAGACAGAGTGGAAAAGCTTTTCCCTGCCGTGTAGGCGACAAGAGACGCATTAGACGGGCATCCGGAGCTGTCCGAAGGTAAGCGCCTGTTGCCGGCCTCTTTCGGCACAAGCCCCCGCTCCGGAGCGCACCGCGGCCGGCCGGAGGCTCTCTGCCGGCGAAGGTGCCTCGTCTCCGGCAAGGAAGCCTCAGCCGCTTCTCCTGCACACGGAGAGCGTGCTAGCTGCTGAAACGTGAAGAAAGAAGCTGCAGAACACTGGCACTGAGCGTGCAGCTTTCCAGCGGAGAGAAAAAGCTACTTGAACACTCTGCAAGCCTTTCCACTCCCAAAAACATGCACATGGAAGGAGCTGCTGCAAAAGCGATGCTGTGCTCGCTGCTGCTCCTCCTGAAGCTCTGGCTGCTAAATCTGAGGCTTTCCTTCCAATTTCAAGCTGCAAAGCACTTGCTGAATTGCAGGGAACGTCCGGGAGGCATTTGCTCTGCTGGCACACTTTCTCCTTCCTAGACAGAGTGGAAAAGCTTTTCCCTGCCGTGTAGGCGACAAGAGACGCATTAGACGGGCATCCGGAGCTGTCCGAAGGTAAGCGCCTGTTCCCGGCCTCTTTCGGCACAAGCCCCCGCTCCGGAGCGCACCGCGGCCGGCCGGAGGCTCTCTGCCGGCGAAGGTGCCTCGTCTCCGGCAAGGAAGCCTCAGCCGCTTCTCCTGCACACGGAGAGCGTGCTAGCTGCTGAAACGTGAAGAAAGAAGCTGCAGAACACTGGCACTGAGCGTGCAGCTTTCCAGCGGAGAGAAAAAGCTACTTGAACACTCTGCAAGCCTTTCCACTCCCAAAAACATGCACATGGAAGGATCTGCTGCAAAAGCGATGCTGTGCTCGCTGCTGCTCCTCCTGAAGCTCTGGCTGCTAAATCTGAGGCTTTCCTTCCAATTTCAAGCTGCAAAGCACTTGCTGAATTGCAGGGAACGTCCGGGAGGCATTTGCTCTGCTGGCACACTTTCTCCTTCCTAGACAGAGTGGAAAAGCTTTTCCCTGCCGTGTAGGCGACAAGAGACGCATTAGACGGGCATCCGGAGCTGTCCGAAGGTAAGCGCCTGTTGCCGGCCTCTTTCGGCACAAGCCCCCGCTCCGGAGCGCACCGCGGCCGGCCGGAGGCTCTCTGCCGGCGAAGGTGCCTCGTCTCCGGCAAGGAAGCCTCAGCCGCTTCTCCTGCACACGGAGAGCGTGCTAGCTGCTGAAACGTGAAGAAAGAAGCTGCAGAACACTGGCACTGAGCCTGCAGCTTTCCAGCGGAGAGAAAAAGCTACTTGAACACTCTGCAAGCCTTTCCACTCCCAAAAACATGCACATGGAAGGAGCTGCTGCAAAAGCGATGCTGTGCTCGCTGCTGCTCCTCCTGAAGCTCTGGCTGCTAAATCTGAGGCTTTCCTTCTAATTTCAAGTTGCAAAGCACTTGCTGAATTGCAGGGAACGTCCGGGAGGCATTTGCTGTGCTGGCACACTTTCTCCTTCCTAGACAGAGTGGAAAAGCTTTTCCCTGCCGTGTAGGCGACAAGAGACGCATTAGACGGGCATCCGGAGCTGTCCGAAGGTAAGCGCCTGTTCCCGGCCTCTTTCGGCACAAGCCCCCGCTCCGGAGCGCACCGCGGCCGGCCGGAGGCTCTCTGCCGGCGAAGGTGCCTCGTCTCCGGCAAGGAAGCCTCAGCCGCTTCTCCTGCACACGGAGAGCGTGCTAGCTGCTGAAACGTGAAGAAAGAAGCTGCAGAACACTGGCACTGAGCGTGCAGCTTTCCAGCGGAGAGAAAAAGCTACTTGAACACTCTGCAAGCCTTTCCACTCCCAAAAACATGCACATGGAAGGAGCTGCTGCAAAAGCGATGCTGTGCTCGCTGCTGCTCCTCCTGAAGCTCTGGCTGCTAAATCTGAGGCTTTCCTTCCAATTTCAAGCTGCAAAGCACTTGCTGAATTGCAGGGAACGTCCGGGAGGCATTTGCTCTGCTGGCACACTTTCTCCTTCCTAGACAGAGTGGAAAAGCTTTTCCCTGCCGTGTAGGCGACAAGAGACGCATTAGACGGGCATCCGGAGCTGTCCGAAGGTAAGCGCCTGTTCCCAGCCTCTTTCGGCACAAGCCCCCGCTCCGGAGCGCACCGCGGCCGGCCGGAGGCTCTCTGCCGGCGAAGGTGCCGCTTCTCCGGCAAGGAAGCCTCAGCCGCTTCTCCTGCACACGGAGAGCGTGCTAGCTGCTGAAACGTGAAGAAAGAAGCTGCAGAACACTGGCACTGAGCGTGCAGCTTTCCAGCGGAGAGAAAAAGCTACTTGAACACTCTGCAAGCCTTTCCACTCCCAAAAACATGCACATGGAAGGAGCTGCTGCAAAAGCGATGCTGTGCTCGCTGCTGCTCCTCCTGAAGCTCTGGCTGCTAAATCTGAGGCTTTCCTTCCAATTTCAAGCTGCAAAGCACTTGCTGAATTGCAGGGAACGTCCGGGAGGCATTTGCTCTGCTGGCACACTTTCTCCTTCCTAGACAGAGTGGAAAAGCTTTTCCCTGCCGTGTAGGCGACAAGAGACGCATTAGACGGGCATCCGGAGCTGTCCGAAGGTAAGCGCCTGTTGCCGGCCTCTTTCGGCACAAGCCCCCGCTCCGGAGCGCACCGCGGCCGGCCGGAGGCTCTCTGCCGGCGAAGGTGCCTCGTCTCCGGCAAGGAAGCCTCAGCCGCTTCTCCTGCACACGGAGAGCGTGCTAGCTGCTGAAACGTGAAGAAAGAAGCTGCAGA
This sequence comes from Fringilla coelebs, assembly GCF_963513975.1. Lineage (NCBI taxonomy): Eukaryota > Metazoa > Chordata > Aves > Passeriformes > Fringillidae > Fringilla > Fringilla coelebs. The sequence continues at coordinate 96,906 of NW_028167384.1, read as the reverse complement.
ACACTGGCACTGAGCGTGCAGCTTTCCAGCGGAGAGAAAAAGCTACTTGAACACTCTGCAAGCCTTTCCACTCCCAAAAACATGCACATGGAAGGAGCTGCTGCAAAAGCGATGCTGTGCTCGCTGCTGCTCCTCCTGAAGCTCTGGCTGCTAAATCTGAGGCTTTCCTTCTAATTTCAAGTTGCAAAGCACTTGCTGAATTGCAGGGAACGTCCGGGAGGCATTTGCTGTGCTGGCACACTTTCTCCTTCCTAGACAGAGTGGAAAAGCTTTTCCCTGCCGTGTAGGCGACAAGAGACGCATTAGACGGGCATCCGGAGCTGTCCGAAGGTAAGCGTCTGTTCCCGGCCTCTTTCGGCACAAGCCCCCGCTCCGGAGCGCACCGCGGCCGGCCGGAGGCTCTCTGCCGGCGAAGGTGCCTCGTCTCCGGCAAGGAAGCCTCAGCCGCTTCTCCTGCACACGGAGAGCGTGCTAGCTGCTGAAACGTGAAGAAAGAAGCTGCAGAACACTGGCACTGAGCGTGCAGCTTTCCAGCGGAGAGAAAAAGCTACTTGAACACTCTGCAAGCCTTTCCACTCCCAAAAACATGCACATGGAAGGAGCTGCTGCAAAAGCGATGCTGTGCTCGCTGCTGCTCCTCCTGAAGCTCTGGCTGCTAAATCTGAGGCTTTCCTTCCAATTTCAAGCTGCAAAGCACTTGCTGAATTGCAGGGAACGTCCGGGAGGCATTTGCTGTGCTGGCACACTTTCTCCTTCCTAGACAGAGTGGAAAAGCTTTTCCCTGCCGTGTAGGCGACAAGAGACGCATTAGACGGGCATCCGGAGCTGTCCGAAGGTAAGCGCCTGTTGCCGGCCTCTTTCGGCACAAGCCCCCGCTCCGGAGCGCACCGCGGCCGGCCGGAGGCTCTCTGCCGGCGAAGGTGCCGCTTCTCCGGCAAGGAAGCCTCAGCCGCTTCTCCTGCACACGGAGAGCGTGCTAGCTGCTGAAACGTGAAGAAAGAAGCTGCAGAACACTGGCACTGAGCGTGCAGCTTTCCAGCGGAGAGAAAAAGCTACTTGAACACTCTGCAAGCCTTTCCACTCCCAAAAACATGCACATGGAAGGAGCTGCTGCAAAAGCGATGCTGTGCTCGCTGCTGCTCCTCCTGAAGCTCTGGCTGCTAAATCTGAGGCTTTCCTTCCAATTTCAAGCTGCAAAGCACTTGCTGAATTGCAGGGAAAGTCCGGGAGGCATTTGCTGTGCTGGCACACTTTCTGCTTCCTAGACAGAGTGGAAAAGCTTTTCCCTGCCGTGTAGGCGACAAGAGACGCATTAGACGGGCATCCGGAGCTGTCCGAAGGTAAGCGCCTGTTCCCGGCCTCTTTCGGCACAAGCCCCCGCTCCGGAGCGCACCGCGGCCGGCCGGAGGCTCTCTGCCGGCGAAGGTGCCGCTTCTCCGGCAAGGAAGCCTCAGCCGCTTCTCCTGCACACGGAGAGCGTGCTAGCTGCTGAAACGTGAAGAAAGAAGCTGCAGAACACTGGCACTGAGCGTGCAGCTTTCCAGCGGAGAGAAAAAGCTACTTGAACACTCTGCAAGCCTTTCCACTCCCAAAAACATGCACATGGAAGGAGCTGCTGCAAAAGCGATGCTGTGCTCGCTGCTGCTCCTCCTGAAGCTCTGGCTGCTAAATCTGAGGCTTTCCTTCTAATTTCAAGTTGCAAAGCACTTGCTGAATTGCAGGGAACGTCCGGGAGGCATTTGCTGTGCTGGCACACTTTCTCCTTCCTAGACAGAGTGGAAAAGCTTTTCCCTGCCGTGTAGGCGACAAGAGACGCATTAGACGGGCATCCGGAGCTGTCCGAAGGTAAGCGTCTGTTCCCGGCCTCTTTCGGCACAAGCCCCCGCTCCGGAGCGCACCGCGGCCGGCCGGAGGCTCTCTGCCGGCGAAGGTGCCTCGTCTCCGGCAAGGAAGCCTCAGCCGCTTCTCCTGCACACGGAGAGCGTGCTAGCTGCTGAAACGTGAAGAAAGAAGCTGCAGAACACTGGCACTGAGCGTGCAGCTTTCCAGCGGAGAGAAAAAGCTACTTGAACACTCTGCAAGCCTTTCCACTCCCAAAAACATGCACATGGAAGGAGCTGCTGCAAAAGCGATGCTGTGCTCGCTGCTGCTCCTCCTGAAGCTCTGGCTGCTAAATCTGAGGCTTTCCTTCCAATTTCAAGCTGCAAAGCACTTGCTGAATTGCAGGGAACGTCCGGGAGGCATTTGCTCTGCTGGCACACTTTCTCCTTCCTAGACAGAGTGGAAAAGCTTTTCCCTGCCGTGTAGGCGACAAGAGACGCATTAGACGGGCATCCGGAGCTGTCCGAAGGTAAGCGCCTGTTCCCGGCCTCTTTCGGCACAAGCCCCCGCTCCGGAGCGCACCGCGGCCGGCCGGAGGCTCTCTGCCGGCGAAGGTGCCGCTTCTCCGGCAAGGAAGCCTCAGCCGCTTCTCCTGCACACGGAGAGCGTGCTAGCTGCTGAAACGTGAAGAAAGAAGCTGCAGAACACTGGCACTGAGCGTGCAGCTTTCCAGCGGAGAGAAAAAGCTACTTGAACACTCTGCAAGCCTTCCCACTCCCAAAAACATGCACATGGAAGGAGCTGCTGCAAAAGCGATGCTGTGCTCGCTGCTGCTCCTCCTGAAGCTCTGGCTGCTAAATCTGAGGCTTTCCTTCCAATTTCAAGCTGCAAAGCACTTGCTGAATTGCAGGGAACGTCCGGGAGGCATTTGCTCTGCTGGCACACTTTCTCCTTCCTAGACAGAGTGGAAAAGCTTTTCCCTGCCGTGTAGGCGACAAGAGACGCATTAGACGGGCATCCGGAGCTGTCCGAAGGTAAGCGTCTGTTCCCGGCCTCTTTCGGCACAAGCCCCCGCTCCGGAGCGCACCGCGGCCGGCCGGAGGCTCTCTGCCGGCGAAGGTGCCTCGTCTCCGGCAAGGAAGCCTCAGCCGCTTCTCCTGCACACGGAGAGCGTGCTAGCTGCTGAAACGTGAAGAAAGAAGCTGCAGAACACTGGCACTGAGCGTGCAGCTTTCCAGCGGAGAGAAAAAGCTACTTGAACACTCTGCAAGCCTTTCCACTCCCAAAAACATGCACATGGAAGGAGCTGCTGCAAAAGCGATGCTGTGCTCGCTGCTGCTCCTCCTGAAGCTCTGGCTGCTAAATCTGAGGCTTTCCTTCCAATTTCAAGCTGCAAAGCACTTGCTGAATTGCAGGGAACGTCCGGGAGGCATTTGCTGTGCTGGCACACTTTCTGCTTCCTAGACAGAGTGGAAAAGCTTTTCCCTGCCGTGTAGGCGACAAGAGACGCATTAGACGGGCATCCGGAGCTGTCCGAAGGTAAGCGCCTGTTGCCGGCCTCTTTCGGCACAAGCCCCCGCTCCGGAGCGCACCGCGGCCGGCCGGAGGCTCTCTGCCGGCGAAGGTGCCGCTTCTCCGGCAAGGAAGCCTCAGCCGCTTCTCCTGCACACGGAGAGCGTGCTAGCTGCTGAAACGTGAAGAAAGAAGCTGCAGAACACTGGCACTGAGCGTGCAGCTTTCCAGCGGAGAGAAAAAGCTACTTGAACACTCTGCAAGCCTTTCCACTCCCAAAAACATGCACATGGAAGGAGCTGCTGCAAAAGCGATGCTGTGCTCGCTGCTGCTCCTCCTGAAGCTCTGGCTGCTAAATCTGAGGCTTTCCTTCCAATTTCAAGCTGCAAAGCACTTGCTGAATTGCAGGGAAAGTCCGGGAGGCATTTGCTGTGCTGGCACACTTTCTCCTTCCTAGACAGAGTGGAAAAGCTTTTCCCTGCCGTGTAGGCGACAAGAGACGCATTAGACGGGCATCCGGAGCTGTCCGAAGGTAAGCGTCTGTTCCCGGCCTCTTTCGGCACAAGCCCCCGCTCCGGAGCGCACCGCGGCCGGCCGGAGGCTCTCTGCCGGCGAAGGTGCCTCGTCTCCGGCAAGGAAGCCTCAGCCGCTTCTCCTGCACACGGAGAGCGTGCTAGCTGCTGAAACGTGAAGAAAGAAGCTGCAGAACACTGGCACTGAGCGTGCAGCTTTCCAGCGGAGAGAAAAAGCTACTTGAACACTCTGCAAGCCTTTCCACTCCCAAAAACATGCACATGGAAGGAGCTGCTGCAAAAGCGATGCTGTGCTCGCTGCTGCTCCTCCTGAAGCTCTGGCTGCTAAATCTGAGGCTTTCCTTCCAATTTCAAGCTGCAAAGCACTTGCTGAATTGCAGGGAACGTCCGGGAGGCATTTGCTCTGCTGGCACACTTTCTCCTTCCTAGACAGAGTGGAAAAGCTTTTCCCTGCCGTGTAGGCGACAAGAGACGCATTAGACGGGCATCCGGAGCTGTCCGAAGGTAAGCGTCTGTTCCCGGCCTCTTTCGGCACAAGCCCCCGCTCCGGAGCGCACCGCGGCCGGCCGGAGGCTCTCTGCCGGCGAAGGTGCCTCGTCTCCGGCAAGGAAGCCTCAGCCGCTTCTCCTGCACACAGAGAGCGTGCTAGCTGCTGAAACGTGAAGAAAGAAGCTGCAGAACACTGGCACTGAGCGTGCAGCTTTCCAGCGGAGAGAAAAAGCTACTTGAACACTCTGCAAGCCTTTCCACTCCCAAAAACATGCACATGGAAGGAGCTGCTGCAAAAGCGATGCTGTGCTCGCTGCTGCTCCTCCTGAAGCTCTGGCTGCTAAATCGGAGGCTTTCCTTCCAATTTCAAGCTGCAAAGCACTTGCTGAATTGCAGGGAACGTCCGGGAGGCATTTGCTGTGCTGGCACACTTTCTCCTTCCTAGACAGAGTGGAAAAGCTTTTCCCTGCCGTGTAGGCGACAAGAGACGCATTAGACGGGCATCCGGAGCTGTCCGAAGGTAAGCGTCTGTTCCCGGCCTCTTTCGGCACAAGCCCCCGCTCCGGAGCGCACCGCGGCCGGCCGGAGGCTCTCTGCCGGCGAAGGTGCCTCGTCTCCGGCAAGGAAGCCTCAGCCGCTTCTCCTGCACACGGAGAGCGTGCTAGCTGCTGAAACGTGAAGAAAGAAGCTGCAGAACACTGGCACTGAGCGTGCAGCTTTCCAGCGGAGAGAAAAAGCTACTTGAACACTCTGCAAGCCTTTCCACTCCCAAAAACATGCACATGGAAGGAGCTGCTGCAAAAGCGATGCTGTGCTCGCTGCTGCTCCTCCTGAAGCTCTGGCTGCTAAATCTGAGGCTTTCCTTCCAATTTCAAGCTGCAAAGCACTTGCTGAATTGCAGGGAACGTCCGGGAGGCATTTGCTGTGCTGGCACACTTTCTGCTTCCTAGACAGAGTGGAAAAGCTTTTCCCTGCCGTGTAGGCGACAAGAGACGCATTAGACGGGCATCCGGAGCTGTCCGAAGGTAAGCGCCTGTTGCCGGCCTCTTTCGGCACAAGCCCCCGCTCCGGAGCGCACCGCGGCCGGCCGGAGGCTCTCTGCCGGCGAAGGTGCCGCTTCTCCGGCAAGGAAGCCTCAGCCGCTTCTCCTGCACACGGAGAGCGTGCTAGCTGCTGAAACGTGAAGAAAGAAGCTGCAGAACACTGGCACTGAGCGTGCAGCTTTCCAGCGGAGAGAAAAAGCTACTTGAACACTCTGCAAGCCTTTCCACTCCCAAAAACATGCACATGGAAGGAGCTGCTGCAAAAGCGATGCTGTGCTCGCTGCTGCTCCTCCTGAAGCTCTGGCTGCTAAATCTGAGGCTTTCCTTCCAATTTCAAGTTGCAAAGCACTTGCTGAATTGCAGGGAAAGTCCGGGAGGCATTTGCTGTGCTGGCACACTTTCTCCTTCCTAGACAGAGTGGAAAAGCTTTTCCCTGCCGTGTAGGCGACAAGAGACGCATTAGACGGGCATCCGGAGCTGTCCGAAGGTAAGCGTCTGTTCCCGGCCTCTTTCGGCACAAGCCCCCGCTCCGGAGCGCACCGCGGCCGGCCGGAGGCTCTCTGCCGGCGAAGGTGCCTCGTCTCCGGCAAGGAAGCCTCAGCCGCTTCTCCTGCACACGGAGAGCGTGCTAGCTGCTGAAACGTGAAGAAAGAAGCTGCAGAACACTGGCACTGAGCGTGCAGCTTTCCAGCGGAGAGAAAAAGCTACTTGAACACTCTGCAAGCCTTTCCACTCCCAAAAACATGCACATGGAAGGAGCTGCTGCAAAAGCGATGCTGTGCTCGCTGCTGCTCCTCCTGAAGCTCTGGCTGCTAAATCGGAGGCTTTCCTTCCAATTTCAAGCTGCAAAGCACTTGCTGAATTGCAGGGAACGTCCGGGAGGCATTTGCTGTGCTGGCACACTTTCTCCTTCCTAGACAGAGTGGAAAAGCTTTTCCCTGCCGTGTAGGCGACAAGAGACGCATTAGACGGGCATCCGGAGCTGTCCGAAGGTAAGCGCCTGTTGCCGGCCTCTTTCGGCACAAGCCCCCGCTCCGGAGCGCACCGCGGCCGGCCGGAGGCTCTCTGCCGGCGAAGGTGCCTCGTCTCCGGCAAGGAAGCCTCAGCCGCTTCTCCTGCACACGGAGAGCGTGCTAGCTGCTGAAACGTGAAGAAAGAAGCTGCAGAACACTGGCACTGAGCGTGCAGCTTTCCAGCGGAGAGAAAAAGCTACTTGAACACTCTGCAAGCCTTTCCACTCCCAAAAACATGCACATGGAAGGAGCTGCTGCAAAAGCGATGCTGTGCTCGCTGCTGCTCCTCCTGAAGCTCTGGCTGCTAAATCTGAGGCTTTCCTTCCAATTTCAAGCTGCAAAGCACTTGCTGAATTGCAGGGAACGTCCGGGAGGCATTTGCTGTGCTGGCACACTTTCTGCTTCCTAGACAGAGTGGAAAAGCTTTTCCCTGCCGTGTAGGCGACAAGAGACGCATTAGACGGGCATCCGGAGCTGTCCGAAGGTAAGCGCCTGTTGCCGGCCTCTTTCGGCACAAGCCCCCGCTCCGGAGCGCACCGCGGCCGGCCGGAGGCTCTCTGCCGGCGAAGGTGCCGCTTCTCCGGCAAGGAAGCCTCAGCCGCTTCTCCTGCACACGGAGAGCGTGCTAGCTGCTGAAACGTGAAGAAAGAAGCTGCAGAACACTGGCACTGAGCGTGCAGCTTTCCAGCGGAGAGAAAAAGCTACTTGAACACTCTGCAAGCCTTTCCACTCCCAAAAACATGCACATGGAAGGAGCTGCTGCAAAAGCGATGCTGTGCTCGCTGCTGCTCCTCCTGAAGCTCTGGCTGCTAAATCTGAGGCTTTCCTTCCAATTTCAAGCTGCAAAGCACTTGCTGAATTGCAGGGAAAGTCCGGGAGGCATTTGCTGTGCTGGCACACTTTCTCCTTCCTAGACAGAGTGGAAAAGCTTTTCCCTGCCGTGTAGGCGACAAGAGACGCATTAGACGGGCATCCGGAGCTGTCCGAAGGTAAGCGCCTGTTGCCGGCCTCTTTCGGCACAAGCCCCCGCTCCGGAGCGCACCGCGGCCGGCCGGAGGCTCTCTGCCGGCGAAGGTGCCTCGTCTCCGGCAAGGAAGCCTCAGCCGCTTCTCCTGCACACGGAGAGCGTGCTAGCTGCTGAAACGTGAAGAAAGAAGCTGCAGAACACTGGCACTGAGCGTGCAGCTTTCCAGCGGAGAGAAAAAGCTACTTGAACACTCTGCAAGCCTTTCCACTCCCAAAAACATGCACATGGAAGGAGCTGCTGCAAAAGCGATGCTGTGCTCGCTGCTGCTCCTCCTGAAGCTCTGGCTGCTAAATCTGAGGCTTTCCTTCCAATTTCAAGCTGCAAAGCACTTGCTGAATTGCAGGGAAAGTCCGGGAGGCATTTGCTGTGCTGGCACACTTTCTCCTTCCTAGACAGAGTGGAAAAGCTTTTCCCTGCCGTGTAGGCGACAAGAGACGCATTAGACGGGCATCCGGAGCTGTCCGAAGGTAAGCGCCTGTTGCCGGCCTCTTTCGGCACAAGCCCCCGCTCCGGAGCGCACCGCGGCCGGCCGGAGGCTCTCTGCCGGCGAAGGTGCCTCGTCTCCGGCAAGGAAGCCTCAGCCGCTTCTCCTGCACACGGAGAGCGTGCTAGCTGCTGAAACGTGAAGAAAGAAGCTGCAGAACACTGGCACTGAGCGTGCAGCTTTCCAGCGGAGAGAAAAAGCTACTTGAACACTCTGCAAGCCTTTCCACTCCCAAAAACATGCACATGGAAGGAGCTGCTGCAAAAGCGATGCTGTGCTCGCTGCTGCTCCTCCTGAAGCTCTGGCTGCTAAATCTGAGGCTTTCCTTCCAATTTCAAGCTGCAAAGCACTTGCTGAATTGCAGGGAACGTCCGGGAGGCATTTGCTCTGCTGGCACACTTTCTCCTTCCTAGACAGAGTGGAAAAGCTTTTCCCTGCCGTGTAGGCGACAAGAGACGCATTAGACGGGCATCCGGAGCTGTCCGAAGGTAAGCGCCTGTTCCCGGCCTCTTTCGGCACAAGCCCCCGCTCCGGAGCGCACCGCGGCCGGCCGGAGGCTCTCTGCCGGCGAAGGTGCCTCGTCTCCGGCAAGGAAGCCTCAGCCGCTTCTCCTGCACACGGAGAGCGTGCTAGCTGCTGAAACGTGAAGAAAGAAGCTGCAGAACACTGGCACTGAGCGTGCAGCTTTCCAGCGGAGAGAAAAAGCTACTTGAACACTCTGCAAGCCTTTCCACTCCCAAAAACATGCACATGGAAGGAGCTGCTGCAAAAGCGATGCTGTGCTCGCTGCTGCTCCTCCTGAAGCTCTGGCTGCTAAATCTGAGGCTTTCCTTCCAATTTCAAGCTGCAAAGCACTTGCTGAATTGCAGGGAACGTCCGGGAGGCATTTGCTGTGCTGGCACACTTTCTCCTTCCTAGACAGAGTGGAAAAGCTTTTCCCTGCCGTGTAGGCGACAAGAGACGCATTAGACGGGCATCCGGAGCTGTCCGAAGGTAAGCGCCTGTTGCCGGCCTCTTTCGGCACAAGCCCCCGCTCCGGAGCGCACCGCGGCCGGCCGGAGGCTCTCTGCCGGCGAAGGTGCCTCGTCTCCGGCAAGGAAGCCTCAGCCGCTTCTCCTGCACACGGAGAGCGTGCTAGCTGCTGAAACGTGAAGAAAGAAGCTGCAGAACACTGGCACTGAGCGTGCAGCTTTCCAGCGGAGAGAAAAAGCTACTTGAACACTCTGCAAGCCTTTCCACTCCCAAAAACATGCACATGGAAGGAGCTGCTGCAAAAGCGATGCTGTGCTCGCTGCTGCTCCTCCTGAAGCTCTGGCTGCTAAATCTGAGGCTTTCCTTCCAATTTCAAGCTGCAAAGCACTTGCTGAATTGCAGGGAACGTCCGGGAGGCATTTGCTGTGCTGGCACACTTTCTCCTTCCTAGACAGAGTGGAAAAGCTTTTCCCTGCCGTGTAGGCGACAAGAGACGCATTAGACGGGCATCCGGAGCTGTCCGAAGGTAAGCGCCTGTTCCCGGCCTCTTTCGGCACAAGCCCCCGCTCCGGAGCGCACCGCGGCCGGCCGGAGGCTCTCTGCCGGCGAAGGTGCCTCGTCTCCGGCAAGGAAGCCTCAGCCGCTTCTCCTGCACACGGAGAGCGTGCTAGCTGCTGAAACGTGAAGAAAGAAGCTGCAGAACACTGGCACTGAGCGTGCAGCTTTCCAGCGGAGAGAAAAAGCTACTTGAACACTCTGCAAGCCTTTCCACTCCCAAAAACATGCACATGGAAGGAGCTGCTGCAAAAGCGATGCTGTGCTCGCTGCTGCTCCTCCTGAAGCTCTGGCTGCTAAATCTGAGGCTTTCCTTCCAATTTCAAGCTGCAAAGCACTTGCTGAATTGCAGGGAACGTCCGGGAGGCATTTGCTCTGCTGGCACACTTTCTCCTTCCTAGACAGAGTGGAAAAGCTTTTCCCTGCCGTGTAGGCGACAAGAGACGCATTAGACGGGCATCCGGAGCTGTCCGAAGGTAAGCGCCTGTTGCCGGCCTCTTTCGGCACAAGCCCCCGCTCCGGAGCGCACCGCGGCCGGCCGGAGGCTCTCTGCCGGCGAAGGTGCCTCGTCTCCGGCAAGGAAGCCTCAGCCGCTTCTCCTGCACACGGAGAGCGTGCTAGCTGCTGAAACGTGAAGAAAGAAGCTGCAGAACACTGGCACTGAGCCTGCAGCTTTCCAGCGGAGAGAAAAAGCTACTTGAACACTCTGCAAGCCTTTCCACTCCCAAAAACATGCACATGGAAGGAGCTGCTGCAAAAGCGATGCTGTGCTCGCTGCTGCTCCTCCTGAAGCTCTGGCTGCTAAATCTGAGGCTTTCCTTCCAATTTCAAGCTGCAAAGCACTTGCTGAATTGCAGGGAACGTCCGGGAGGCATTTGCTCTGCTGGCACACTTTCTCCTTCCTAGACAGAGTGGAAAAGCTTTTCCCTGCCGTGTAGGCGACAAGAGACGCATTAGACGGGCATCCGGAGCTATCCGAAGGTAAGCGCCTGTTGCCGGCCTCTTTCGGCACAAGCCCCCGCTCCGGAGCGCACCGCGGCCGGCCGGAGGCTCTCTGCCGGCGAAGGTGCCTCGTCTCCGGCAAGGAAGCCTCAGCCGCTTCTCCTGCACACGGAGAGCGTGCTAGCTGCTGAAACGTGAAGAAAGAAGCTGCAGAACACTGGCACTGAGCGTGCAGCTTTCCAGCGGAGAGAAAAAGCTACTTGAACACTCTGCAAGCCTTTCCACTCCCAAAAACATGCACATGGAAGGAGCTGCTGCAAAAGCGATGCTGTGCTCGCTGCTGCTCCTCCTGAAGCTCTGGCTGCTAAATCTGAGGCTTTCCTTCCAATTTCAAGCTGCAAAGCACTTGCTGAATTGCAGGGAACGTCCGGGAGGCATTTGCTCTGCTGGCACACTTTCTGCTTCCTAGACAGAGTGGAAAAGCTTTTCCCTGCCGTGTAGGCGACAAGAGACGCATTAGACGGGCATCCGGAGCTGTCCGAAGGTAAGCGCCTGTTGCCGGCCTCTTTCGGCACAAGCCCCCGCTCCGGAGCGCACCGCGGCCGGCCGGAGGCTCTCTGCCGGCGAAGGTGCCGCTTCTCCGGCAAGGAAGCCTCAGCCGCTTCTCCTGCACACGGAGAGCGTGCTAGCTGCTGAAACGTGAAGAAAGAAGCTGCAGAACACTGGCACTGAGCGTGCAGCTTTCCAGCGGAGAGAAAAAGCTACTTGAACACTCTGCAAGCCTTTCCACTCCCAAAAACATGCACATGGAAGGAGCTGCTGCAAAAGCGATGCTGTGCTCGCTGCTGCTCCTCCTGAAGCTCTGGCTGCTAAATCTGAGGCTTTCCTTCCAATTTCAAGCTGCAAAGCACTTGCTGAATTGCAGGGAAAGTCCGGGAGGCATTTGCTGTGCTGGCACACTTTCTCCTTCCTAGACAGAGTGGAAAAGCTTTTCCCTGCCGTGTAGGCGACAAGAGACGCATTAGACGGGCATCCGGAGCTGTCCGAAGGTAAGCGCCTGTTGCCGGCCTCTTTCGGCACAAGCCCCCGCTCCGGAGCGCACCGCGGCCGGCCGGAGGCTCTCTGCCGGCGAAGGTGCCTCGTCTCCGGCAAGGAAGCCTCAGCCGCTTCTCCTGCACACGGAGAGCGTGCTAGCTGCTGAAACGTGAAGAAAGAAGCTGCAGAACACTGGCACTGAGCGTGCAGCTTTCCAGCGGAGAGAAAAAGCTACTTGAACACTCTGCAAGCCTTTCCACTCCCAAAAACATGCACATGGAAGGAGCTGCTGCAAAAGCGATGCTGTGCTCGCTGCTGCTCCTCCTGAAGCTCTGGCTGCTAAATCTGAGGCTTTCCTTCTAATTTCAAGTTGCAAAGCACTTGCTGAATTGCAGGGAACGTCCGGGAGGCATTTGCTGTGCTGGCACACTTTCTCCTTCCTAGACAGAGTGGAAAAGCTTTTCCCTGCCGTGTAGGCGACAAGAGACGCATTAGACGGGCATCCGGAGCTGTCCGAAGGTAAGCGCCTGTTGCCGGCCTCTTTCGGCACAAGCCCCCGCTCCGGAGCGCACCGCGGCCGGCCGGAGGCTCTCTGCCGGCGAAGGTGCCTCGTCTCCGGCAAGGAAGCCTCAGCCGCTTCTCCTGCACACGGAGAGCGTGCTAGCTGCTGAAACGTGAAGAAAGAAGCTGCAGAACACTGGCACTGAGCGTGCAGCTTTCCAGCGGAGAGAAAAAGCTACTTGAACACTCTGCAAGCCTTTCCACTCCCAAAAACATGCACATGGAAGGAGCTGCTGCAAAAGCGATGCTGTGCTCGCTGCTGCTCCTCCTGAAGCTCTGGCTGCTAAATCTGAGGCTTTCCTTCCAATTTCAAGCTGCAAAGCACTTGCTGAATTGCAGGGAACGTCCGGGAGGCATTTGCTCTGCTGGCACACTTTCTCCTTCCTAGACAGAGTGGAAAAGCTTTTCCCTGCCGTGTAGGCGACAAGAGACGCATTAGACGGGCATCCGGAGCTGTCCGAAGGTAAGCGCCTGTTGCCGGCCTCTTTCGGCACAAGCCCCCGCTCCGGAGCGCACCGCGGCCGGCCGGAGGCTCTCTGCCGGCGAAGGTGCCTCGTCTCCGGCAAGGAAGCCTCAGCCGCTTCTCCTGCACACGGAGAGCGTGCTAGCTGCTGAAACGTGAAGAAAGAAGCTGCAGAACACTGGCACTGAGCGTGCAGCTTTCCAGCGGAGAGAAAAAGCTACTTGAACACTCTGCAAGCCTTTCCACTCCCAAAAACATGCACATGGAAGGATCTGCTGCAAAAGCGATGCTGTGCTCGCTGCTGCTCCTCCTGAAGCTCTGGCTGCTAAATCTGAGGCTTTCCTTCCAATTTCAAGCTGCAAAGCACTTGCTGAATTGCAGGGAACGTCCGGGAGGCATTTGCTGTGCTGGCACACTTTCTCCTTCCTAGACAGAGTGGAAAAGCTTTTCCCTGCCGTGTAGGCGACAAGAGACGCATTAGACGGGCATCCGGAGCTGTCCGAAGGTAAGCGCCTGTTCCCGGCCTCTTTCGGCACAAGCCCCCGCTCCGGAGCGCACCGCGGCCGGCCGGAGGCTCTCTGCCGGCGAAGGTGCCTCGTCTCCGGCAAGGAAGCCTCAGCCGCTTCTCCTGCACACGGAGAGCGTGCTAGCTGCTGAAACGTGAAGAAAGAAGCTGCAGAACACTGGCACTGAGCGTGCAGCTTTCCAGCGGAGAGAAAAAGCTACTTGAACACTCTGCAAGCCTTTCCACTCCCAAAAACATGCACATGGAAGGATCTGCTGCAAAAGCGATGCTGTGCTCGCTGCTGCTCCTCCTGAAGCTCTGGCTGCTAAATCTGAGGCTTTCCTTCCAATTTCAAGCTGCAAAGCACTTGCTGAATTGCAGGGAACGTCCGGGAGGCATTTGCTGTGCTGGCACACTTTCTCCTTCCTAGACAGAGTGGAAAAGCTTTTCCCTGCCGTGTAGGCGACAAGAGACGCATTAGACGGGCATCCGGAGCTGTCCGAAGGTAAGCGCCTGTTGCCGGCCTCTTTCGGCACAAGCCCCCGCTCCGGAGCGCACCGCGGCCGGCCGGAGGCTCTCTGCCGGCGAAGGTGCCTCGTCTCCGGCAAGGAAGCCTCAGCCGCTTCTCCTGCACACGGAGAGCGTGCTAGCTGCTGAAACGTGAAGAAAGAAGCTGCAGAACACTGGCACTGAGCGTGCAGCTTTCCAGCGGAGAGAAAAAGCTACTTGAACACTCTGCAAGCCTTTCCACTCCCAAAAACATGCACATGGAAGGAGCTGCTGCAAAAGCGATGCTGTGCTCGCTGCTGCTCCTCCTGAAGCTCTGGCTGCTAAATCTGAGGCTTTCCTTCTAATTTCAAGTTGCAAAGCACTTGCTGAATTGCAGGGAACGTCCGGGAGGCATTTGCTGTGCTGGCACACTTTCTCCTTCCTAGACAGAGTGGAAAAGCTTTTCCCTGCCGTGTAGGCGACAAGAGACGCATTAGACGGGCATCCGGAGCTGTCCGAAGGTAAGCGCCTGTTGCCGGCCTCTTTCGGCACAAGCCCCCGCTCCGGAGCGCACCGCGGCCGGCCGGAGGCTCTCTGCCGGCGAAGGTGCCTCGTCTCCGGCAAGGAAGCCTCAGCCGCTTCTCCTGCACACGGAGAGCGTGCTAGCTGCTGAAACGTGAAGAAAGAAGCTGCAGAACACTGGCACTGAGCGTGCAGCTTTCCAGCGGAGAGAAAAAGCTACTTGAACACTCTGCAAGCCTTTCCACTCCCAAAAACATGCACATGGAAGGAGCTGCTGCAAAAGCGATGCTGTGCTCGCTGCTGCTCCTCCTGAAGCTCTGGCTGCTAAATCTGAGGCTTTCCTTCCAATTTCAAGCTGCAAAGCACTTGCTGAATTGCAGGGAACGTCCGGGAGGCATTTGCTCTGCTGGCACACTTTCTCCTTCCTAGACAGAGTGGAAAAGCTTTTCCCTGCCGTGTAGGCGACAAGAGACGCATTAGACGGGCATCCGGAGCTGTCCGAAGGTAAGCGCCTGTTGCCGGCCTCTTTCGGCACAAGCCCCCGCTCCGGAGCGCACCGCGGCCGGCCGGAGGCTCTCTGCCGGCGAAGGTGCCTCGTCTCCGGCAAGGAAACCTCAGCCGCTTCTCCTGCACACGGAGAGCGTGCTAGCTGCTGAAACGTGAAGAAAGAAGCTGCAGAACACTGGCACTGAGCGTGCAGCTTTCCAGCGGAGAGAAAAAGCTACTTGAACACTCTGCAAGCCTTTCCACTCCCAAAAACATGCACATGGAAGGAGCTGCTGCAAAAGCGATGCTGTGCTCGCTGCTGCTCCTCCTGAAGCTCTGGCTGCTAAATCTGAGGCTTTCCTTCCAATTTCAAGCTGCAAAGCACTTGCTGAATTGCAGGGAACGTCCGGGAGGCATTTGCTCTGCTGGCACACTTTCTCCTTCCTAGACAGAGTGGAAAAGCTTTTCCCTGCCGTGTAGGCGACAAGAGACGCATTAGACGGGCATCCGGAGCTGTCCGAAGGTAAGCGCCTGTTGCCGGCCTCTTTCGGCACAAGCCCCCGCTCCGGAGCGCACCGCGGCCGGCCGGAGGCTCTCTGCCGGCGAAGGTGCCTCGTCTCCGGCAAGGAAGCCTCAGCCGCTTCTCCTGCACACGGAGAGCGTGCTAGCTGCTGAAACGTGAAGAAAGAAGCTGCAGAACACTGGCACTGAGCGTGCAGCTTTCCAGCGGAGAGAAAAAGCTACTTGAACACTCTGCAAGCCTTTCCACTCCCAAAAACATGCACATGGAAGGATCTGCTGCAAAAGCGATGCTGTGCTCGCTGCTGCTCCTCCTGAAGCTCTGGCTGCTAAATCTGAGGCTTTCCTTCCAATTTCAAGCTGCAAAGCACTTGCTGAATTGCAGGGAACGTCCGGGAGGCATTTGCTGTGCTGGCACACTTTCTCCTTCCTAGACAGAGTGGAAAAGCTTTTCCCTGCCGTGTAGGCGACAAGAGACGCATTAGACGGGCATCCGGAGCTGTCCGAAGGTAAGCGCCTGTTGCCGGCCTCTTTCGGCACAAGCCCCCGCTCCGGAGCGCACCGCGGCCGGCCGGAGGCTCTCTGCCGGCGAAGGTGCCTCGTCTCCGGCAAGGAAGCCTCAGCCGCTTCTCCTGCACACGGAGAGCGTGCTAGCTGCTGAAACGTGAAGAAAGAAGCTGCAGAACACTGGCACTGAGCGTGCAGCTTTCCAGCGGAGAGAAAAAGCTACTTGAACACTCTGCAAGCCTTTCCACTCCCAAAAACATGCACATGGAAGGAGCTGCTGCAAAAGCGATGCTGTGCTCGCTGCTGCTCCTCCTGAAGCTCTGGCTGCTAAATCTGAGGCTTTCCTTCTAATTTCAAGTTGCAAAGCACTTGCTGAATTGCAGGGAACGTCCGGGAGGCATTTGCTGTGCTGGCACACTTTCTCCTTCCTAGACAGAGTGGAAAAGCTTTTCCCTGCCGTGTAGGCGACAAGAGACGCATTAGACGGGCATCCGGAGCTGTCCGAAGGTAAGCGCCTGTTCCCGGCCTCTTTCGGCACAAGCCCCCGCTCCGGAGCGCACCGCGGCCGGCCGGAGGCTCTCTGCCGGCGAAGGTGCCTCGTCTCCGGCAAGGAAGCCTCAGCCGCTTCTCCTGCACACGGAGAGCGTGCTAGCTGCTGAAACGTGAAGAAAGAAGCTGCAGAACACTGGCACTGAGCGTGCAGCTTTCCAGCGGAGAGAAAAAGCTACTTGAACACTCTGCAAGCCTTTCCACTCCCAAAAACATGCACATGGAAGGAGCTGCTGCAAAAGCGATGCTGTGCTCGCTGCTGCTCCTCCTGAAGCTCTGGCTGCTAAATCTGAGGCTTTCCTTCCAATTTCAAGCTGCAAAGCACTTGCTGAATTGCAGGGAACGTCCGGGAGGCATTTGCTGTGCTGGCACACTTTCTCCTTCCTAGACAGAGTGGAAAAGCTTTTCCCTGCCGTGTAGGCGACAAGAGACGCATTAGACGGGCATCCGGAGCTGTCCGAAGGTAAGCGCCTGTTCCCAGCCTCTTTCGGCACAAGCCCCCGCTCCGGAGCGCACCGCGGCCGGCCGGAGGCTCTCTGCCGGCGAAGGTGCCGCTTCTCCGGCAAGGAAGCCTCAGCCGCTTCTCCTGCACACGGAGAGCGTGCTAGCTGCTGAAACGTGAAGAAAGAAGCTGCAGAACACTGGCACTGAGCGTGCAGCTTTCCAGCGGAGAGAAAAAGCTACTTGAACACTCTGCAAGCCTTTCCACTCCCAAAAACATGCACATGGAAGGAGCTGCTGCAAAAGCGATGCTGTGCTCGCTGCTGCTCCTCCTGAAGCTCTGGCTGCTAAATCTGAGGCTTTCCTTCCAATTTCAAGCTGCAAAGCACTTGCTGAATTGCAGGGAACGTCCGGGAGGCATTTGCTCTGCTGGCACACTTTCTCCTTCCTAGACAGAGTGGAAAAGCTTTTCCCTGCCGTGTAGGCGACAAGAGACGCATTAGACGGGCATCCGGAGCTGTCCGAAGGTAAGCGCCTGTTGCCGGCCTCTTTCGGCACAAGCCCCCGCTCCGGAGCGCACCGCGGCCGGCCGGAGGCTCTCTGCCGGCGAAGGTGCCTCGTCTCCGGCAAGGAAGCCTCAGCCGCTTCTCCTGCACACGGAGAGCGTGCTAGCTGCTGAAACGTGAAGAAAGAAGCTGCAGAACACTGGCACTGAGCGTGCAGCTTTCCAGCGGAGAGAAAAAGCTACTTGAACACTCTGCAAGCCTTTCCACTCCCAAAAACATGCACATGGAAGGAGCTGCTGCAAAAGCGATGCTGTGCTCGCTGCTGCTCCTCCTGAAGCTCTGGCTGCTAAATCTGAGGCTTTCCTTCTAATTTCAAGTTGCAAAGCACTTGCTGAATTGCAGGGAACGTCCGGGAGGCATTTGCTGTGCTGGCACACTTTCTCCTTCCTAGACAGAGTGGAAAAGCTTTTCCCTGCCGTGTAGGCGACAAGAGACGCATTAGACGGGCATCCGGAGCTGTCCGAAGGTAAGCGTCTGTTCCCGGCCTCTTTCGGCACAAGCCCCCGCTCCGGAGCGCACCGCGGCCGGCCGGAGGCTCTCTGCCGGCGAAGGTGCCTCGTCTCCGGCAAGGAAGCCTCAGCCGCTTCTCCTGCACACGGAGAGCGTGCTAGCTGCTGAAACGTGAAGAAAGAAGCTGCAGAACACTGGCACTGAGCGTGCAGCTTTCCAGCGGAGAGAAAAAGCTACTTGAACACTCTGCAAGCCTTTCCACTCCCAAAAACATGCACATGGAAGGAGCTGCTGCAAAAGCGATGCTGTGCTCGCTGCTGCTCCTCCTGAAGCTCTGGCTGCTAAATCTGAGGCTTTCCTTCCAATTTCAAGCTGCAAAGCACTTGCTGAATTGCAGGGAACGTCCGGGAGGCATTTGCTCTGCTGGCACACTTTCTCCTTCCTAGACAGAGTGGAAAAGCTTTTCCCTGCCGTGTAGGCGACAAGAGACGCATTAGACGGGCATCCGGAGCTGTCCGAAGGTAAGCGCCTGTTGCCGGCCTCTTTCGGCACAAGCCCCCGCTCCGGAGCGCACCGCGGCCGGCCGGAGGCTCTCTGCCGGCGAAGGTGCCGCTTCTCCGGCAAGGAAGCCTCAGCCGCTTCTCCTGCACACGGAGAGCGTGCTAGCTGCTGAAACGTGAAGAAAGAAGCTGCAGAACACTGGCACTGAGCCTGCAGCTTTCCAGCGGAGAGAAAAAGCTACTTGAACACTCTGCAAGCCTTTCCACTCCCAAAAACATGCACATGGAAGGAGCTGCTGCAAAAGCGATGCTGTGCTCGCTGCTGCTCCTCCTGAAGCTCTGGCTGCTAAATCTGAGGCTTGCCTTCCAATTTCAAGCTGCAAAGCACTTGCTGAATTGCAGGGAAAGTCCGGGAGGCATTTGCTGTGCTGGCACACTTTCTGCTTCCTAGACAGAGTGGAAAAGCTTTTCCCTGCCGTGTAGGCGACAAGAGACGCATTAGACGGGCATCCGGAGCTGTCCGAAGGTAAGCGCCTGTTCCCGGCCTCTTTCGGCACAAGCCCCCGCTCCGGAGCGCACCGCGGCCGGCCGGAGGCTCTCTGCCGGCGAAGGTGCCGCTTCTCCGGCAAGGAAGCCTCAGCCGCTTCTCCTGCACACGGAGAGCGTGCTAGCTGCTGAAACGTGAAGAAAGAAGCTGCAGAACACTGGCACTGAGCGTGCAGCTTTCCAGCGGAGAGAAAAAGCTACTTGAACACTCTGCAAGCCTTTCCACTCCCAAAAACATGCACATGGAAGGAGCTGCTGCAAAAGCGATGCTGTGCTCGCTGCTGCTCCTCCTGAAGCTCTGGCTGCTAAATCTGAGGCTTTCCTTCTAATTTCAAGTTGCAAAGCACTTGCTGAATTGCAGGGAACGTCCGGGAGGCATTTGCTGTGCTGGCACACTTTCTCCTTCCTAGACAGAGTGGAAAAGCTTTTCCCTGCCGTGTAGGCGACAAGAGACGCATTAGACGGGCATCCGGAGCTGTCCGAAGGTAAGCGTCTGTTCCCGGCCTCTTTCGGCACAAGCCCCCGCTCCGGAGCGCACCGCGGCCGGCCGGAGGCTCTCTGCCGGCGAAGGTGCCTCGTCTCCGGCAAGGAAGCCTCAGCCGCTTCTCCTGCACACGGAGAGCGTGCTAGCTGCTGAAACGTGAAGAAAGAAGCTGCAGAACACTGGCACTGAGCGTGCAGCTTTCCAGCGGAGAGAAAAAGCTACTTGAACACTCTGCAAGCCTTTCCACTCCCAAAAACATGCACATGGAAGGAGCTGCTGCAAAAGCGATGCTGTGCTCGCTGCTGCTCCTCCTGAAGCTCTGGCTGCTAAATCTGAGGCTTTCCTTCCAATTTCAAGCTGCAAAGCACTTGCTGAATTGCAGGGAACGTCCGGGAGGCATTTGCTCTGCTGGCACACTTTCTCCTTCCTAGACAGAGTGGAAAAGCTTTTCCCTGCCGTGTAGGCGACAAGAGACGCATTAGACGGGCATCCGGAGCTGTCCGAAGGTAAGCGCCTGTTCCCGGCCTCTTTCGGCACAAGCCCCCGCTCCGGAGCGCACCGCGGCCGGCCGGAGGCTCTCTGCCGGCGAAGGTGCCGCTTCTCCGGCAAGGAAGCCTCAGCCGCTTCTCCTGCACACGGAGAGCGTGCTAGCTGCTGAAACGTGAAGAAAGAAGCTGCAGAACACTGGCACTGAGCGTGCAGCTTTCCAGCGGAGAGAAAAAGCTACTTGAACACTCTGCAAGCCTTTCCACTCCCAAAAACATGCACATGGAAGGAGCTGCTGCAAAAGCGATGCTGTGCTCGCTGCTGCTCCTCCTGAAGCTCTGGCTGCTAAATCTGAGGCTTTCCTTCCAATTTCAAGCTGCAAAGCACTTGCTGAATTGCAGGGAAAGTCCGGGAGGCATTTGCTGTGCTGGCACACTTTCTGCTTCCTAGACAGAGTGGAAAAGCTTTTCCCTGCCGTGTAGGCGACAAGAGACGCATTAGACGGGCATCCGGAGCTGTCCGAAGGTAAGCGCCTGTTGCCGGCCTCTTTCGGCACAAGCCCCCGCTCCGGAGCGCACCGCGGCCGGCCGGAGGCTCTCTGCCGGCGAAGGTGCCGCTTCTCCGGCAAGGAAGCCTCAGCCGCTTCTCCTGCACACGGAGAGCGTGCTAGCTGCTGAAACGTGAAGAAAGAAGCTGCAGAACACTGGCACTGAGCGTGCAGCTTTCCAGCGGAGAGAAAAAGCTACTTGAACACTCTGCAAGCCTTTCCACTCCCAAAAACATGCACATGGAAGGAGCTGCTGCAAAAGCGATGCTGTGCTCGCTGCTGCTCCTCCTGAAGCTCTGGCTGCTAAATCTGAGGCTTTCCTTCCAATTTCAAGCTGCAAAGCACTTGCTGAATTGCAGGGAACGTCCGGGAGGCATTTGCTGTGCTGGCACACTTTCTCCTTCCTAGACAGAGTGGAAAAGCTTTTCCCTGCCGTGTAGGCGACAAGAGACGCATTAGACGGGCATCCGGAGCTGTCCGAAGGTAAGCGCCTGTTGCCGGCCTCTTTCGGCACAAGCCCCCGCTCCGGAGCGCACCGCGGCCGGCCGGAGGCTCTCTGCCGGCGAAGGTGCCTCGTCTCCGGCAAGGAAGCCTCAGCCGCTTCTCCTGCACACGGAGAGCGTGCTAGCTGCTGAAACGTGAAGAAAGAAGCTGCAGAACACTGGCACTGAGCGTGCAGCTTTCCAGCGGAGAGAAAAAGCTACTTGAACACTCTGCAAGCCTTTCCACTCCCAAAAACATGCACATGGAAGGAGCTGCTGCAAAAGCGATGCTGTGCTCGCTGCTGCTCCTCCTGAAGCTCTGGCTGCTAAATCTGAGGCTTTCCTTCCAATTTCAAGCTGCAAAGCACTTGCTGAATTGCAGGGAACGTCCGGGAGGCATTTGCTGTGCTGGCACACTTTCTCCTTCCTAGACAGAGTGGAAAAGCTTTTCCCTGCCGTGTAGGCGACAAGAGACGCATTAGACGGGCATCCGGAGCTGTCCGAAGGTAAGCGTCTGTTCCCGGCCTCTTTCGGCACAAGCCCCCGCTCCGGAGCGCACCGCGGCCGGCCGGAGGCTCTCTGCCGGCGAAGGTGCCTCGTCTCCGGCAAGGAAGCCTCAGCCGCTTCTCCTGCACACGGAGAGCGTGCTAGCTGCTGAAACGTGAAGAAAGAAGCTGCAGAACACTGGCACTGAGCGTGCAGCTTTCCAGCGGTAAGAAAAAGCTACTTGAACACTCTGCAAGCCTTTCCACTCCCAAAAACATGCACATGGAAGGAGCTGCTGCAAAAGCGATGCTGTGCTCGCTGCTGCTCCTCCTGAAGCTCTGGCTGCTAAATCTGAGGCTTTCCTTCCAATTTCAAGCTGCAAAGCACTTGCTGAATTGCAGGGAACGTCCGGGAGGCATTTGCTCTGCTGGCACACTTTCTCCTTCCTAGACAGAGTGGAAAAGCTTTTCCCTGCCGTGTAGGCGACAAGAGACGCATTAGACGGGCATCCGGAGCTGTCCGAAGGTAAGCGCCTGTTGCCGGCCTCTTTCGGCACAAGCCCCCGCTCCGGAGCGCACCGCGGCCGGCCGGAGGCTCTCTGCCGGCGAAGGTGCCGCTTCTCCGGCAAGGAAGCCTCAGCCGCTTCTCCTGCACACGGAGAGCGTGCTAGCTGCTGAAACGTGAAGAAAGAAGCTGCAGAACACTGGCACTGAGCGTGCAGCTTTCCAGCGGAGAGAAAAAGCTACTTGAACACTCTGCAAGCCTTTCCACTCCCAAAAACATGCACATGGAAGGAGCTGCTGCAAAAGCGATGCTGTGCTCGCTGCTGCTCCTCCTGAAGCTCTGGCTGCTAAATCTGAGGCTTTCCTTCCAATTTCAAGCTGCAAAGCACTTGCTGAATTGCAGGGAAAGTCCGGGAGGCATTTGCTGTGCTGGCACACTTTCTCCTTCCTAGACAGAGTGGAAAAGCTTTTCCCTGCCGTGTAGGCGACAAGAGACGCATTAGACGGGCATCCGGAGCTGTCCGAAGGTAAGCGTCTGTTCCCGGCCTCTTTCGGCACAAGCCCCCGCTCCGGAGCGCACCGCGGCCGGCCGGAGGCTCTCTGCCGGCGAAGGTGCCTCGTCTCCGGCAAGGAAGCCTCAGCCGCTTCTCCTGCACACGGAGAGCGTGCTAGCTGCTGAAACGTGAAGAAAGAAGCTGCAGAACACTGGCACTGAGCGTGCAGCTTTCCAGCGGAGAGAAAAAGCTACTTGAACACTCTGCAAGCCTTTCCACTCCCAAAAACATGCACATGGAAGGAGCTGCTGCAAAAGCGATGCTGTGCTCGCTGCTGCTCCTCCTGAAGCTCTGGCTGCTAAATCTGAGGCTTTCCTTCCAATTTCAAGCTGCAAAGCACTTGCTGAATTGCAGGGAACGTCCGGGAGGCATTTGCTGTGCTGGCACACTTTCTCCTTCCTAGACAGAGTGGAAAAGCTTTTCCCTGCCGTGTAGGCGACAAGAGACGCATTAGACGGGCATCCGGAGCTGTCCGAAGGTAAGCGTCTGTTCCCGGCCTCTTTCGGCACAAGCCCCCGCTCCGGAGCGCACCGCGGCCGGCCGGAGGCTCTCTGCCGGCGAAGGTGCCTCGTCTCCGGCAAGGAAGCCTCAGCCGCTTCTCCTGCACACGGAGAGCGTGCTAGCTGCTGAAACGTGAAGAAAGAAGCTGCAGAACACTGGCACTGAGCGTGCAGCTTTCCAGCGGTAAGAAAAAGCTACTTGAACACTCTGCAAGCCTTTCCACTCCCAAAAACATGCACATGGAAGGAGCTGCTGCAAAAGCGATGCTGTGCTCGCTGCTGCTCCTCCTGAAGCTCTGGCTGCTAAATCTGAGGCTTTCCTTCCAATTTCAAGCTGCAAAGCACTTGCTGAATTGCAGGGAACGTCCGGGAGGCATTTGCTCTGCTGGCACACTTTCTCCTTCCTAGACAGAGTGGAAAAGCTTTTCCCTGCCGTGTAGGCGACAAGAGACGCATTAGACGGGCATCCGGAGCTGTCCGAAGGTAAGCGCCTGTTGCCGGCCTCTTTCGGCACAAGCCCCCGCTCCGGAGCGCACCGCGGCCGGCCGGAGGCTCTCTGCCGGCGAAGGTGCCGCTTCTCCGGCAAGGAAGCCTCAGCCGCTTCTCCTGCACACGGAGAGCGTGCTAGCTGCTGAAACGTGAAGAAAGAAGCTGCAGAACACTGGCACTGAGCGTGCAGCTTTCCAGCGGAGAGAAAAAGCTACTTGAACACTCTGCAAGCCTTTCCACTCCCAAAAACATGCACATGGAAGGAGCTGCTGCAAAAGCGATGCTGTGCTCGCTGCTGCTCCTCCTGAAGCTCTGGCTGCTAAATCTGAGGCTTTCCTTCCAATTTCAAGCTGCAAAGCACTTGCTGAATTGCAGGGAAAGTCCGGGAGGCATTTGCTGTGCTGGCACACTTTCTCCTTCCTAGACAGAGTGGAAAAGCTTTTCCCTGCCGTGTAGGCGACAAGAGACGCATTAGACGGGCATCCGGAGCTGTCCGAAGGTAAGCGTCTGTTCCCGGCCTCTTTCGGCACAAGCCCCCGCTCCGGAGCGCACCGCGGCCGGCCGGAGGCTCTCTGCCGGCGAAGGTGCCTCGTCTCCGGCAAGGAAGCCTCAGCCGCTTCTCCTGCACACGGAGAGCGTGCTAGCTGCTGAAACGTGAAGAAAGAAGCTGCAGAACACTGGCACTGAGCGTGCAGCTTTCCAGCGGAGAGAAAAAGCTACTTGAACACTCTGCAAGCCTTTCCACTCCCAAAAACATGCACATGGAAGGAGCTGCTGCAAAAGCGATGCTGTGCTCGCTGCTGCTCCTCCTGAAGCTCTGGCTGCTAAATCTGAGGCTTTCCTTCCAATTTCAAGCTGCAAAGCACTTGCTGAATTGCAGGGAACGTCCGGGAGGCATTTGCTGTGCTGGCACACTTTCTCCTTCCTAGACAGAGTGGAAAAGCTTTTCCCTGCCGTGTAGGCGACAAGAGACGCATTAGACGGGCATCCGGAGCTGTCCGAAGGTAAGCGCCTGTTGCCGGCCTCTTTCGGCACAAGCCCCCGCTCCGGAGCGCACCGCGGCCGGCCGGAGGCTCTCTGCCGGCGAAGGTGCCTCGTCTCCGGCAAGGAAGCCTCAGCCGCTTCTCCTGCACACGGAGAGCGTGCTAGCTGCTGAAACGTGAAGAAAGAAGCTGCAGAACACTGGCACTGAGCGTGCAGCTTTCCAGCGGAGAGAAAAAGCTACTTGAACACTCTGCAAGCCTTTCCACTCCCAAAAACATGCACATGGAAGGAGCTGCTGCAAAAGCGATGCTGTGCTCGCTGCTGCTCCTCCTGAAGCTCTGGCTGCTAAATCTGAGGCTTTCCTTCCAATTTCAAGCTGCAAAGCACTTGCTGAATTGCAGGGAACGTCCGGGAGGCATTTGCTCTGCTGGCACACTTTCTCCTTCCTAGACAGAGTGGAAAAGCTTTTCCCTGCCGTGTAGGCGACAAGAGACGCATTAGACGGGCATCCGGAGCTGTCCGAAGGTAAGCGCCTGTTGCCGGCCTCTTTCGGCACAAGCCCCCGCTCCGGAGCGCACCGCGGCCGGCCGGAGGCTCTCTGCCGGCGAAGGTGCCGCTTCTCCGGCAAGGAAGCCTCAGCCGCTTCTCCTGCACACGGAGAGCGTGCTAGCTGCTGAAACGTGAAGAAAGAAGCTGCAGAACACTGGCACTGAGCGTGCAGCTTTCCAGCGGAGAGAAAAAGCTACTTGAACACTCTGCAAGCCTTTCCACTCCCAAAAACATGCACATGGAAGGAGCTGCTGCAAAAGCGATGCTGTGCTCGCTGCTGCTCCTCCTGAAGCTCTGGCTGCTAAATCTGAGGCTTTCCTTCCAATTTCAAGCTGCAAAGCACTTGCTGAATTGCAGGGAAAGTCCGGGAGGCATTTGCTGTGCTGGCACACTTTCTGCTTCCTAGACAGAGTGGAAAAGCTTTTCCCTGCCGTGTAGGCGACAAGAGACGCATTAGACGGGCATCCGGAGCTGTCCGAAGGTAAGCGCCTGTTCCCGGCCTCTTTCGGCACAAGCCCCCGCTCCGGAGCGCACCGCGGCCGGCCGGAGGCTCTCTGCCGGCGAAGGTGCCTCGTCTCCGGCAAGGAAGCCTCAGCCGCTTCTCCTGCACACGGAGAGCGTGC
The DNA here is from genome assembly GCF_963513975.1 of Fringilla coelebs. Lineage (NCBI taxonomy): Eukaryota > Metazoa > Chordata > Aves > Passeriformes > Fringillidae > Fringilla > Fringilla coelebs. The sequence goes on along the minus strand of NW_028167384.1, from coordinate 71,689 downwards.
TAGCTGCTGAAACGTGAAGAAAGAAGCTGCAGAACACTGGCACTGAGCGTGCAGCTTTCCAGCGGAGAGAAAAAGCTACTTGAACACTCTGCAAGCCTTTCCACTCCCAAAAACATGCACATGGAAGGAGCTGCTGCAAAAGCGATGCTGTGCTCGCTGCTGCTCCTCCTGAAGCTCTGGCTGCTAAATCTGAGGCTTTCCTTCCAATTTCAAGTTGCAAAGCACTTGCTGAATTGCAGGGAAAGTCCGGGAGGCATTTGCTGTGCTGGCACACTTTCTGCTTCCTAGACAGAGTGGAAAAGCTTTTCCCTGCCGTGTAGGCGACAAGAGACGCATTAGACGGGCATCCGGAGCTGTCCGAAGGTAAGCGCCTGTTCCCGGCCTCTTTCGGCACAAGCCCCCGCTCCGGAGCGCACCGCGGCCGGCCGGAGGCTCTCTGCCGGCGAAGGTGCCGCTTCTCCGGCAAGGAAGCCTCAGCCGCTTCTCCTGCACACGGAGAGCGTGCTAGCTGCTGAAACGTGAAGAAAGAAGCTGCAGAACACTGGCACTGAGCGTGCAGCTTTCCAGCGGAGAGAAAAAGCTACTTGAACACTCTGCAAGCCTTTCCACTCCCAAAAACATGCACATGGAAGGAGCTGCTGCAAAAGCGATGCTGTGCTCGCTGCTGCTCCTCCTGAAGCTCTGGCTGCTAAATCTGAGGCTTTCCTTCTAATTTCAAGTTGCAAAGCACTTGCTGAATTGCAGGGAACGTCCGGGAGGCATTTGCTGTGCTGGCACACTTTCTCCTTCCTAGACAGAGTGGAAAAGCTTTTCCCTGCCGTGTAGGCGACAAGAGACGCATTAGACGGGCATCCGGAGCTGTCCGAAGGTAAGCGTCTGTTCCCGGCCTCTTTCGGCACAAGCCCCCGCTCCGGAGCGCACCGCGGCCGGCCGGAGGCTCTCTGCCGGCGAAGGTGCCTCGTCTCCGGCAAGGAAGCCTCAGCCGCTTCTCCTGCACACGGAGAGCGTGCTAGCTGCTGAAACGTGAAGAAAGAAGCTGCAGAACACTGGCACTGAGCGTGCAGCTTTCCAGCGGAGAGAAAAAGCTACTTGAACACTCTGCAAGCCTTTCCACTCCCAAAAACATGCACATGGAAGGAGCTGCTGCAAAAGCGATGCTGTGCTCGCTGCTGCTCCTCCTGAAGCTCTGGCTGCTAAATCTGAGGCTTTCCTTCCAATTTCAAGCTGCAAAGCACTTGCTGAATTGCAGGGAACGTCCGGGAGGCATTTGCTCTGCTGGCACACTTTCTCCTTCCTAGACAGAGTGGAAAAGCTTTTCCCTGCCGTGTAGGCGACAAGAGACGCATTAGACGGGCATCCGGAGCTGTCCGAAGGTAAGCGCCTGTTCCCGGCCTCTTTCGGCACAAGCCCCCGCTCCGGAGCGCACCGCGGCCGGCCGGAGGCTCTCTGCCGGCGAAGGTGCCGCTTCTCCGGCAAGGAAGCCTCAGCCGCTTCTCCTGCACACGGAGAGCGTGCTAGCTGCTGAAACGTGAAGAAAGAAGCTGCAGAACACTGGCACTGAGCGTGCAGCTTTCCAGCGGAGAGAAAAAGCTACTTGAACACTCTGCAAGCCTTTCCACTCCCAAAAACATGCACATGGAAGGAGCTGCTGCAAAAGCGATGCTGTGCTCGCTGCTGCTCCTCCTGAAGCTCTGGCTGCTAAATCTGAGGCTTTCCTTCCAATTTCAAGCTGCAAAGCACTTGCTGAATTGCAGGGAAAGTCCGGGAGGCATTTGCTGTGCTGGCACACTTTCTGCTTCCTAGACAGAGTGGAAAAGCTTTTCCCTGCCGTGTAGGCGACAAGAGACGCATTAGACGGGCATCCGGAGCTGTCCGAAGGTAAGCGCCTGTTGCCGGCCTCTTTCGGCACAAGCCCCCGCTCCGGAGCGCACCGCGGCCGGCCGGAGGCTCTCTGCCGGCGAAGGTGCCGCTTCTCCGGCAAGGAAGCCTCAGCCGCTTCTCCTGCACACGGAGAGCGTGCTAGCTGCTGAAACGTGAAGAAAGAAGCTGCAGAACACTGGCACTGAGCGTGCAGCTTTCCAGCGGAGAGAAAAAGCTACTTGAACACTCTGCAAGCCTTTCCACTCCCAAAAACATGCACATGGAAGGAGCTGCTGCAAAAGCGATGCTGTGCTCGCTGCTGCTCCTCCTGAAGCTCTGGCTGCTAAATCTGAGGCTTTCCTTCCAATTTCAAGCTGCAAAGCACTTGCTGAATTGCAGGGAACGTCCGGGAGGCATTTGCTCTGCTGGCACACTTTCTCCTTCCTAGACAGAGTGGAAAAGCTTTTCCCTGCCGTGTAGGCGACAAGAGACGCATTAGACGGGCATCCGGAGCTGTCCGAAGGTAAGCGCCTGTTGCCGGCCTCTTTCGGCACAAGCCCCCGCTCCGGAGCGCACCGCGGCCGGCCGGAGGCTCTCTGCCGGCGAAGGTGCCGCTTCTCCGGCAAGGAAGCCTCAGCCGCTTCTCCTGCACACGGAGAGCGTGCTAGCTGCTGAAACGTGAAGAAAGAAGCTGCAGAACACTGGCACTGAGCGTGCAGCTTTCCAGCGGAGAGAAAAAGCTACTTGAACACTCTGCAAGCCTTTCCACTCCCAAAAACATGCACATGGAAGGAGCTGCTGCAAAAGCGATGCTGTGCTCGCTGCTGCTCCTCCTGAAGCTCTGGCTGCTAAATCTGAGGCTTTCCTTCCAATTTCAAGCTGCAAAGCACTTGCTGAATTGCAGGGAAAGTCCGGGAGGCATTTGCTGTGCTGGCACACTTTCTCCTTCCTAGACAGAGTGGAAAAGCTTTTCCCTGCCGTGTAGGCGACAAGAGACGCATTAGACGGGCATCCGGAGCTGTCCGAAGGTAAGCGTCTGTTCCCGGCCTCTTTCGGCACAAGCCCCCGCTCCGGAGCGCACCGCGGCCGGCCGGAGGCTCTCTGCCGGCGAAGGTGCCTCGTCTCCGGCAAGGAAGCCTCAGCCGCTTCTCCTGCACACGGAGAGCGTGCTAGCTGCTGAAACGTGAAGAAAGAAGCTGCAGAACACTGGCACTGAGCGTGCAGCTTTCCAGCGGAGAGAAAAAGCTACTTGAACACTCTGCAAGCCTTTCCACTCCCAAAAACATGCACATGGAAGGAGCTGCTGCAAAAGCGATGCTGTGCTCGCTGCTGCTCCTCCTGAAGCTCTGGCTGCTAAATCTGAGGCTTTCCTTCCAATTTCAAGCTGCAAAGCACTTGCTGAATTGCAGGGAACGTCCGGGAGGCATTTGCTGTGCTGGCACACTTTCTCCTTCCTAGACAGAGTGGAAAAGCTTTTCCCTGCCGTGTAGGCGACAAGAGACGCATTAGACGGGCATCCGGAGCTGTCCGAAGGTAAGCGCCTGTTCCCGGCCTCTTTCGGCACAAGCCCCCGCTCCGGAGCGCACCGCGGCCGGCCGGAGGCTCTCTGCCGGCGAAGGTGCCTCGTCTCCGGCAAGGAAGCCTCAGCCGCTTCTCCTGCACACGGAGAGCGTGCTAGCTGCTGAAACGTGAAGAAAGAAGCTGCAGAACACTGGCACTGAGCGTGCAGCTTTCCAGCGGAGAGAAAAAGCTACTTGAACACTCTGCAAGCCTTTCCACTCCCAAAAACATGCACATGGAAGGAGCTGCTGCAAAAGCGATGCTGTGCTCGCTGCTGCTCCTCCTGAAGCTCTGGCTGCTAAATCTGAGGCTTTCCTTCCAATTTCAAGCTGCAAAGCACTTGCTGAATTGCAGGGAACGTCCGGGAGGCATTTGCTGTGCTGGCACACTTTCTCCTTCCTAGACAGAGTGGAAAAGCTTTTCCCTGCCGTGTAGGCGACAAGAGACGCATTAGACGGGCATCCGGAGCTGTCCGAAGGTAAGCGTCTGTTCCCGGCCTCTTTCGGCACAAGCCCCCGCTCCGGAGCGCACCGCGGCCGGCCGGAGGCTCTCTGCCGGCGAAGGTGCCTCGTCTCCGGCAAGGAAGCCTCAGCCGCTTCTCCTGCACACGGAGAGCGTGCTAGCTGCTGAAACGTGAAGAAAGAAGCTGCAGAACACTGGCACTGAGCGTGCAGCTTTCCAGCGGTAAGAAAAAGCTACTTGAACACTCTGCAAGCCTTTCCACTCCCAAAAACATGCACATGGAAGGAGCTGCTGCAAAAGCGATGCTGTGCTCGCTGCTGCTCCTCCTGAAGCTCTGGCTGCTAAATCTGAGGCTTTCCTTCCAATTTCAAGCTGCAAAGCACTTGCTGAATTGCAGGGAACGTCCGGGAGGCATTTGCTCTGCTGGCACACTTTCTCCTTCCTAGACAGAGTGGAAAAGCTTTTCCCTGCCGTGTAGGCGACAAGAGACGCATTAGACGGGCATCCGGAGCTGTCCGAAGGTAAGCGCCTGTTGCCGGCCTCTTTCGGCACAAGCCCCCGCTCCGGAGCGCACCGCGGCCGGCCGGAGGCTCTCTGCCGGCGAAGGTGCCGCTTCTCCGGCAAGGAAGCCTCAGCCGCTTCTCCTGCACACGGAGAGCGTGCTAGCTGCTGAAACGTGAAGAAAGAAGCTGCAGAACACTGGCACTGAGCGTGCAGCTTTCCAGCGGAGAGAAAAAGCTACTTGAACACTCTGCAAGCCTTTCCACTCCCAAAAACATGCACATGGAAGGAGCTGCTGCAAAAGCGATGCTGTGCTCGCTGCTGCTCCTCCTGAAGCTCTGGCTGCTAAATCTGAGGCTTTCCTTCCAATTTCAAGCTGCAAAGCACTTGCTGAATTGCAGGGAAAGTCCGGGAGGCATTTGCTGTGCTGGCACACTTTCTCCTTCCTAGACAGAGTGGAAAAGCTTTTCCCTGCCGTGTAGGCGACAAGAGACGCATTAGACGGGCATCCGGAGCTGTCCGAAGGTAAGCGTCTGTTCCCGGGCTCTTTCGGCACAAGCCCCCGCTCCGGAGCGCACCGCGGCCGGCCGGAGGCTCTCTGCCGGCGAAGGTGCCTCGTCTCCGGCAAGGAAGCCTCAGCCGCTTCTCCTGCACACGGAGAGCGTGCTAGCTGCTGAAACGTGAAGAAAGAAGCTGCAGAACACTGGCACTGAGCGTGCAGCTTTCCAGCGGAGAGAAAAAGCTACTTGAACACTCTGCAAGCCTTTCCACTCCCAAAAACATGCACATGGAAGGAGCTGCTGCAAAAGCGATGCTGTGCTCGCTGCTGCTCCTCCTGAAGCTCTGGCTGCTAAATCTGAGGCTTTCCTTCCAATTTCAAGCTGCAAAGCACTTGCTGAATTGCAGGGAACGTCCGGGAGGCATTTGCTGTGCTGGCACACTTTCTCCTTCCTAGACAGAGTGGAAAAGCTTTTCCCTGCCGTGTAGGCGACAAGAGACGCATTAGACGGGCATCCGGAGCTGTCCGAAGGTAAGCGCCTGTTGCCGGCCTCTTTCGGCACAAGCCCCCGCTCCGGAGCGCACCGCGGCCGGCCGGAGGCTCTCTGCCGGCGAAGGTGCCGCTTCTCCGGCAAGGAAGCCTCAGCCGCTTCTCCTGCACACGGAGAGCGTGCTAGCTGCTGAAACGTGAAGAAAGAAGCTGCAGAACACTGGCACTGAGCGTGCAGCTTTCCAGCGGAGAGAAAAAGCTACTTGAACACTCTGCAAGCCTTTCCACTCCCAAAAACATGCACATGGAAGGAGCTGCTGCAAAAGCGATGCTGTGCTCGCTGCTGCTCCTCCTGAAGCTCTGGCTGCTAAATCTGAGGCTTTCCTTCCAATTTCAAGCTGCAAAGCACTTGCTGAATTGCAGGGAAAGTCCGGGAGGCATTTGCTGTGCTGGCACAGTTTCTGCTTCCTAGACAGAGTGGAAAAGCTTTTCCCTGCCGTGTAGGCGACAAGAGACGCATTAGACGGGCATCCGGAGCTGTCCGAAGGTAAGCGCCTGTTGCCGGCCTCTTTCGGCACAAGCCCCCGCTCCGGAGCGCACCGCGGCCGGCCGGAGGCTCTCTGCCGGCGAAGGTGCCGCTTCTCCGGCAAGGAAGCCTCAGCCGCTTCTCCTGCACACGGAGAGCGTGCTAGCTGCTGAAACGTGAAGAAAGAAGCTGCAGAACACTGGCACTGAGCGTGCAGCTTTCCAGCGGAGAGAAAAAGCTACTTGAACACTCTGCAAGCCTTTCCACTCCCAAAAACATGCACATGGAAGGAGCTGCTGCAAAAGCGATGCTGTGCTCGCTGCTGCTCCTCCTGAAGCTCTGGCTGCTAAATCTGAGGCTTTCCTTCCAATTTCAAGCTGCAAAGCACTTGCTGAATTGCAGGGAAAGTCCGGGAGGCATTTGCTGTGCTGGCACACTTTCTGCTTCCTAGACAGAGTGGAAAAGCTTTTCCCTGCCGTGTAGGCGACAAGAGACGCATTAGACGGGCATCCGGAGCTGTCCGAAGGTAAGCGCCTGTTCCCGGCCTCTTTCGGCACAAGCCCCCGCTCCGGAGCGCACCGCGGCCGGCCGGAGGCTCTCTGCCGGCGAAGGTGCCGCTTCTCCGGCAAGGAAGCCTCAGCCGCTTCTCCTGCACACGGAGAGCGTGCTAGCTGCTGAAACGTGAAGAAAGAAGCTGCAGAACACTGGCACTGAGCGTGCAGCTTTCCAGCGGAGAGAAAAAGCTACTTGAACACTCTGCAAGCCTTTCCACTCCCAAAAACATGCACATGGAAGGAGCTGCTGCAAAAGCGATGCTGTGCTCGCTGCTGCTCCTCCTGAAGCTCTGGCTGCTAAATCTGAGGCTTTCCTTCTAATTTCAAGTTGCAAAGCACTTGCTGAATTGCAGGGAACGTCCGGGAGGCATTTGCTGTGCTGGCACACTTTCTCCTTCCTAGACAGAGTGGAAAAGCTTTTCCCTGCCGTGTAGGCGACAAGAGACGCATTAGACGGGCATCCGGAGCTGTCCGAAGGTAAGCGTCTGTTCCCGGCCTCTTTCGGCACAAGCCCCCGCTCCGGAGCGCACCGCGGCCGGCCGGAGGCTCTCTGCCGGCGAAGGTGCCTCGTCTCCGGCAAGGAAGCCTCAGCCGCTTCTCCTGCACACGGAGAGCGTGCTAGCTGCTGAAACGTGAAGAAAGAAGCTGCAGAACACTGGCACTGAGCGTGCAGCTTTCCAGCGGAGAGAAAAAGCTACTTGAACACTCTGCAAGCCTTTCCACTCCCAAAAACATGCACATGGAAGGAGCTGCTGCAAAAGCGATGCTGTGCTCGCTGCTGCTCCTCCTGAAGCTCTGGCTGCTAAATCTGAGGCTTTCCTTCCAATTTCAAGCTGCAAAGCACTTGCTGAATTGCAGGGAACGTCCGGGAGGCATTTGCTCTGCTGGCACACTTTCTCCTTCCTAGACAGAGTGGAAAAGCTTTTCCCTGCCGTGTAGGCGACAAGAGACGCATTAGACGGGCATCCGGAGCTGTCCGAAGGTAAGCGCCTGTTGCCGGCCTCTTTCGGCACAAGCCCCCGCTCCGGAGCGCACCGCGGCCGGCCGGAGGCTCTCTGCCGGCGAAGGTGCCGCTTCTCCGGCAAGGAAGCCTCAGCCGCTTCTCCTGCACACGGAGAGCGTGCTAGCTGCTGAAACGTGAAGAAAGAAGCTGCAGAACACTGGCACTGAGCGTGCAGCTTTCCAGCGGAGAGAAAAAGCTACTTGAACACTCTGCAAGCCTTTCCACTCCCAAAAACATGCACATGGAAGGAGCTGCTGCAAAAGCGATGCTGTGCTCGCTGCTGCTCCTCCTGAAGCTCTGGCTGCTAAATCTGAGGCTTTCCTTCCAATTTCAAGCTGCAAAGCACTTGCTGAATTGCAGGGAAAGTCCGGGAGGCATTTGCTGTGCTGGCACAGTTTCTGCTTCCTAGACAGAGTGGAAAAGCTTTTCCCTGCCGTGTAGGCGACAAGAGACGCATTAGACGGGCATCCGGAGCTGTCCGAAGGTAAGCGCCTGTTGCCGGCCTCTTTCGGCACAAGCCCCCGCTCCGGAGCGCACCGCGGCCGGCCGGAGGCTCTCTGCCGGCGAAGGTGCCGCTTCTCCGGCAAGGAAGCCTCAGCCGCTTCTCCTGCACACGGAGAGCGTGCTAGCTGCTGAAACGTGAAGAAAGAAGCTGCAGAACACTGGCACTGAGCGTGCAGCTTTCCAGCGGAGAGAAAAAGCTACTTGAACACTCTGCAAGCCTTTCCACTCCCAAAAACATGCACATGGAAGGAGCTGCTGCAAAAGCGATGCTGTGCTCGCTGCTGCTCCTCCTGAAGCTCTGGCTGCTAAATCGGAGGCTTTCCTTCCAATTTCAAGCTGCAAAGCACTTGCTGAATTGCAGGGAAAGTCCGGGAGGCATTTGCTGTGCTGGCACACTTTCTCCTTCCTAGACAGAGTGGAAAAGCTTTTCCCTGCCGTGTAGGCGACAAGAGACGCATTAGACGGGCATCCGGAGCTGTCCGAAGGTAAGCGCCTGTTGCCGGCCTCTTTCGGCACAAGCCCCCGCTCCGGAGCGCACCGCGGCCGGCCGGAGGCTCTCTGCCGGCGAAGGTGCCTCGTCTCCGGCAAGGAAGCCTCAGCCGCTTCTCCTGCACACGGAGAGCGTGCTAGCTGCTGAAACGTGAAGAAAGAAGCTGCAGAACACTGGCACTGAGCGTGCAGCTTTCCAGCGGAGAGAAAAAGCTACTTGAACACTCTGCAAGCCTTTCCACTCCCAAAAACATGCACATGGAAGGAGCTGCTGCAAAAGCGATGCTGTGCTCGCTGCTGCTCCTCCTGAAGCTCTGGCTGCTAAATCTGAGGCTTTCCTTCCAATTTCAAGCTGCAAAGCACTTGCTGAATTGCAGGGAACGTCCGGGAGGCATTTGCTGTGCTGGCACACTTTCTCCTTCCTAGACAGAGTGGAAAAGCTTTTCCCTGCCGTGTAGGCGACAAGAGACGCATTAGACGGGCATCCGGAGCTGTCCGAAGGTAAGCGTCTGTTCCCGGCCTCTTTCGGCACAAGCCCCCGCTCCGGAGCGCACCGCGGCCGGCCGGAGGCTCTCTGCCGGCGAAGGTGCCTCGTCTCCGGCAAGGAAGCCTCAGCCGCTTCTCCTGCACACGGAGAGCGTGCTAGCTGCTGAAACGTGAAGAAAGAAGCTGCAGAACACTGGCACTGAGCGTGCAGCTTTCCAGCGGAGAGAAAAAGCTACTTGAACACTCTGCAAGCCTTTCCACTCCCAAAAACATGCACATGGAAGGAGCTGCTGCAAAAGCGATGCTGTGCTCGCTGCTGCTCCTCCTGAAGCTCTGGCTGCTAAATCTGAGGCTTTCCTTCCAATTTCAAGCTGCAAAGCACTTGCTGAATTGCAGGGAAAGTCCGGGAGGCATTTGCTGTGCTGGCACACTTTCTCCTTCCTAGACAGAGTGGAAAAGCTTTTCCCTGCCGTGTAGGCGACAAGAGACGCATTAGACGGGCATCCGGAGCTGTTCGAAGGTAAGCGCCTGTTGCCGGCCTCTTTCGGCACAAGCCCCCGCTCCGGAGCGCACCGCGGCCGGCCGGAGGCTCTCTGCCGGCGAAGGTGCCTCGTCTCCGGCAAGGAAGCCTCAGCCGCTTCTCCTGCACACGGAGAGCGTGCTAGCTGCTGAAACGTGAAGAAAGAAGCTGCAGAACACTGGCACTGAGCGTGCAGCTTTCCAGCGGAGAGAAAAAGCTACTTGAACACTCTGCAAGCCTTTCCACTCCCAAAAACATGCACATGGAAGGAGCTGCTGCAAAAGCGATGCTGTGCTCGCTGCTGCTCCTCCTGAAGCTCTGGCTGCTAAATCTGAGGCTTTCCTTCCAATTTCAAGCTGCAAAGCACTTGCTGAATTGCAGGGAACGTCCGGGAGGCATTTGCTGTGCTGGCACACTTTCTGCTTCCTAGACAGAGTGGAAAAGCTTTTCCCTGCCGTGTAGGCGACAAGAGACGCATTAGACGGGCATCCGGAGCTGTCCGAAGGTAAGCGCCTGTTGCCGGCCTCTTTCGGCACAAGCCCCCGCTCCGGAGCGCACCGCGGCCGGCCGGAGGCTCTCTGCCGGCGAAGGTGCCGCTTCTCCGGCAAGGAAGCCTCAGCCGCTTCTCCTGCACACGGAGAGCGTGCTAGCTGCTGAAACGTGAAGAAAGAAGCTGCAGAACACTGGCACTGAGCGTGCAGCTTTCCAGCGGAGAGAAAAAGCTACTTGAACACTCTGCAAGCCTTTCCACTCCCAAAAACATGCACATGGAAGGAGCTGCTGCAAAAGCGATGCTGTGCTCGCTGCTGCTCCTCCTGAAGCTCTGGCTGCTAAATCTGAGGCTTTCCTTCCAATTTCAAGCTGCAAAGCACTTGCTGAATTGCAGGGAACGTCCGGGAGGCATTTGCTGTGCTGGCACACTTTCTCCTTCCTAGACAGAGTGGAAAAGCTTTTCCCTGCCGTGTAGGCGACAAGAGACGCATTAGACGGGCATCCGGAGCTGTCCGAAGGTAAGCGTCTGTTGCCGGCCTCTTTCGGCACAAGCCCCCGCTCCGGAGCGCACCGCGGCCGGCCGGAGGCTCTCTGCCGGCGAAGGTGCCTCGTCTCCGGCAAGGAAGCCTCAGCCGCTTCTCCTGCACACGGAGAGCGTGCTAGCTGCTGAAACGTGAAGAAAGAAGCTGCAGAACACTGGCACTGAGCGTGCAGCTTTCCAGCGGAGAGAAAAAGCTACTTGAACACTCTGCAAGCCTTTCCACTCCCAAAAACATGCACATGGAAGGAGCTGCTGCAAAAGCGATGCTGTGCTCGCTGCTGCTCCTCCTGAAGCTCTGGCTGCTAAATCTGAGGCTTTCCTTCCAATTTCAAGCTGCAAAGCACTTGCTGAATTGCAGGGAACGTCCGGGAGGCATTTGCTGTGCTGGCACACTTTCTCCTTCCTAGACAGAGTGGAAAAGCTTTTCCCTGCCGTGTAGGCGACAAGAGACGCATTAGACGGGCATCCGGAGCTGTCCGAAGGTAAGCGCCTGTTGCCGGCCTCTTTCGGCACAAGCCCCCGCTCCGGAGCGCACCGCGGCCGGCCGGAGGCTCTCTGCCGGCGAAGGTGCCTCGTCTCCGGCAAGGAAGCCTCAGCCGCTTCTCCTGCACACGGAGAGCGTGCTAGCTGCTGAAACGTGAAGAAAGAAGCTGCAGAACACTGGCACTGAGCGTGCAGCTTTCCAGCGGAGAGAAAAAGCTACTTGAACACTCTGCAAGCCTTTCCACTCCCAAAAACATGCACATGGAAGGAGCTGCTGCAAAAGCGATGCTGTGCTCGCTGCTGCTCCTCCTGAAGCTCTGGCTGCTAAATCTGAGGCTTTCCTTCCAATTTCAAGCTGCAAAGCACTTGCTGAATTGCAGTGAACGTCCGGGAGGCATTTGCTGTGCTGGCACAGTTTCTCCTTCCTAGACAGAGTGGAAAAGCTTTTCCCTGCCGTGTAGGCGACAAGAGACGCATTAGACGGGCATCCGGAGCTGTCCGAAGGTAAGCGCCTGTTCCCGGCCTCTTTCGGCACAAGCCCCCGCTCCGGAGCGCACCGCGGCCGGCCGGAGGCTCTCTGCCGGCGAAGGTGCCTCGTCTCCGGCAAGGAAGCCTCAGCCGCTTCTCCTGCACACGGAGAGCGTGCTAGCTGCTGAAACGTGAAGAAAGAAGCTGCAGAACACTGGCACTGAGCCTGCAGCTTTCCAGCGGAGAGAAAAAGCTACTTGAACACTCTGCAAGCCTTTCCACTCCCAAAAACATGCACATGGAAGGAGCTGCTGCAAAAGCGATGCTGTGCTCGCTGCTGCTCCTCCTGAAGCTCTGGCTGCTAAATCGGAGGCTTTCCTTCCAATTTCAAGCTGCAAAGCACTTGCTGAATTGCAGGGAAAGTCCGGGAGGCATTTGCTGTGCTGGCACACTTTCTCCTTCCTAGACAGAGTGGAAAAGCTTTTCCCTGCCGTGTAGGCGACAAGAGACGCATTAGACGGGCATCCGGAGCTGTCCGAAGGTAAGCGCCTGTTCCCGGCCTCTTTCGGCACAAGCCCCCGCTCCGGAGCGCACCGCGGCCGGCCGGAGGCTCTCTGCCGGCGAAGGTGCCGCTTCTCCGGCAAGGAAGCCTCAGCCGCTTCTCCTGCACACGGAGAGCGTGCTAGCTGCTGAAACGTGAAGAAAGAAGCTGCAGAACACTGGCACTGAGCGTGCAGCTTTCCAGCGGAGAGAAAAAGCTACTTGAACACTCTGCAAGCCTTTCCACTCCCAAAAACATGCACATGGAAGGAGCTGCTGCAAAAGCGATGCTGTGCTCGCTGCTGCTCCTCCTGAAGCTCTGGCTGCTAAATCTGAGGCTTTCCTTCCAATTTCAAGCTGCAAAGCACTTGCTGAATTGCAGGGAAAGTCCGGGAGGCATTTGCTGTGCTGGCACACTTTCTCTTTCCTAGACAGAGTGGAAAAGCTTTTCCCTGCCGTGTAGGCGACAAGAGACGCATTAGACGGGCATCCGGAGCTGTCCGAAGGTAAGCGCCTGTTCCCGGCCTCTTTCGGCACAAGCCCCCGCTCCGGAGCGCACCGCGGCCGGCCGGAGGCTCTCTGCCGGCGAAGGTGCCTCGTCTCCGGCAAGGAAGCCTCAGCCGCTTCTCCTGCACACGGAGAGCGTGCTAGCTGCTGAAACGTGAAGAAAGAAGCTGCAGAACACTGGCACTGAGCGTGCAGCTTTCCAGCGGAGAGAAAAAGCTACTTGAACACTCTGCAAGCCTTTCCACTACCAAAAACATGCACATGGAAGGAGCTGCTGCAAAAGCGATGCTGTGCTCGCTGCTGCTCCTCCTGAAGCTCTGGCTGCTAAATCTGAGGCTTTCCTTCCAATTTCAAGCTGCAAAGCACTTGCTGAATTGCAGGGAACGTCCGGGAGGCATTTGCTGTGCTGGCACACTTTCTCCTTCCTAGACAGAGTGGAAAAGCTTTTCCCTGCCGTGTAGGCGACAAGAGACGCATTAGACGGGCATCCGGAGCTGTCCGAAGGTAAGCGCCTGTTGCCGGCCTCTTTCGGCACAAGACCCCGCTCCGGAGCGCACCGCGGCCGGCCGGAGGCTCTCTGCCGGCGAAGGTGCCGCTTCTCCGGCAAGGAAGCCTCAGCCGCTTCTCCTGCACACGGAGAGCGTGCTAGCTGCTGAAACGTGAAGAAAGAAGCTGCAGAACACTGGCACTGAGCGTGCAGCTTTCCAGCGGAGAGAAAAAGCTACTTGAACACTCTGCAAGCCTTTCCACTCCCAAAAACATGCACATGGAAGGAGCTGCTGCAAAAGCGATGCTGTGCTCGCTGCTGCTCCTCCTGAAGCTCTGGCTGCTAAATCTGAGGCTTTCCTTCCAATTTCAAGCTGCAAAGCACTTGCTGAATTGCAGGGAAAGTCCGGGAGGCATTTGCTGTGCTGGCACACTTTCTCTTTCCTAGACAGAGTGGAAAAGCTTTTCCCTGCCGTGTAGGCGACAAGAGACGCATTAGACGGGCATCCGGAGCTGTCCGAAGGTAAGCGCCTGTTGCCGGCCTCTTTCGGCACAAGCCCCCGCTCCGGAGCGCACCGCGGCCGGCCGGAGGCTCTCTGCCGGCGAAGGTGCCTCGTCTCCGGCAAGGAAGCCTCAGCCGCTTCTCCTGCACACGGAGAGCGTGCTAGCTGCTGAAACGTGAAGAAAGAAGCTGCAGAACACTGGCACTGAGCGTGCAGCTTTCCAGCGGAGAGAAAAAGCTACTTGAACACTCTGCAAGCCTTTCCACTCCCAAAAACATGCACATGGAAGGAGCTGCTGCAAAAGCGATGCTGTGCTCGCTGCTGCTCCTCCTGAAGCTCTGGCTGCTAAATCTGAGGCTTTCCTTCCAATTTCAAGCTGCAAAGCACTTGCTGAATTGCAGGGAACGTCCGGGAGGCATTTGCTGTGCTGGCACACTTTCTCCTTCCTAGACAGAGTGGAAAAGCTTTTCCCTGCCGTGTAGGCGACAAGAGACGCATTAGACGGGCATCCGGAGCTGTCCGAAGGTAAGCGCCTGTTGCCGGCCTCTTTCGGCACAAGCCCCCGCTCCGGAGCGCACCGCGGCCGGCCGGAGGCTCTCTGCCGGCGAAGGTGCCGCTTCTCCGGCAAGGAAGCCTCAGCCGCTTCTCCTGCACACGGAGAGCGTGCTAGCTGCTGAAACGTGAAGAAAGAAGCTGCAGAACACTGGCACTGAGCGTGCAGCTTTCCAGCGGAGAGAAAAAGCTACTTGAACACTCTGCAAGCCTTTCCACTCCCAAAAACATGCACATGGAAGGAGCTGCTGCAAAAGCGATGCTGTGCTCGCTGCTGCTCCTCCTGAAGCTCTGGCTGCTAAATCTGAGGCTTTCCTTCCAATTTCAAGCTGCAAAGCACTTGCTGAATTGCAGGGAACGTCCGGGAGGCATTTGCTGTGCTGGCACACTTTCTCCTTCCTAGACAGAGTGGAAAAGCTTTTCCCTGCCGTGTAGGCGACAAGAGACGCATTAGACGGGCATCCGGAGCTGTCCGAAGGTAAGCGCCTGTTGCCGGCCTCTTTCGGCACAAGCCCCCGCTCCGGAGCGCACCGCGGCCGGCCGGAGGCTCTCTGCCGGCGAAGGTGCCGCTTCTCCGGCAAGGAAGCCTCAGCCGCTTCTCCTGCACACGGAGAGCGTGCTAGCTGCTGAAACGTGAAGAAAGAAGCTGCAGAACACTGGCACTGAGCGTGCAGCTTTCCAGCGGAGAGAAAAAGCTACTTGAACACTCTGCAAGCCTTTCCACTCCCAAAAACATGCACATGGAAGGAGCTGCTGCAAAAGCGATGCTGTGCTCGCTGCTGCTCCTCCTGAAGCTCTGGCTGCTAAATCTGAGGCTTTCCTTCCAATTTCAAGCTGCAAAGCACTTGCTGAATTGCAGGGAACGTCCGGGAGGCATTTGCTCTGCTGGCACACTTTCTCCTTCCTAGACAGAGTGGAAAAGCTTTTCCCTGCCGTGTAGGCGACAAGAGACGCATTAGACGGGCATCCGGAGCTGTCCGAAGGTAAGCGCCTGTTCCCGGCCTCTTTCGGCACAAGCCCCCGCTCCGGAGCGCACCGCGGCCGGCCGGAGGCTCTCTGCCGGCGAAGGTGCCTCGTCTCCGGCAAGGAAGCCTCAGCCGCTTCTCCTGCACACGGAGAGCGTGCTAGCTGCTGAAACGTGAAGAAAGAAGCTGCAGAACACTGGCACTGAGCGTGCAGCTTTCCAGCGGAGAGAAAAAGCTACTTGAACACTCTGCAAGCCTTTCCACTCCCAAAAACATGCACATGGAAGGAGCTGCTGCAAAAGCGATGCTGTGCTCGCTGCTGCTCCTCCTGAAGCTCTGGCTGCTAAATCTGAGGCTTTCCTTCCAATTTCAAGCTGCAAAGCACTTGCTGAATTGCAGGGAACGTCTGGGAGGCATTTGCTGTGCTGGCACACTTTCTCCTTCCTAGACAGAGTGGAAAAGCTTTTCCCTGCCGTGTAGGCGACAAGAGACGCATTAGACGGGCATCCGGAGCTGTCCGAAGGTAAGCGCCTGTTGCCGGCCTCTTTCGGCACAAGCCCCCGCTCCGGAGCGCACCGCGGCCGGCCGGAGGCTCTCTGCCGGCGAAGGTGCCTCGTCTCCGGCAAGGAAGCCTCAGCCGCTTCTCCTGCACACGGAGAGCGTGCTAGCTGCTGAAACGTGAAGAAAGAAGCTGCAGAACACTGGCACTGAGCGTGCAGCTTTCCAGCGGAGAGAAAAAGCTACTTGAACACTCTGCAAGCCTTTCCACTCCCAAAAACATGCACATGGAAGGAGCTGCTGCAAAAGCGATGCTGTGCTCGCTGCTGCTCCTCCTGAAGCTCTGGCTGCTAAATCTGAGGCTTTCCTTCCAATTTCAAGCTGCAAAGCACTTGCTGAATTGCAGGGAACGTCCGGGAGGCATTTGCTGTGCTGGCACACTTTCTCCTTCCTAGACAGAGTGGAAAAGCTTTTCCCTGCCGTGTAGGCGACAAGAGACGCATTAGACGGGCATCCGGAGCTGTCCGAAGGTAAGCGCCTGTTGCCGGCCTCTTTCGGCACAAGCCCCCGCTCCGGAGCGCACCGCGGCCGGCCGGAGGCTCTCTGCCGGCGAAGGTGCCTCGTCTCCGGCAAGGAAGCCTCAGCCGCTTCTCCTGCACACGGAGAGCGTGCTAGCTGCTGAAACGTGAAGAAAGAAGCTGCAGAACACTGGCACTGAGCGTGCAGCTTTCCAGCGGAGAGAAAAAGCTACTTGAACACTCTGCAAGCCTTTCCACTCCCAAAAACATGCACATGGAAGGAGCTGCTGCAAAAGCGATGCTGTGCTCGCTGCTGCTCCTCCTGAAGCTCTGGCTGCTAAATCTGAGGCTTTCCTTCCAATTTCAAGCTGCAAAGCACTTGCTGAATTGCAGGGAAAGTCCGGGAGGCATTTGCTGTGCTGGCACACTTTCTCCTTGCTAGACAGAGTGGAAACGCTTTTCCCTGCCGTGTAGGCGACAAGAGACGCATTAGACGGGCATCCGGAGCTGTCCGAAGGTAAGCGCCTGTTGCCGGCCTCTTTCGGCACAAGCCCCCGCTCCGGAGCGCACCGCGGCCGGCCGGAGGCTCTCTGCCGGCGAAGGTGCCGCTTCTCCGGCAAGGAAGCCTCAGCCGCTTCTCCTGCACACGGAGAGCGTGCTAGCTGCTGAAACGTGAAGAAAGAAGCTGCAGAACACTGGCACTGAGCGTGCAGCTTTCCAGCGGAGAGAAAAAGCTACTTGAACACTCTGCAAGCCTTTCCACTCCCAAAAACATGCACATGGAAGGAGCTGCTGCAAAAGCGATGCTGTGCTCGCTGCTGCTCCTCCTGAAGCTCTGGCTGTTAAATCTGAGGCTTTCCTTCCAATTTCAAGCTGCAAAGCACTTGCTGAATTGCAGGGAAAGTCCGGGAGGCATTTGCTGTGCTGGCACACTTTCTCCTTCCTAGACAGAGTGGAAAAGCTTTTCCCTGCCGTGTAGGCGACAAGAGACGCATTAGACGGGCATCCGGAGCTGTCCGAAGGTAAGCGCCTGTTGCCGGCCTCTTTCGGCACAAGCCCCCGCTCCGGAGCGCACCGCGGCCGGCCGGAGGCTCTCTGCCGGCGAAGGTGCCTCGTCTCCGGCAAGGAAGCCTCAGCCGCTTCTCCTGCACACGGAGAGCGTGCTAGCTGCTGAAACGTGAAGAAAGAAGCTGCAGAACACTGGCACTGAGCGTGCAGCTTTCCAGCGGAGAGAAAAAGCTACTTGAACACTCTGCAAGCCTTTCCACTCCCAAAAACATGCACATGGAAGGAGCTGCTGCAAAAGCGATGCTGTGCTCGCTGCTGCTCCTCCTGAAGCTCTGGCTGCTAAATCTGAGGCTTTCCTTCCAATTTCAAGCTGCAAAGCACTTGCTGAATTGCAGGGAACGTCCGGGAGGCATTTGCTGTGCTGGCACACTTTCTCCTTCCTAGACAGAGTGGAAAAGCTTTTCCCTGC
This sequence comes from Fringilla coelebs, assembly GCF_963513975.1. Taxonomy (NCBI): domain Eukaryota; kingdom Metazoa; phylum Chordata; class Aves; order Passeriformes; family Fringillidae; genus Fringilla; species Fringilla coelebs. Next base: position 54,206 of record NW_028167384.1, on the reverse strand, counting down.
CGTGTAGGCGACAAGAGACGCATTAGACGGGCATCCGGAGCTGTCCGATGGTAAGCGCCTGTTGCCGGCCTCTTTCGGCACAAGCCCCCGCTCCGGAGCGCACCGCGGCCGGCCGGAGGCTCTCTGCCGGCGAAGGTGCCTCGTCTCCGGCAAGGAAGCCTCAGCCGCTTCTCCTGCACACGGAGAGCGTGCTAGCTGCTGAAACGTGAAGAAAGAAGCTGCAGAACACTGGCACTGAGCGTGCAGCTTTCCAGCGGAGAGAAAAAGCTACTTGAACACTCTGCAAGCCTTTCCACTCCCAAAAACATGCACATGGAAGGAGCTGCTGCAAAAGCGATGCTGTGCTCGCTGCTGCTCCTCCTGAAGCTCTGGCTGCTAAATCTGAGGCTTTCCTTCCAATTTCAAGCTGCAAAGCACTTGCTGAATTGCAGGGAAAGTCCGGGAGGCATTTGCTGTGCTGGCACACTTTCTCCTTCCTAGACAGAGTGGAAAAGCTTTTCCCTGCCGTGTAGGCGACAAGAGACGCATTAGACGGGCATCCGGAGCTGTCCGAAGGTAAGCGCCTGTTCCCGGCCTCTTTCGGCACAAGCCCCCGCTCCGGAGCGCACCGCGGCCGGCCGGAGGCTCTCTGCCGGCGAAGGTGCCTCGTCTCCGGCAAGGAAGCCTCAGCCGCTTCTCCTGCACACGGAGAGCGTGCTAGCTGCTGAAACGTGAAGAAAGAAGCTGCAGAACACTGGCACTGAGCGTGCAGCTTTCCAGCGGAGAGAAAAAGCTACTTGAACACTCTGCAAGCCTTTCCACTCCCAAAAACATGCACATGGAAGGAGCTGCTGCAAAAGCGATGCTGTGCTCGCTGCTGCTCCTCCTGAAGCTCTGGCTGCTAAATCTGAGGCTTTCCTTCCAATTTCAAGCTGCAAAGCACTTGCTGAATTGCAGGGAAAGTCCGGGAGGCATTTGCTGTGCTGGCACACTTTCTCCTTCCTAGACAGAGTGGAAAAGCTTTTCCCTGCCGTGTAGGCGACAAGAGACGCATTAGACGGGCATCCGGAGCTGTCCGAAGGTAAGCGCCTGTTCCCGGCCTCTTTCGGCACAAGCCCCCGCTCCGGAGCGCACCGCGGCCGGCCGGCGGCTCTCTGCCGGCGAAGGTGCCTCGTCTCCGGCAAGGAAGCCTCAGCCGCTTCTCCTGCACACGGAGAGCGTGCTAGCTGCTGAAACGTGAAGAAAGAAGCTGCAGAACACTGGCACTGAGCGTGCAGCTTTCCAGCGGAGAGAAAAAGCTACTTGAACACTCTGCAAGCCTTTCCACTCCCAAAAACATGCACATGGAAGGAGCTGCTGCAAAAGCGATGCTGTGCTCGCTGCTGCTCCTCCTGAAGCTCTGGCTGCTAAATCTGAGGCTTTCCTTCCAATTTCAAGCTGCAAAGCACTTGCTGAATTGCAGGGAAAGTCCGGGAGGCATTTGCTGTGCTGGCACACTTTCTCCTTCCTAGACAGAGTGGAAAAGCTTTTCCCTGCCGTGTAGGCGACAAGAGACGCATTAGACGGGCATCCGGAGCTGTCCGAAGGTAAGCGCCTGTTGCCGGCCTCTTTCGGCACAAGCCCCCGCTCCGGAGCGCACCGCGGCCGGCCGGAGGCTCTCTGCCGGCGAAGGTGCCTCGTCTCCGGCAAGGAAGCCTCAGCCGCTTCTCCTGCACACGGAGAGCGTGCTAGCTGCTGAAACGTGAAGAAAGAAGCTGCAGAACACTGGCACTGAGCGTGCAGCTTTCCAGCGGAGAGAAAAAGCTACTTGAACACTCTGCAAGCCTTTCCACTCCCAAAAACATGCACATGGAAGGAGCTGCTGCAAAAGCGATGCTGTGCTCGCTGCTGCTCCTCCTGAAGCTCTGGCTGCTAAATCTGAGGCTTTCCTTCCAATTTCAAGCTGCAAAGCACTTGCTGAATTGCAGGGAACGTCCGGGAGGCATTTGCTGTGCTGGCACACTTTCTCCTTCCTAGACAGAGTGGAAAAGCTTTTCCCTGCCGTGTAGGCGACAAGAGACGCATTAGACGGGCATCCGGAGCTGTCCGAAGGTAAGCGCCTGTTGCCGGCCTCTTTCGGCACAAGCCCCCGCTCCGGAGCGCACCGCGGCCGGCCGGAGGCTCTCTGCCGGCGAAGGTGCCGCGTCTCCGGCAAGGAAGCCTCAGCCGCTTCTCCTGCACACGGAGAGCGTGCTAGCTGCTGAAACGTGAAGAAAGAAGCTGCAGAACACTGGCACTGAGCGTGCAGCTTTCCAGCGGAGAGAAAAAGCTACTTGAACACTCTGCAAGCCTTTCCACTCCCAAAAACATGCACATGGAAGGAGCTGCTGCAAAAGCGATGCTGTGCTCGCTGCTGCTCCTCCTGAAGCTCTGGCTGCTAAATCGGAGGCTTTCCTTCCAATTTCAAGCTGCAAAGCACTTGCTGAATTGCAGGGAACGTCCGGGAGGCATTTGCTGTGCTGGCACACTTTCTCCTTCCTAGACAGAGTGGAAAAGCTTTTCCCTGCCGTGTAGGCGACAAGAGACGCATTAGACGGGCATCCGGAGCTGTCCGAAGGTAAGCGCCTGTTCCCGGCCTCTTTCGGCACAAGCCCCCGCTCCGGAGCGCACCGCGGCCGGCCGGAGGCTCTCTGCCGGCGAAGGTGCCGCGTCTCCGGCAAGGAAGCCTCAGCCGCTTCTCCTGCACACGGAGAGCGTGCTAGCTGCTGAAACGTGAAGAAAGAAGCTGCAGAACACTGGCACTGAGCGTGCAGCTTTCCAGCGGAGAGAAAAAGCTACTTGAACACTCTGCAAGCCTTTCCACTCCCAAAAACATGCACATGGAAGGAGCTGCTGCAAAAGCGATGCTGTGCTCGCTGCTGCTCCTCCTGAAGCTCTGGCTGCTAAATCTGAGGCTTTCCTTCCAATTTCAAGCTGCAAAGCACTTGCTGAATTGCAGGGAACGTCCGGGAGGCATTTGCTGTGCTGGCACACTTTCTCCTTCCTAGACAGAGTGGAAAAGCTTTTCCCTGCCGTGTAGGCGACAAGAGACGCATTAGACGGGCATCCGGAGCTGTCCGAAGGTAAGCGCCTGTTCCCGGCCTCTTTCGGCACAAGCCCCCGCTCCGGAGCGCACCGCGGCCGGCCGGAGGCTCTCTGCCGGCGAAGGTGCCGCGTCTCCGGCAAGGAAGCCTCAGCCGCTTCTCCTGCACACGGAGAGCGTGCTAGCTGCTGAAACGTGAAGAAAGAAGCTGCAGAACACTGGCACTGAGCGTGCAGCTTTCCAGCGGAGAGAAAAAGCTACTTGAACACTCTGCAAGCCTTTCCACTCCCAAAAACATGCACATGGAAGGAGCTGCTGCAAAAGCGATGCTGTGCTCGCTGCTGCTCCTCCTGAAGCTCTGGCTGCGTAATCGGAGGCTTTCCTTCCAATTTCAAGCTGCAAAGCACTTGCTGAATTGCAGGGAACGTCCGGGAGGCATTTGCTGTGCTGGCACACTTTCTCCTTCCTAGACAGAGTGGAAAAGCTTTTCCCTGCCGTGTAGGCGACAAGAGACGCATTAGACGGGCATCCGGAGCTGTCCGAAGGTAAGCGCCTGTTGCCGGCCTCTTTCGGCACAAGCCCCCGCTCCGGAGCGCACCGCGGCCGGCCGGAGGCTCTCTGCCGGCGAAGGTGCCTCGTCTCCGGCAAGGAAGCCTCAGCCGCTTCTCCTGCACACGGAGAGCGTGCTAGCTGCTGAAACGTGAAGAAAGAAGCTGCAGAACACTGGCACTGAGCGTGCAGCTTTCCAGCGGAGAGAAAAAGCTACTTGAACACTCTGCAAGCCTTTCCACTCCCAAAAACATGCACATGGAAGGAGCTGCTGCAAAAGCGATGCTGTGCTCGCTGCTGCTCCTCCTGAAGCTCTGGCTGCTAAATCTGAGGCTTTCCTTCCAATTTCAAGCTGCAAAGCACTTGCTGAATTGCAGGGAAAGTCCGGGAGGCATTTGCTGTGCTGGCACACTTTCTCCTTCCTAGACAGAGTGGAAAAGCTTTTCCCTGCCGTGTAGGCGACAAGAGACGCATTAGACGGGCATCCGGAGCTGTCCGAAGGTAAGCGCCTGTTGCCGGCCTCTTTCGGCACAAGCCCCCGCTCCGGAGCGCACCGCGGCCGGCCGGAGGCTCTCTGCCGGCGAAGGTGCCTCGTCTCCGGCAAGGAAGCCTCAGCCGCTTCTCCTGCACACGGAGAGCGTGCTAGCTGCTGAAACGTGAAGAAAGAAGCTGCAGAACACTGGCACTGAGCGTGCAGCTTTCCAGCGGAGAGAAAAAGCTACTTGAACACTCTGCAAGCCTTTCCACTCCCAAAAACATGCACATGGAAGGAGCTGCTGCAAAAGCGATGCTGTGCTCGCTGCTGCTCCTCCTGAAGCTCTGGCTGCTAAATCGGAGGCTTTCCTTCCAATTTCAAGCTGCAAAGCACTTGCTGAATTGCAGGGAACGTCCGGGAGGCATTTGCTGTGCTGGCACACTTTCTCCTTCCTAGACAGAGTGGAAAAGCTTTTCCCTGCCGTGTAGGCGACAAGAGACGCATTAGACGGGCATCCGGAGCTGTCCGAAGGTAAGCGCCTGTTCCCGGCCTCTTTCGGCACAAGCCCCCGCTCCGGAGCGCACCGCGGCCGGCCGGAGGCTCTCTGCCGGCGAAGGTGCCGCGTCTCCGGCAAGGAAGCCTCAGCCGCTTCTCCTGCACACGGAGAGCGTGCTAGCTGCTGAAACGTGAAGAAAGAAGCTGCAGAACACTGGCACTGAGCGTGCAGCTTTCCAGCGGAGAGAAAAAGCTACTTGAACACTCTGCAAGCCTTTCCACTCCCAAAAACATGCACATGGAAGGAGCTGCTGCAAAAGCGATGCTGTGCTCGCTGCTGCTCCTCCTGAAGCTCTGGCTGCTAAATCGGAGGCTTTCCTTCCAATTTCAAGCTGCAAAGCACTTGCTGAATTGCAGGGAACGTCCGGGAGGCATTTGCTGTGCTGGCACACTTTCTCCTTCCTAGACAGAGTGGAAAAGCTTTTCCCTGCCGTGTAGGCGACAAGAGACGCATTAGACGGGCATCCGGAGCTGTCCGAAGGTAAGCGCCTGTTGCCGGCCTCTTTCGGCACAAGCCCCCGCTCCGGAGCGCACCGCGGCCGGCCGGAGGCTCTCTGCCGGCGAAGGTGCCTCGTCTCCGGCAAGGAAGCCTCAGCCGCTTCTCCTGCACACGGAGAGCGTGCTAGCTGCTGAAACGTGAAGAAAGAAGCTGCAGAACACTGGCACTGAGCGTGCAGCTTTCCAGCGGAGAGAAAAAGCTACTTGAACACTCTGCAAGCCTTTCCACTCCCAAAAACATGCACATGGAAGGAGCTGCTGCAAAAGCGATGCTGTGCTCGCTGCTGCTCCTCCTGAAGCTCTGGCTGCTAAATCTGAGGCTTTCCTTCCAATTTCAAGCTGCAAAGCACTTGCTGAATTGCAGGGAAAGTCCGGGAGGCATTTGCTGTGCTGGCACACTTTCTCCTTCCTAGACAGAGTGGAAAAGCTTTTCCCTGCCGTGTAGGCGACAAGAGACGCATTAGACGGGCATCCGGAGCTGTCCGAAGGTAAGCGCCTGTTGCCGGCCTCTTTCGGCACAAGCCCCCGCTCCGGAGCGCACCGCGGCCGGCCGGAGGCTCTCTGCCGGCGAAGGTGCCTCGTCTCCGGCAAGGAAGCCTCAGCCGCTTCTCCTGCACACGGAGAGCGTGCTAGCTGCTGAAACGTGAAGAAAGAAGCTGCAGAACACTGGCACTGAGCGTGCAGCTTTCCAGCGGAGAGAAAAAGCTACTTGAACACTCTGCAAGCCTTTCCACTCCCAAAAACATGCACATGGAAGGAGCTGCTGCAAAAGCGATGCTGTGCTCGCTGCTGCTCCTCCTGAAGCTCTGGCTGCTAAATCGGAGGCTTTCCTTCCAATTTCAAGCTGCAAAGCACTTGCTGAATTGCAGGGAACGTCCGGGAGGCATTTGCTGTGCTGGCACACTTTCTCCTTCCTAGACAGAGTGGAAAAGCTTTTCCCTGCCGTGTAGGCGACAAGAGACGCATTAGACGGGCATCCGGAGCTGTCCGAAGGTAAGCGCCTGTTGCCGGCCTCTTTCGGCACAAGCCCCCGCTCCGGAGCGCACCGCGGCCGGCCGGAGGCTCTCTGCCGGCGAAGGTGCCTCGTCTCCGGCAAGGAAGCCTCAGCCGCTTCTCCTGCACACGGAGAGCGTGCTAGCTGCTGAAACGTGAAGAAAGAAGCTGCAGAACACTGGCACTGAGCGTGCAGCTTTCCAGCGGAGAGAAAAAGCTACTTGAACACTCTGCAAGCCTTTCCACTCCCAAAAACATGCACATGGAAGGAGCTGCTGCAAAAGCGATGCTGTGCTCGCTGCTGCTCCTCCTGAAGCTCTGGCTGCTAAATCGGAGGCTTTCCTTCCAATTTCAAGCTGCAAAGCACTTGCTGAATTGCAGGGAACGTCCGGGAGGCATTTGCTGTGCTGGCACACTTTCTCCTTCCTAGACAGAGTGGAAAAGCTTTTCCCTGCCGTGTAGGCGACAAGAGACGCATTAGACGGGCATCCGGAGCTGTCCGAAGGTAAGCGCCTGTTCCCGGCCTCTTTCGGCACAAGCCCCCGCTCCGGAGCGCACCGCGGCCGGCCGGAGGCTCTCTGCCGGCGAAGGTGCCGCTTCTCCGGCAAGGAAGCCTCAGCCGCTTCTCCTGCACACGGAGAGCGTGCTAGCTGCTGAAACGTGAAGAAAGAAGCTGCAGAACACTGGCACTGAGCGTGCAGCTTTCCAGCGGAGAGAAAAAGCTACTTGAACACTCTGCAAGCCTTTCCACTCCCAAAAACATGCACATGGAAGGAGCTGCTGCAAAAGCGATGCTGTGCTCGCTGCTGCTCCTCCTGAAGCTCTGGCTGCTAAATCTGAGGCTTTCCTTCCAATTTCAAGCTGCAAAGCACTTGCTGAATTGCAGGGAACGTCCGGGAGGCATTTGCTGTGCTGGCACACTTTCTCCTTCCTAGACAGAGTGGAAAAGCTTTTCCCTGCCGTGTAGGCGACAAGAGACGCATTAGACGGGCATCCGGAGCTGTCCGAAGGTAAGCGCCTGTTCCCGGCCTCTTTCGGCACAAGCCCCCGCTCCGGAGCGCACCGCGGCCGGCCGGAGGCTCTCTGCCGGCGAAGGTGCCTCGTCTCCGGCAAGGAAGCCTCAGCCGCTTCTCCTGCACACGGAGAGCGTGCTAGCTGCTGAAACGTGAAGAAAGAAGCTGCAGAACACTGGCACTGAGCGTGCAGCTTTCCAGCGGAGAGAAAAAGCTACTTGAACACTCTGCAAGCCTTTCCACTCCCAAAAACATGCACATGGAAGGAGCTGCTGCAAAAGCGATGCTGTGCTCGCTGCTGCTCCTCCTGAAGCTCTGGCTGCTAAATCTGAGGCTTTCCTTCCAATTTCAAGCTGCAAAGCACTTGCTGAATTGCAGGGAAAGTCCGGGAGGCATTTGCTGTGCTGGCACACTTTCTCCTTCCTAGACAGAGTGGAAAAGCTTTTCCCTGCCGTGTAGGCGACAAGAGACGCATTAGACGGGCATCCGGAGCTGTCCGAAGGTAAGCGCCTGTTGCCGGCCTCTTTCGGCACAAGCCCCCGCTCCGGAGCGCACCGCGGCCGGCCGGAGGCTCTCTGCCGGCGAAGGTGCCTCGTCTCCGGCAAGGAAGCCTCAGCCGCTTCTCCTGCACACGGAGAGCGTGCTAGCTGCTGAAACGTGAAGAAAGAAGCTGCAGAACACTGGCACTGAGCGTGCAGCTTTCCAGCGGAGAGAAAAAGCTACTTGAACACTCTGCAAGCCTTTCCACTCCCAAAAACATGCACATGGAAGGAGCTGCTGCAAAAGCGATGCTGTGCTCGCTGCTGCTCCTCCTGAAGCTCTGGCTGCTAAATCGGAGGCTTTCCTTCCAATTTCAAGCTGCAAAGCACTTGCTGAATTGCAGGGAACGTCCGGGAGGCATTTGCTGTGCTGGCACACTTTCTCCTTCCTAGACAGAGTGGAAAAGCTTTTCCCTGCCGTGTAGGCGACAAGAGACGCATTAGACGGGCATCCGGAGCTATCCGAAGGTAAGCGCCTGTTGCCGGCCTCTTTCGGCACAAGCCCCCGCTCCGGAGCGCACCGCGGCCGGCCGGAGGCTCTCTGCCGGCGAAGGTGCCTCGTCTCCGGCAAGGAAGCCTCAGCCGCTTCTCCTGCACACGGAGAGCGTGCTAGCTGCTGAAACGTGAAGAAAGAAGCTGCAGAACACTGGCACTGAGCGTGCAGCTTTCCAGCGGAGAGAAAAAGCTACTTGAACACTCTGCAAGCCTTTCCACTCCCAAAAACATGCACATGGAAGGAGCTGCTGCAAAAGCGATGCTGTGCTCGCTGCTGCTCCTCCTGAAGCTCTGGCTGCTAAATCGGAGGCTTTCCTTCCAATTTCAAGCTGCAAAGCACTTGCTGAATTGCAGGGAACGTCCGGGAGGCATTTGCTGTGCTGGCACACTTTCTCCTTCCTAGACAGAGTGGAAAAGCTTTTCCCTGCCGTGTAGGCGACAAGAGACGCATTAGACGGGCATCCGGAGCTGTCCGAAGGTAAGCGCCTGTTGCCGGCCTCTTTCGGCACAAGCCCCCGCTCCGGAGCGCACCGCGGCCGGCCGGAGGCTCTCTGCCGGCGAAGGTGCCTCGTCTCCGGCAAGGAAGCCTCAGCCGCTTCTCCTGCACACGGAGAGCGTGCTAGCTGCTGAAACGTGAAGAAAGAAGCTGCAGAACACTGGCACTGAGCGTGCAGCTTTCCAGCGGAGAGAAAAAGCTACTTGAACACTCTGCAAGCCTTTCCACTCCCAAAAACATGCACATGGAAGGAGCTGCTGCAAAAGCGATGCTGTGCTCGCTGCTGCTCCTCCTGAAGCTCTGGCTGCTAAATCGGAGGCTTTCCTTCCAATTTCAAGCTGCAAAGCACTTGCTGAATTGCAGGGAACGTCCGGGAGGCATTTGCTGTGCTGGCACACTTTCTCCTTCCTAGACAGAGTGGAAAAGCTTTTCCCTGCCGTGTAGGCGACAAGAGACGCATTAGACGGGCATCCGGAGCTGTCCGAAGGTAAGCGCCTGTTCCCGGCCTCTTTCGGCACAAGCCCCCGCTCCGGAGCGCACCGCGGCCGGCCGGAGGCTCTCTGCCGGCGAAGGTGCCGCTTCTCCGGCAAGGAAGCCTCAGCCGCTTCTCCTGCACACGGAGAGCGTGCTAGCTGCTGAAACGTGAAGAAAGAAGCTGCAGAACACTGGCACTGAGCGTGCAGCTTTCCAGCGGAGAGAAAAAGCTACTTGAACACTCTGCAAGCCTTTCCACTCCCAAAAACATGCACATGGAAGGAGCTGCTGCAAAAGCGATGCTGTGCTCGCTGCTGCTCCTCCTGAAGCTCTGGCTGCTAAATCTGAGGCTTTCCTTCCAATTTCAAGCTGCAAAGCACTTGCTGAATTGCAGGGAACGTCCGGGAGGCATTTGCTGTGCTGGCACACTTTCTCCTTCCTAGACAAAGTGGAAAAGCTTTTCCCTGCCGTGTAGGCGACAAGAGACGCATTAGACGGGCATCCGGAGCTGTCCGAAGGTAAGCGCCTGTTGCCCGCCTCTTTCGGCACAAGCCCCCGCTCCGGAGCGCACCGCGGCCGGCCGGAGGCTCTCTGCCGGCGAAGGTGCCTCGTCTCCGGCAAGGAAGCCTCAGCCGCTTCTCCTGCACACGGAGAGCGTGCTAGCTGCTGAAACGTGAAGAAAGAAGCTGCAGAACACTGGCACTGAGCGTGCAGCTTTCCAGCGGAGAGAAAAAGCTACTTGAACACTCTGCAAGCCTTTCCACTCCCAAAAACATGCACATGGAAGGAGCTGCTGCAAAAGCGATGCTGTGCTCGCTGCTGCTCCTCCTGAAGCTCTGGCTGCTAAATCTGAGGCTTTCCTTCCAATTTCAAGCTGCAAAGCACTTGCTGAATTGCAGGGAACGTCCGGGAGGCATTTGCTGTGCTGGCACACTTTCTCCTTCCTAGACAGAGTGGAAAAGCTTTTCCCTGCCGTGTAGGCGACAAGAGACGCATTAGACGGGCATCCGGAGCTGTCCGAAGGTAAGCGCCTGTTGCCGGCCTCTTTCGGCACAAGCCCCCGCTCCGGAGCGCACCGCGGCCGGCCGGAGGCTCTCTGCCGGCGAAGGTGCCTCGTCTCCGGCAAGGAAGCCTCAGCCGCTTCTTCTGCACACGGAGAGCGTGCTAGCTGCTGAAACGTGAAGAAAGAAGCTGCAGAACACTGGCACTGAGCGTGCAGCTTTCCAGCGGAGAGAAAAAGCTACTTGAACACTCTGCAAGCCTTTCCACTCCCAAAAACATGCACATGGAAGGAGCTGCTGCAAAAGCGATGCTGTGCTCGCTGCTGCTCCTCCTGAAGCTCTGGCTGCTAAATCTGAGGCTTTCCTTCCAATTTCAAGCTGCAAAGCACTTGCTGAATTGCAGGGAACGTCCGGGAGGCATTTGCTGTGCTGGCACACTTTCTCCTTCCTAGACAGAGTGGAAAAGCTTTTCCCTGCCGTGTAGGCGACAAGAGACGCATTAGACGGGCATCCGGAGCTGTCCGAAGGTAAGCGCCTGTTGCCGGCCTCTTTCGGCACAAGCCCCCGCTCCGGAGCGCACCGCGGCCGGCCGGAGGCTCTCTGCCGGCGAAGGTGCCTCGTCTCCGGCAAGGAAGCCTCAGCCGCTTCTCCTGCACACGGAGAGCGTGCTAGCTGCTGAAACGTGAAGAAAGAAGCTGCAGAACACTGGCACTGAGCGTGCAGCTTTCCAGCGGAGAGAAAAAGCTACTTGAACACTCTGCAAGCCTTTCCACTCCCAAAAACATGCACATGGAAGGAGCTGCTGCAAAAGCGATGCTGTGCTCGCTGCTGCTCCTCCTGAAGCTCTGGCTGCTAAATCGGAGGCTTTCCTTCCAATTTCAAGCTGCAAAGCACTTGCTGAATTGCAGGGAACGTCCGGGAGGCATTTGCTGTGCTGGCACACTTTCTCCTTCCTAGACAGAGTGGAAAAGCTTTTCCCTGCCGTGTAGGCGACAAGAGACGCATTAGACGGGCATCCGGAGCTGTCCGAAGGTAAGCGCCTGTTGCCGGCCTCTTTCGGCACAAGCCCCCGCTCCGGAGCGCACCGCGGCCGGCCGGAGGCTCTCTGCCGGCGAAGGTGCCTCGTCTCCGGCAAGGAAGCCTCAGCCGCTTCTTCTGCACACGGAGAGCGTGCTAGCTGCTGAAACGTGAAGAAAGAAGCTGCAGAACACTGGCACTGAGCGTGCAGCTTTCCAGCGGAGAGAAAAAGCTACTTGAACACTCTGCAAGCCTTTCCACTCCCAAAAACATGCACATGGAAGGAGCTGCTGCAAAAGCGATGCTGTGCTCGCTGCTGCTCCTCCTGAAGCTCTGGCTGCTAAATCTGAGGCTTTCCTTCCAATTTCAAGCTGCAAAGCACTTGCTGAATTGCAGGGAACGTCCGGGAGGCATTTGCTGTGCTGGCACACTTTCTCCTTCCTAGACAGAGTGGAAAAGCTTTTCCCTGCCGTGTAGGCGACAAGAGACGCATTAGACGGGCATCCGGAGCTGTCCGAAGGTAAGCGCCTGTTGCCGGCCTCTTTCGGCACAAGCCCCCGCTCCGGAGCGCACCGCGGCCGGCCGGAGGCTCTCTGCCGGCGAAGGTGCCTCGTCTCCGGCAAGGAAGCCTCAGCCGCTTCTCCTGCACACGGAGAGCGTGCTAGCTGCTGAAACGTGAAGAAAGAAGCTGCAGAACACTGGCACTGAGCGTGCAGCTTTCCAGCGGAGAGAAAAAGCTACTTGAACACTCTGCAAGCCTTTCCACTCCCAAAAACATGCACATGGAAGGAGCTGCTGCAAAAGCGATGCTGTGCTCGCTGCTGCTCCTCCTGAAGCTCTGGCTGCTAAATCGGAGGCTTTCCTTCCAATTTCAAGCTGCAAAGCACTTGCTGAATTGCAGGGAACGTCCGGGAGGCATTTGCTCTGCTGGCACACTTTCTCCTTCCTAGACAGAGTGGAAAAGCTTTTCCCTGCCGTGTAGGCGACAAGAGACGCATTAGACGGGCATCCGGAGCTATCCGAAGGTAAGCGCCTGTTGCCGGCCTCTTTCGGCACAAGCCCCCGCTCCGGAGCGCACCGCGGCCGGCCGGAGGCTCTCTGCCGGCGAAGGTGCCTCGTCTCCGGCAAGGAAGCCTCAGCCGCTTCTCCTGCACACGGAGAGCGTGCTAGCTGCTGAAACGTGAAGAAAGAAGCTGCAGAACACTGGCACTGAGCGTGCAGCTTTCCAGCGGAGAGAAAAAGCTACTTGAACACTCTGCAAGCCTTTCCACTCCCAAAAACATGCACATGGAAGGAGCTGCTGCAAAAGCGATGCTGTGCTCGCTGCTGCTCCTCCTGAAGCTCTGGCTGCTAAATCGGAGGCTTTCCTTCCAATTTCAAGCTGCAAAGCACTTGCTGAATTGCAGGGAACGTCCGGGAGGCATTTGCTGTGCTGGCACACTTTCTCCTTCCTAGACAGACTGGAAAAGCTTTTCCCTGCCGTGTAGGCGACAAGAGACGCATTAGACGGGCATCCGGAGCTGTCCGAAGGTAAGCGCCTGTTGCCGGCCTCTTTCGGCACAAGCCCCCGCTCCGGAGCGCACCGCGGCCGGCCGGAGGCTCTCTGCCGGCGAAGGTGCCTCGTCTCCGGCAAGGAAGCCTCAGCCGCTTCTCCTGCACACGGAGAGCGTGCTAGCTGCTGAAACGTGAAGAAAGAAGCTGCAGAACACTGGCACTGAGCGTGCAGCTTTCCAGCGGAGAGAAAAAGCTACTTGAACACTCTGCAAGCCTTTCCACTCCCAAAAACATGCACATGGAAGGAGCTGCTGCAAAAGCGATGCTGTGCTCGCTGCTGCTCCTCCTGAAGCTCTGGCTGCTAAATCTGAGGCTTTCCTTCCAATTTCAAGCTGCAAAGCACTTGCTGAATTGCAGGGAACGTCCGGGAGGCATTTGCTGTGCTGGCACACTTTCTCCTTCCTAGACAGAGTGGAAAAGCTTTTCCCTGCCGTGTAGGCGACAAGAGACGCATTAGACGGGCATCCGGAGCTGTCCGAAGGTAAGCGCCTGTTGCCGGCCTCTTTCGGCACAAGCCCCCGCTCCGGAGCGCACCGCGGCCGGCCGGAGGCTCTCTGCCGGCGAAGGTGCCTCGTCTCCGGCAAGGAAGCCTCAGCCGCTTCTCCTGCACACGGAGAGCGTGCTAGCTGCTGAAACGTGAAGAAAGAAGCTGCAGAACACTGGCACTGAGCGTGCAGCTTTCCAGCGGAGAGAAAAAGCTACTTGAACACTCTGCAAGCCTTTCCACTCCCAAAAACATGCACATGGAAGGAGCTGCTGCAAAAGCGATGCTGTGCTCGCTGCTGCTCCTCCTGAAGCTCTGGCTGCTAAATCGGAGGCTTTCCTTCCAATTTCAAGCTGCAAAGCACTTGCTGAATTGCAGGGAACGTCCGGGAGGCATTTGCTGTGCTGGCACACTTTCTCCTTCCTAGACAGAGTGGAAAAGCTTTTCCCTGCCGTGTAGGCGACAAGAGACGCATTAGACGGGCATCCGGAGCTGTCCGAAGGTAAGCGCCTGTTCCCGGCCTCTTTCGGCACAAGCCCCCGCTCCGGAGCGCACCGCGGCCGGCCGGAGGCTCTCTGCCGGCGAAGGTGCCGCTTCTCCGGCAAGGAAGCCTCAGCCGCTTCTCCTGCACACGGAGAGCGTGCTAGCTGCTGAAACGTGAAGAAAGAAGCTGCAGAACACTGGCACTGAGCGTGCAGCTTTCCAGCGGAGAGAAAAAGCTACTTGAACACTCTGCAAGCCTTTCCACTCCCAAAAACATGCACATGGAAGGAGCTGCTGCAAAAGCGATGCTGTGCTCGCTGCTGCTCCTCCTGAAGCTCTGGCTGCTAAATCGGAGGCTTTCCTTCCAATTTCAAGCTGCAAAGCACTTGCTGAATTGCAGGGAACGTCCGGGAGGCATTTGCTCTGCTGGCACACTTTCTCCTTCCTAGACAAAGTGGAAAAGCTTTTCCCTGCCGTGTAGGCGACAAGAGACGCATTAGACGGGCATCCGGAGCTGTCCGAAGGTAAGCGCCTGTTGCCGGCCTCTTTCGGCACAAGCCCCCGCTCCGGAGCGCACCGCGGCCGGCCGGAGGCTCTCTGCCGGCGAAGGTGCCTCGTCTCCGGCAAGGAAGCCTCAGCCGCTTCTCCTGCACACGGAGAGCGTGCTAGCTGCTGAAACGTGAAGAAAGAAGCTGCAGAACACTGGCACTGAGCGTGCAGCTTTCCAGCGGAGAGAAAAAGCTACTTGAACACTCTGCAAGCCTTTCCACTCCCAAAAACATGCACATGGAAGGAGCTGCTGCAAAAGCGATGCTGTGCTCGCTGCTGCTCCTCCTGAAGCTCTGGCTGCTAAATCGGAGGCTTTCCTTCCAATTTCAAGCTGCAAAGCACTTGCTGAATTGCAGGGAACGTCCGGGAGGCATTTGCTGTGCTGGCACACTTTCTCCTTCCTAGACAGAGTGGAAAAGCTTTTCCCTGCCGTGTAGGCGACAAGAGACGCATTAGACGGGCATCCGGAGCTGTCCGAAGGTAAGCGCCTGTTGCCGGCCTCTTTCGGCACAAGCCCCCGCTCCGGAGCGCACCGCGGCCGGCCGGAGGCTCTCTGCCGGCGAAGGTGCCGCGTCTCCGGCAAGGAAGCCTCAGCCGCTTCTTCTGCACACGGAGAGCGTGCTAGCTGCTGAAACGTGAAGAAAGAAGCTGCAGAACACTGGCACTGAGCGTGCAGCTTTCCAGCGGAGAGAAAAAGCTACTTGAACACTCTGCAAGCCTTTCCACTCCCAAAAACATGCACATGGAAGGAGCTGCTGCAAAAGCGATGCTGTGCTCGCTGCTGCTCCTCCTGAAGCTCTGGCTGCTAAATCGGAGGCTTTCCTTCCAATTTCAAGCTGCAAAGCACTTGCTGAATTGCAGGGAACGTCCGGGAGGCATTTGCTGTGCTGGCACACTTTCTCCTTCCTAGACAGAGTGGAAAAGCTTTTCCCTGCCGTGTAGGCGACAAGAGACGCATTAGACGGGCATCCGGAGCTGTCCGAAGGTAAGCGCCTGTTGCCGGCCTCTTTCGGCACAAGCCCCCGCTCCGGAGCGCACCGCGGCCGGCCGGAGGCTCTCTGCCGGCGAAGGTGCCTCGTCTCCGGCAAGGAAGCCTCAGCCGCTTCTCCTGCACACGGAGAGCGTGCTAGCTGCTGAAACGTGAAGAAAGAAGCTGCAGAACACTGGCACTGAGCGTGCAGCTTTCCAGCGGAGAGAAAAGCTACTTGAACACTCTGCAAGCCTTTCCACTCCCAAAAACATGCACATGGAAGGAGCTGCTGCAAAAGCGATGCTGTGCTCGCTGCTGCTCCTCCTGAAGCTCTGGCTGCTAAATCTGAGGCTTTCCTTCCAATTTCAAGCTGCAAAGCACTTGCTGAATTGCAGGGAACGTCCGGGAGGCATTTGCTGTGCTGGCACACTTTCTCCTTCCTAGACAGAGTGGAAAAGCTTTTCCCTGCCGTGTAGGCGACAAGAGACGCATTAGACGGGCATCCGGAGCTATCCGAAGGTAAGCGCCTGTTGCCGGCCTCTTTCGGCACAAGCCCCCGCTCCGGAGCGCACCGCGGCCGGCCGGAGGCTCTCTGCCGGCGAAGGTGCCTCGTCTCCGGCAAGGAAGCCTCAGCCGCTTCTCCTGCACACGGAGAGCGTGCTAGCTGCTGAAACGTGAAGAAAGAAGCTGCAGAACACTGGCACTGAGCGTGCAGCTTTCCAGCGGAGAGAAAAAGCTACTTGAACACTCTGCAAGCCTTTCCACTCCCAAAAACATGCACATGGAAGGAGCTGCTGCAAAAGCGATGCTGTGCTCGCTGCTGCTCCTCCTGAAGCTCTGGCTGCTAAATCTGAGGCTTTCCTTCCAATTTCAAGCTGCAAAGCACTTGCTGAATTGCAGGGAACGTCCGGGAGGCATTTGCTGTGCTGGCACACTTTCTCCTTCCTAGACAGAGTGGAAAAGCTTTTCCCTGCCGTGTAGGCGACAAGAGACGCATTAGACGGGCATCCGGAGCTGTCCGAAGGTAAGCGCCTGTTCCCGGCCTCTTTCGGCACAAGCCCCCGCTCCGGAGCGCACCGCGGCCGGCCGGAGGCTCTCTGCCGGCGAAGGTGCCTCGTCTCCGGCAAGGAAGCCTCAGCCGCTTCTCCTGCACACGGAGAGCGTGCTAGCTGCTGAAACGTGAAGAAAGAAGCTGCAGAACACTGGCACTGAGCGTGCAGCTTTCCAGCGGAGAGAAAAAGCTACTTGAACACTCTGCAAGCCTTTCCACTCCCAAAAACATGCACATGGAAGGAGCTGCTGCAAAAGCGATGCTGTGCTCGCTGCTGCTCCTCCTGAAGCTCTGGCTGCTAAATCTGAGGCTTTCCTTCCAATTTCAAGCTGCAAAGCACTTGCTGAATTGCAGGGAACGTCCGGGAGGCATTTGCTGTGCTGGCACACTTTCTCCTTCCTAGACAGAGTGGAAAAGCTTTTCCCTGCCGTGTAGGCGACAAGAGACGCATTAGACGGGCATCCGGAGCTGTCCGAAGGTAAGCGCCTGTTGCCGGCCTCTTTCGGCACAAGCCCCCGCTCCGGAGCGCACCGCGGCCGGCCGGAGGCTCTCTGCCGGCGAAGGTGCCTCGTCTCCGGCAAGGAAGCCTCAGCCGCTTCTCCTGCACACGGAGAGCGTGCTAGCTGCTGAAACGTGAAGAAAGAAGCTGCAGAACACTGGCACTGAGCGTGCAGCTTTCCAGCGGAGAGAAAAAGCTACTTGAACACTCTGCAAGCCTTTCCACTCCCAAAAACATGCACATGGAAGGAGCTGCTGCAAAAGCGATGCTGTGCTCGCTGCTGCTCCTCCTGAAGCTCTGGCTGCTAAATCTGAGGCTTTCCTTCCAATTTCAAGCTGCAAAGCACTTGCTGAATTGCAGGGAACGTCCGGGAGGCATTTGCTGTGCTGGCACACTTTCTCCTTCCTAGACAGAGTGGAAAAGCTTTTCCCTGCCGTGTAGGCGACAAGAGACGCATTAGACGGGCATCCGGAGCTGTCCGAAGGTAAGCGCCTGTTGCCGGCCTCTTTCGGCACAAGCCCCCGCTCCGGAGCGCACCGCGGCCGGCCGGAGGCTCTCTGCCGGCGAAGGTGCCTCGTCTCCGGCAAGGAAGCCTCAGCCGCTTCTCCTGCACACGGAGAGCGTGCTAGCTGCTGAAACGTGAAGAAAGAAGCTGCAGAACACTGGCACTGAGCGTGCAGCTTTCCAGCGGAGAGAAAAAGCTACTTGAACACTCTGCAAGCCTTTCCACTCCCAAAAACATGCACATGGAAGGAGCTGCTGCAAAAGCGATGCTGTGCTCGCTGCTGCTCCTCCTGAAGCTCTGGCTGCTAAATCGGAGGCTTTCCTTCCAATTTCAAGCTGCAAAGCACTTGCTGAATTGCAGGGAACGTCCGGGAGGCATTTGCTGTGCTGGCACACTTTCTCCTTCCTAGACAGAGTGGAAAAGCTTTTCCCTGCCGTGTAGGCGACAAGAGACGCATTAGACGGGCATCCGGAGCTGTCCGAAGGTAAGCGCCTGTTGCCGGCCTCTTTCGGCACAAGCCCCCGCTCCGGAGCGCACCGCGGCCGGCCGGAGGCTCTCTGCCGGCGAAGGTGCCTCGTCTCCGGCAAGGAAGCCTCAGCCGCTTCTCCTGCACACGGAGAGCGTGCTAGCTGCTGAAACGTGAAGAAAGAAGCTGCAGAACACTGGCACTGAGCGTGCAGCTTTCCAGCGGAGAGAAAAAGCTACTTGAACACTCTGCAAGCCTTTCCACTCCCAAAAACATGCACATGGAAGGAGCTGCTGCAAAAGCGATGCTGTGCTCGCTGCTGCTCCTCCTGAAGCTCTGGCTGCTAAATCTGAGGCTTTCCTTCCAATTTCAAGCTGCAAAGCACTTGCTGAATTGCAGGGAACGTCCGGGAGGCATTTGCTGTGCTGGCACACTTTCTCCTTCCTAGACAGAGTGGAAAAGCTTTTCCCTGCCGTGTAGGCGACAAGAGACGCATTAGACGGGCATCCGGAGCTGTCCGAAGGTAAGCGCCTGTTCCCGGCCTCTTTCGGCACAAGCCCCCGCTCCGGAGCGCACCGCGGCCGGCCGGAGGCTCTCTGCCGGCGAAGGTGCCTCGTCTCCGGCAAGGAAGCCTCAGCCGCTTCTCCTGCACACGGAGAGCGTGCTAGCTGCTGAAACGTGAAGAAAGAAGCTGCAGAACACTGGCACTGAGCGTGCAGCTTTCCAGCGGAGAGAAAAAGCTACTTGAACACTCTGCAAGCCTTTCCACTCCCAAAAACATGCACATGGAAGGAGCTGCTGCAAAAGCGATGCTGTGCTCGCTGCTGCTCCTCCTGAAGCTCTGGCTGCTAAATCGGAGGCTTTCCTTCCAATTTCAAGCTGCAAAGCACTTGCTGAATTGCAGGGAACGTCCGGGAGGCATTTGCTGTGCTGGCACACTTTCTCCTTCCTAGACAGAGTGGAAAAGCTTTTCCCTGCCGTGTAGGCGACAAGAGACGCATTAGACGGGCATCCGGAGCTGTCCGAAGGTAAGCGCCTGTTCCCGGCCTCTTTCGGCACAAGCCCCCGCTCCGGAGCGCACCGCGGCCGGCCGGAGGCTCTCTGCCGGCGAAGGTGCCTCGTCTCCGGCAAGGAAGCCTCAGCCGCTTCTCCTGCACACGGAGAGCGTGCTAGCTGCTGAAACGTGAAGAAAGAAGCTGCAGAACACTGGCACTGAGCGTGCAGCTTTCCAGCGGAGAGAAAAAGCTACTTGAACACTCTGCAAGCCTTTCCACTCCCAAAAACATGCACATGGAAGGAGCTGCTGCAAAAGCGATGCTGTGCTCGCTGCTGCTCCTCCTGAAGCTCTGGCTGCTAAATCTGAGGCTTTCCTTCCAATTTCAAGCTGCAAAGCACTTGCTGAATTGCAGGGAACGTCCGGGAGGCATTTGCTGTGCTGGCACACTTTCTCCTTCCTAGACAGAGTGGAAAAGCTTTTCCCTGCCGTGTAGGCGACAAGAGACGCATTAGACGGGCATCCGGAGCTATCCGAAGGTAAGCGCCTGTTGCCGGCCTCTTTCGGCACAAGCCCACGCTCCGGAGCGCACCGCGGCCGGCCGGAGGCTCTCTGCCGGCGAAGGTGCCTCGTCTCCGGCAAGGAAGCCTCAGCCGCTTCTCCTGCACACGGAGAGCGTGCTAGCTGCTGAAACGTGAAGAAAGAAGCTGCAGAACACTGGCACTGAGCGTGCAGCTTTCCAGCGGAGAGAAAAAGCTACTTGAACACTCTGCAAGCCTTTCCACTCCCAAAAACATGCACATGGAAGGAGCTGCTGCAAAAGCGATGCTGTGCTCGCTGCTGCTCCTCCTGAAGCTCTGGCTGCTAAATCTGAGGCTTTCCTTCCAATTTCAAGCTGCAAAGCACTTGCTGAATTGCAGGGAACGTCCGGGAGGCATTTGCTGTGCTGGCACACTTTCTCCTTCCTAGACAAAGTGGAAAAGCTTTTCCCTGCCGTGTAGGCGACAAGAGACGCATTAGACGGGCATCCGGAGCTGTCCGAAGGTAAGCGCCTGTTGCCGGCCTCTTTCGGCACAAGCCCCCGCTCCGGAGCGCACCGCGGCCGGCCGGAGGCTCTCTGCCGGCGAAGGTGCCTCGTCTCCGGCAAGGAAGCCTCAGCCGCTTCTCCTGCACACGGAGAGCGTGCTAGCTGCTGAAACGTGAAGAAAGAAGCTGCAGAACACTGGCACTGAGCGTGCAGCTTTCCAGCGGAGAGAAAAAGCTACTTGAACACTCTGCAAGCCTTTCCACTCCCAAAAACATGCACATGGAAGGAGCTGCTGCAAAAGCGATGCTGTGCTCGCTGCTGCTCCTCCTGAAGCTCTGGCTGCTAAATCGGAGGCTTTCCTTCCAATTTCAAGCTGCAAAGCACTTGCTGAATTGCAGGGAACGTCCGGGAGGCATTTGCTGTGCTGGCACACTTTCTCCTTCCTAGACAGAGTGGAAAAGCTTTTCCCTGCCGTGTAGGCGACAAGAGACGCATTAGACGGGCATCCGGAGCTGTCCGAAGGTAAGCGCCTGTTGCCGGCCTCTTTCGGCACAAGCCCCCGCTCCGGAGCGCACCGCGGCCGGCCGGAGGCTCTCTGCCGGCGAAGGTGCCTCGTCTCCGGCAAGGAAGCCTCAGCCGCTTCTCCTGCACACGGAGAGCGTGCTAGCTGCTGAAACGTGAAGAAAGAAGCTGCAGAACACTGGCACTGAGCGTGCAGCTTTCCAGCGGAGAGAAAAAGCTACTTGAACACTCTGCAAGCCTTTCCACTCCCAAAAACATGCACATGGAAGGAGCTGCTGCAAAAGCGATGCTGTGCTCGCTGCTGCTCCTCCTGAAGCTCTGGCTGCTAAATCTGAGGCTTTCCTTCCAATTTCAAGCTGCAAAGCACTTGCTGAATTGCAGGGAACGTCCGGGAGGCATTTGCTGTGCTGGCACACTTTCTCCTTCCTAGACAGAGTGGAAAAGCTTTTCCCTGCCGTGTAGGCGACAAGAGACGCATTAGACGGGCATCCGGAGCTGTCCGAAGGTAAGCGCCTGTTGCCGGCCTCTTTCGGCACAAGCCCCCGCTCCGGAGCGCACCGCGGCCGGCCGGAGGCTCTCTGCCGGCGAAGGTGCCTCGTCTCCGGCAAGGAAGCCTCAGCCGCTTCTCCTGCACACGGAGAGCGTGCTAGCTGCTGAAACGTGAAGAAAGAAGCTGCAGAACACTGGCACTGAGCGTGCAGCTTTCCAGCGGAGAGAAAAAGCTACTTGAACACTCTGCAAGCCTTTCCACTCCCAAAAACATGCACATGGAAGGAGCTGCTGCAAAAGCGATGCTGTGCTCGCTGCTGCTCCTCCTGAAGCTCTGGCTGCTAAATCGGAGGCTTTCCTTCCAATTTCAAGCTGCAAAGCACTTGCTGAATTGCAGGGAACGTCCGGGAGGCATTTGCTGTGCTGGCACACTTTCTCCTTCCTAGACAGAGTGGAAAAGCTTTTCCCTGCCGTGTAGGCGACAAGAGACGCATTAGACGGGCATCCGGAGCTGTCCGAAGGTAAGCGCCTGTTCCCGGCCTCTTTCGGCACAAGCCCCCGCTCCGGAGCGCACCGCGGCCGGCCGGAGGCTCTCTGCCGGCGAAGGTGCCTCGTCTCCGGCAAGGAAGCCTCAGCCGCTTCTCCTGCACACGGAGAGCGTGCTAGCTGCTGAAACGTGAAGAAAGAAGCTGCAGAACACTGGCACTGAGCGTGCAGCTTTCCAGCGGAGAGAAAAAGCTACTTGAACACTCTGCAAGCCTTTCCACTCCCAAAAACATGCACATGGAAGGAGCTGCTGCAAAAGCGATGCTGTGCTCGCTGCTGCTCCTCCTGAAGCTCTGGCTGCTAAATCTGAGGCTTTCCTTCCAATTTCAAGCTGCAAAGCACTTGCTGAATTGCAGGGAACGTCCGGGAGGCATTTGCTGTGCTGGCACACTTTCTCCTTCCTAGACAGAGTGGAAAAGCTTTTCCCTGCCGTGTAGGCGACAAGAGACGCATTAGACGGGCATCCGGAGCTGTCCGAAGGTAAGCGCCTGTTCCCGGCCTCTTTCGGCACAAGCCCCCGCTCCGGAGCGCACCGCGGCCGGCCGGAGGCTCTCTGCCGGCGAAGGTGCCTCGTCTCCGGCAAGGAAGCCTCAGCCGCTTCTCCTGCACACGGAGAGCGTGCTAGCTGCTGAAACGTGAAGAAAGAAGCTGCAGAACACTGGCACTGAGCGTGCAGCTTTCCAGCGGAGAGAAAAAGCTACTTGAACACTCTGCAAGCCTTTCCACTCCCAAAAACATGCACATGGAAGGAGCTGCTGCAAAAGCGATGCTGTGCTCGCTGCTGCTCCTCCTGAAGCTCTGGCTGCTAAATCGGAGGCTTTCCTTCCAATTTCAAGCTGCAAAGCACTTGCTGAATTGCAGGGAACGTCCGGGAGGCATTTGCTCTGCTGGCACACTTTCTCCTTCCTAGACAGAGTGGAAAAGCTTTTCCCTGCCGTGTAGGCGACAAGAGACGCATTAGACGGGCATCCGGAGCTGTCCGAAGGTAAGCGCCTGTTGCCGGCCTCTTTCGGCACAAGCCCCCGCTCCGGAGCGCACCGCGGCCGGCCGGAGGCTCTCTGCCGGCGAAGGTGCCTCGTCTCCGGCAAGGAAGCCTCAGCCGCTTCTCCTGCACACGGAGAGCGTGCTAGCTGCTGAAACGTGAAGAAAGAAGCTGCAGAACACTGGCACTGAGCGTGCAGCTTTCCAGCGGAGAGAAAAAGCTACTTGAACACTCTGCAAGCCTTTCCACTCCCAAAAACATGCACATGGAAGGAGCTGCTGCAAAAGCGATGCTGTGCTCGCTGCTGCTCCTCCTGAAGCTCTGGCTGCTAAATCTGAGGCTTTCCTTCCAATTTCAAGCTGCAAAGCACTTGCTGAATTGCAGGGAACGTCCGGGAGGCATTTGCTGTGCTGGCACACTTTCTCCTTCCTAGACAGAGTGGAAAAGCTTTTCCCTGCCGTGTAGGCGACAAGAGACGCATTAGACGGGCATCCGGAGCTGTCCGAAGGTAAGCGCCTGTTGCCGGCCTCTTTCGGCACAAGCCCCCGCTCCGGAGCGCACCGCGGCCGGCCGGAGGCTCTCTGCCGGCGAAGGTGCCTCGTCTCCGGCAAGGAAGCCTCAGCCGCTTCTCCTGCACACGGAGAGCGTGCTAGCTGCTGAAACGTGAAGAAAGAAGCTGCAGAACACTGGCACTGAGCGTGCAGCTTTCCAGCGGAGAGAAAAAGCTACTTGAACACTCTGCAAGCCTTTCCACTCCCAAAAACATGCACATGGAAGGAGCTGCTGCAAAAGCGATGCTGTGCTCGCTGCTGCTCCTCCTGAAGCTCTGGCTGCTAAATCTGAGGCTTTCCTTCCAATTTCAAGCTGCAAAGCACTTGCTGAATTGCAGGGAAAGTCCGGGAGGCATTTGCTGTGCTGGCACACTTTCTCCTTCCTAGACAGAGTGGAAAAGCTTTTCCCTGCCGTGTAGGCGACAAGAGACGCATTAGACGGGCATCCGGAGCTGTCCGAAGGTAAGCGCCTGTTGCCGGCCTCTTTCGGCACAAGCCCCCGCTCCGGAGCGCACCGCGGCCGGCCGGAGGCTCTCTGCCGGCGAAGGTGCCTCGTCTCCGGCAAGGAAGCCTCAGCCGCTTCTCCTGCACACGGAGAGCGTGCTAGCTGCTGAAACGTGAAGAAAGAAGCTGCAGAACACTGGCACTGAGCGTGCAGCTTTCCAGCGGAGAGAAAAAGCTACTTGAACACTCTGCAAGCCTTTCCACTCCCAAAAACATGCACATGGAAGGAGCTGCTGCAAAAGCGATGCTGTGCTCGCTGCTGCTCCTCCTGAAGCTCTGGCTGCTAAATCTGAGGCTTTCCTTCCAATTTCAAGCTGCAAAGCACTTGCTGAATTGCAGGGAACGTCCGGGAGGCATTTGCTGTGCTGGCACACTTTCTCCTTCCTAGACAGAGTGGAAAAGCTTTTCCCTGCCGTGTAGGCGACAAGAGACGCATTAGACGGGCATCCGGAGCTGTCCGAAGGTAAGCGCCTGTTGCCGGCCTCTTTCGGCACAAGCCCCCGCTCCGGAGCGCACCGCGGCCGGCCGGAGGCTCTCTGCCGGCGAAGGTGCCTCGTCTCCGGCAAGGAAGCCTCAGCCGCTTCTCCTGCACACGGAGAGCGTGCTAGCTGCTGAAACGTGAAGAAAGAAGCTGCAGAACACTGGCACTGAGCGTGCAGCTTTCCAGCGGAGAGAAAAAGCTACTTGAACACTCTGCAAGCCTTTCCACTCCCAAAAACATGCACATGGAAGGAGCTGCTGCAAAAGCGATGCTGTGCTCGCTGCTGCTCCTCCTGAAGCTCTGGCTGCTAAATCGGAGGCTTTCCTTCCAATTTCAAGCTGCAAAGCACTTGCTGAATTGCAGGGAACGTCCGGGAGGCATTTGCTGTGCTGGCACACTTTCTCCTTCCTAGACAGAGTGGAAAAGCTTTTCCCTGCCGTGTAGGCGACAAGAGACGCATTAGACGGGCATCCGGAGCTATCCGAAGGTAAGCGCCTGTTGCCGGCCTCTTTCGGCACAAGCCCCCGCTCCGGAGCGCACCGCGGCCGGCCGGAGGCTCTCTGCCGGCGAAGGTGCCTCGTCTCCGGCAAGGAAGCCTCAGCCGCTTCTCCTGCACACGGAGAGCGTGCTAGCTGCTGAAACGTGAAGAAAGAAGCTGCAGAACACTGGCACTGAGCGTGCAGCTTTCCAGCGGAGAGAAAAAGCTACTTGAACACTCTGCAAGCCTTTCCACTCCCAAAAACATGCACATGGAAGGAGCTGCTGCAAAAGCGATGCTGTGCTCGCTGCTGCTCCTCCTGAAGCTCTGGCTGCTAAATCGGAGGCTTTCCTTCCAATTTCAAGCTGCAAAGCACTTGCTGAATTGCAGGGAACGTCCGGGAGGCATTTGCTGTGCTGGCACACTTTCTCCTTCCTAGACAGAGTGGAAAAGCTTTTCCCTGCCGTGTAGGCGACAAGAGACGCATTAGACGGGCATCCGGAGCTATCCGAAGGTAAGCGCCTGTTGCCGGCCTCTTTCGGCACAAGCCCCCGCTCCGGAGCGCACCGCGGCCGGCCGGAGGCTCTCTGCCGGCGAAGGTGCCTCGTCTCCGGCAAGGAAGCCTCAGCCGCTTCTCCTGCACACGGAGAGCGTGCTAGCTGCTGAAACGTGAAGAAAGAAGCTGCAGAACACTGGCACTGAGCGTGCAGCTTTCCAGCGGAGAGAAAAAGCTACTTGAACACTCTGCAAGCCTTTCCACTCCCAAAAACATGCACATGGAAGGAGCTGCTGCAAAAGCGATGCTGTGCTCGCTGCTGCTCCTCCTGAAGCTCTGGCTGCTAAATCTGAGGCTTTCCTTCCAATTTCAAGCTGCAAAGCACTTGCTGAATTGCAGGGAACGTCCGGGAGGCATTTGCTGTGCTGGCACACTTTCTCCTTCCTAGACAGAGTGGAAAAGCTTTTCCCTGCCGTGTAGGCGACAAGAGACGCATTAGACGGGCATCCGGAGCTGTCCGAAGGTAAGCGCCTGTTCCCGGCCTCTTTCGGCACAAGCCCCCGCTCCGGAGCGCACCGCGGCCGGCCGGAGGCTCTCTGCCGGCGAAGGTGCCTCGTCTCCGGCAAGGAAGCCTCAGCCGCTTCTCCTGCACACGGAGAGCGTGCTAGCTGCTGAAACGTGAAGAAAGAAGCTGCAGAACACTGGCACTGAGCGTGCAGCTTTCCAGCGGAGAGAAAAAGCTACTTGAACACTCTGCAAGCCTTTCCACTCCCAAAAACATGCACATGGAAGGAGCTGCTGCAAAAGCGATGCTGTGCTCGCTGCTGCTCCTCCTGAAGCTCTGGCTGCTAAATCTGAGGCTTTCCTTCCAATTTCAAGCTGCAAAGCACTTGCTGAATTGCAGGGAACGTCCGGGAGGCATTTGCTGTGCTGGCACACTTTCTCCTTCCTAGACAGAGTGGAAAAGCTTTTCCCTGCCGTGTAGGCGACAAGAGACGCATTAGACGGGCATCCGGAGCTGTCCGAAGGTAAGCGCCTGTTCCCGGCCTCTTTCGGCACAAGCCCCCGCTCCGGAGCGCACCGCGGCCGGCCGGAGGCTCTCTGCCGGCGAAGGTGCCTCGTCTCCGGCAAGGAAGCCTCAGCCGCTTCTCCTGCACACGGAGAGCGTGCTAGCTGCTGAAACGTGAAGAAAGAAGCTGCAGAACACTGGCACTGAGCGTGCAGCTTTCCAGCGGAGAGAAAAAGCTACTTGAACACTCTGCAAGCCTTTCCACTCCCAAAAACATGCACATGGAAGGAGCTGCTGCAAAAGCGATGCTGTGCTCGCTGCTGCTCCTCCTGAAGCTCTGGCTGCTAAATCGGAGGCTTTCCTTCCAATTTCAAGCTGCAAAGCACTTGCTGAATTGCAGGGAACGTCCGGGAGGCATTTGCTGTGCTGGCACACTTTCTCCTTCCTAGACAGAGTGGAAAAGCTTTTCCCTGCCGTGTAGGCGACAAGAGACGCATTAGACGGGCATCCGGAGCTGTCCGAAGGTAAGCGCCTGTTGCCGGCCTCTTTCGGCACAAGCCCCCGCTCCGGAGCGCACCGCGGCCGGCCGGAGGCTCTCTGCCGGCGAAGGTGCCTCGTCTCCGGCAAGGAAGCCTCAGCCGCTTCTCCTGCACACGGAGAGCGTGCTAGCTGCTGAAACGTGAAGAAAGAAGCTGCAGAACACTGGCACTGAGCGTGCAGCTTTCCAGCGGAGAGAAAAAGCTACTTGAACACTCTGCAAGCCTTTCCACTCCCAAAAACATGCACATGGAAGGAGCTGCTGCAAAAGCGATGCTGTGCTCGCTGCTGCTCCTCCTGAAGCTCTGGCTGCTAAATCGGAGGCTTTCCTTCCAATTTCAAGCTGCAAAGCACTTGCTGAATTGCAGGGAACGTCCGGGAGGCATTTGCTGTGCTGGCACACTTTCTCCTTCCTAGACAGAGTGGAAAAGCTTTTCCCTGCCGTGTAGGCGACAAGAGACGCATTAGACGGGCATCCGGAGCTATCCGAAGGTAAGCGCCTGTTGCCGGCCTCTTTCGGCACAAGCCCCCGCTCCGGAGCGCACCGCGGCCGGCCGGAGGCTCTCTGCCGGCGAAGGTGCCTCGTCTCCGGCAAGGAAGCCTCAGCCGCTTCTCCTGCACACGGAGAGCGTGCTAGCTGCTGAAACGTGAAGAAAGAAGCTGCAGAACACTGGCACTGAGCGTGCAGCTTTCCAGCGGAGAGAAAAAGCTACTTGAACACTCTGCAAGCCTTTCCACTCCCAAAAACATGCACATGGAAGGAGCTGCTGCAAAAGCGATGCTGTGCTCGCTGCTGCTCCTCCTGAAGCTCTGGCTGCTAAATCGGAGGCTTTCCTTCCAATTTCAAGCTGCAAAGCACTTGCTGAATTGCAGGGAACGTCCGGGAGGCATTTGCTGTGCTGGCACACTTTCTCCTTCCTAGACAGAGTGGAAAAGCTTTTCCCTGCCGTGTAGGCGACAAGAGACGCATTAGACGGGCATCCGGAGCTGTCCGAAGGTAAGCGCCTGTTGCCGGCCTCTTTCGGCACAAGCCCCCGCTCCGGAGCGCACCGCGGCCGGCCGGAGGCTCTCTGCCGGCGAAGGTGCCTCGTCTCCGGCAAGGAAGCCTCAGCCGCTTCTCCTGCACACGGAGAGCGTGCTAGCTGCTGAAACGTGAAGAAAGAAGCTGCAGAACACTGGCACTGAGCGTGCAGCTTTCCAGCGGAGAGAAAAAGCTACTTGAACACTCTGCAAGCCTTTCCACTCCCAAAAACATGCACATGGAAGGAGCTGCTGCAAAAGCGATGCTGTGCTCGCTGCTGCTCCTCCTGAAGCTCTGGCTGCTAAATCTGAGGCTTTCCTTCCAATTTCAAGCTGCAAAGCACTTGCTGAATTGCAGGGAACGTCCGGGAGGCATTTGCTGTGCTGGCACACTTTCTGCTTCCTAGACAAAGTGGAAAAGCTTTTCCCTGCCGTGTAGGCGACAAGAGACGCATTAGACGGGCATCCGGAGCTGTCCGAAGGTAAGCGCCTGTTGCCGGCCTCTTTCGGCACAAGCCCCCGCTCCGGAGCGCACCGCGGCCGGCCGGAGGCTCTCTGCCGGCGAAGGTGCCTCGTCTCCGGCAAGGAAGCCTCAGCCGCTTCTCCTGCACACGGAGAGCGTGCTAGCTGCTGAAACGTGAAGAAAGAAGCTGCAGAACACTGGCACTGAGCGTGCAGCTTTCCAGCGGAGAGAAAAAGCTACTTGAACACTCTGCAAGCCTTTCCACTCCCAAAAACATGCACATGGAAGGAGCTGCTGCAAAAGCGATGCTGTGCTCGCTGCTGCTCCTCCTGAAGCTCTGGCTGCTAAATCGGAGGCTTTCCTT
Source organism: Fringilla coelebs (assembly GCF_963513975.1). Taxonomy (NCBI): domain Eukaryota; kingdom Metazoa; phylum Chordata; class Aves; order Passeriformes; family Fringillidae; genus Fringilla; species Fringilla coelebs. The sequence continues at coordinate 26,037 of NW_028167384.1, read as the reverse complement.
CCAATTTCAAGCTGCAAAGCACTTGCTGAATTGCAGGGAACGTCCGGGAGGCATTTGCTGTGCTGGCACACTTTCTCCTTCCTAGACAGAGTGGAAAAGCTTTTCCCTGCCGTGTAGGCGACAAGAGACGCATTAGACGGGCATCCGGAGCTATCCGAAGGTAAGCGCCTGTTCCCGGCCTCTTTCGGCACAAGCCCCCGCTCCGGAGCGCACCGCGGCCGGCCGGAGGCTCTCTGCCGGCGAAGGTGCCTCGTCTCCGGCAAGGAAGCCTCAGCCGCTTCTCCTGCACACGGAGAGCGTGCTAGCTGCTGAAACGTGAAGAAAGAAGCTGCAGAACACTGGCACTGAGCGTGCAGCTTTCCAGCGGAGAGAAAAAGCTACTTGAACACTCTGCAAGCCTTTCCACTCCCAAAAACATGCACATGGAAGGAGCTGCTGCAAAAGCGATGCTGTGCTCGCTGCTGCTCCTCCTGAAGCTCTGGCTGCTAAATCTGAGGCTTTCCTTCCAATTTCAAGCTGCAAAGCACTTGCTGAATTGCAGGGAACGTCCGGGAGGCATTTGCTGTGCTGGCACACTTTCTCCTTCCTAGACAGAGTGGAAAAGCTTTTCCCTGCCGTGTAGGCGACAAGAGACGCATTAGACGGGCATCCGGAGCTGTCCGAAGGTAAGCGCCTGTTCCCGGCCTCTTTCGGCACAAGCCCCCGCTCCGGAGCGCACCGCGGCCGGCCGGAGGCTCTCTGCCGGCGAAGGTGCCTCGTCTCCGGCAAGGAAGCCTCAGCCGCTTCTCCTGCACACGGAGAGCGTGCTAGCTGCTGAAACGTGAAGAAAGAAGCTGCAGAACACTGGCACTGAGCGTGCAGCTTTCCAGCGGAGAGAAAAAGCTACTTGAACACTCTGCAAGCCTTTCCACTCCCAAAAACATGCACATGGAAGGAGCTGCTGCAAAAGCGATGCTGTGCTCGCTGCTGCTCCTCCTGAAGCTCTGGCTGCTAAATCTGAGGCTTTCCTTCCAATTTCAAGCTGCAAAGCACTTGCTGAATTGCAGGGAACGTCCGGGAGGCATTTGCTGTGCTGGCACACTTTCTCCTTCCTAGACAGAGTGGAAAAGCTTTTCCCTGCCGTGTAGGCGACAAGAGACGCATTAGACGGGCATCCGGAGCTGTCCGAAGGTAAGCGCCTGTTCCCGGCCTCTTTCGGCACAAGCCCCCGCTCCGGAGCGCACCGCGGCCGGCCGGAGGCTCTCTGCCGGCGAAGGTGCCTCGTCTCCGGCAAGGAAGCCTCAGCCGCTTCTCCTGCACACGGAGAGCGTGCTAGCTGCTGAAACGTGAAGAAAGAAGCTGCAGAACACTGGCACTGAGCGTGCAGCTTTCCAGCGGAGAGAAAAAGCTACTTGAACACTCTGCAAGCCTTTCCACTCCCAAAAACATGCACATGGAAGGAGCTGCTGCAAAAGCGATGCTGTGCTCGCTGCTGCTCCTCCTGAAGCTCTGGCTGCTAAATCTGAGGCTTTCCTTCCAATTTCAAGCTGCAAAGCACTTGCTGAATTGCAGGGAACGTCCGGGAGGCATTTGCTGTGCTGGCACACTTTCTCCTTCCTAGACAGAGTGGAAAAGCTTTTCCCTGCCGTGTAGGCGACAAGAGACGCATTAGACGGGCATCCGGAGCTGTCCGAAGGTAAGCGCCTGTTGCCGGCCTCTTTCGGCACAAGCCCCCGCTCCGGAGCGCACCGCGGCCGGCCGGAGGCTCTCTGCCGGCGAAGGTGCCTCGTCTCCGGCAAGGAAGCCTCAGCCGCTTCTCCTGCACACGGAGAGCGTGCTAGCTGCTGAAACGTGAAGAAAGAAGCTGCAGAACACTGGCACTGAGCGTGCAGCTTTCCAGCGGAGAGAAAAAGCTACTTGAACACTCTGCAAGCCTTTCCACTCCCAAAAACATGCACATGGAAGGAGCTGCTGCAAAAGCGATGCTGTGCTCGCTGCTGCTCCTCCTGAAGCTCTGGCTGCTAAATCGGAGGCTTTCCTTCCAATTTCAAGCTGCAAAGCACTTGCTGAATTGCAGGGAACGTCCGGGAGGCATTTGCTGTGCTGGCACACTTTCTCCTTCCTAGACAGAGTGGAAAAGCTTTTCCCTGCCGTGTAGGCGACAAGAGACGCATTAGACGGGCATCCGGAGCTATCCGAAGGTAAGCGCCTGTTGCCGGCCTCTTTCGGCACAAGCCCCCGCTCCGGAGCGCACCGCGGCCGGCCGGAGGCTCTCTGCCGGCGAAGGTGCCTCGTCTCCGGCAAGGAAGCCTCAGCCGCTTCTCCTGCACACGGAGAGCGTGCTAGCTGCTGAAACGTGAAGAAAGAAGCTGCAGAACACTGGCACTGAGCGTGCAGCTTTCCAGCGGAGAGAAAAAGCTACTTGAACACTCTGCAAGCCTTTCCACTCCCAAAAACATGCACATGGAAGGAGCTGCTGCAAAAGCGATGCTGTGCTCGCTGCTGCTCCTCCTGAAGCTCTGGCTGCTAAATCGGAGGCTTTCCTTCCAATTTCAAGCTGCAAAGCACTTGCTGAATTGCAGGGAACGTCCGGGAGGCATTTGCTGTGCTGGCACACTTTCTCCTTCCTAGACAGAGTGGAAAAGCTTTTCCCTGCCGTGTAGGCGACAAGAGACGCATTAGACGGGCATCCGGAGCTATCCGAAGGTAAGCGCCTGTTGCCGGCCTCTTTCGGCACAAGCCCCCGCTCCGGAGCGCACCGCGGCCGGCCGGAGGCTCTCTGCCGGCGAAGGTGCCTCGTCTCCGGCAAGGAAGCCTCAGCCGCTTCTCCTGCACACGGAGAGCGTGCTAGCTGCTGAAACGTGAAGAAAGAAGCTGCAGAACACTGGCACTGAGCGTGCAGCTTTCCAGCGGAGAGAAAAAGCTACTTGAACACTCTGCAAGCCTTTCCACTCCCAAAAACATGCACATGGAAGGAGCTGCTGCAAAAGCGATGCTGTGCTCGCTGCTGCTCCTCCTGAAGCTCTGGCTGCTAAATCTGAGGCTTTCCTTCCAATTTCAAGCTGCAAAGCACTTGCTGAATTGCAGGGAACGTCCGGGAGGCATTTGCTGTGCTGGCACACTTTCTGCTTCCTAGACAAAGTGGAAAAGCTTTTCCCTGCCGTGTAGGCGACAAGAGACGCATTAGACGGGCATCCGGAGCTGTCCGAAGGTAAGCGCCTGTTGCCGGCCTCTTTCGGCACAAGCCCCCGCTCCGGAGCGCACCGCGGCCGGCCGGAGGCTCTCTGCCGGCGAAGGTGCCTCGTCTCCGGCAAGGAAGCCTCAGCCGCTTCTCCTGCACACGGAGAGCGTGCTAGCTGCTGAAACGTGAAGAAAGAAGCTGCAGAACACTGGCACTGAGCGTGCAGCTTTCCAGCGGAGAGAAAAAGCTACTTGAACACTCTGCAAGCCTTTCCACTCCCAAAAACATGCACATGGAAGGAGCTGCTGCAAAAGCGATGCTGTGCTCGCTGCTGCTCCTCCTGAAGCTCTGGCTGCTAAATCTGAGGCTTTCCTTCCAATTTCAAGCTGCAAAGCACTTGCTGAATTGCAGGGAACGTCCGGGAGGCATTTGCTGTGCTGGCACACTTTCTCCTTCCTAGACAGAGTGGAAAAGCTTTTCCCTGCCGTGTAGGCGACAAGAGACGCATTAGACGGGCATCCGGAGCTGTCCGAAGGTAAGCGCCTGTTGCCGGCCTCTTTCGGCACAAGCCCCCGCTCCGGAGCGCACCGCGGCCGGCCGGAGGCTCTCTGCCGGCGAAGGTGCCTCGTCTCCGGCAAGGAAGCCTCAGCCGCTTCTCCTGCACACGGAGAGCGTGCTAGCTGCTGAAACGTGAAGAAAGAAGCTGCAGAACACTGGCACTGAGCGTGCAGCTTTCCAGCGGAGAGAAAAAGCTACTTGAACACTCTGCAAGCCTTTCCACTCCCAAAAACATGCACATGGAAGGAGCTGCTGCAAAAGCGATGCTGTGCTCGCTGCTGCTCCTCCTGAAGCTCTGGCTGCTAAATCTGAGGCTTTCCTTCCAATTTCAAGCTGCAAAGCACTTGCTGAATTGCAGGGAACGTCCGGGAGGCATTTGCTGTGCTGGCACACTTTCTCCTTCCTAGACAGAGTGGAAAAGCTTTTCCCTGCCGTGTAGGCGACAAGAGACGCATTAGACGGGCATCCGGAGCTGTCCGAAGGTAAGCGCCTGTTGCCGGCCTCTTTCGGCACAAGCCCCCGCTCCGGAGCGCACCGCGGCCGGCCGGAGGCTCTCTGCCGGCGAAGGTGCCTCGTCTCCGGCAAGGAAGCCTCAGCCGCTTCTCCTGCACACGGAGAGCGTGCTAGCTGCTGAAACGTGAAGAAAGAAGCTGCAGAACACTGGCACTGAGCGTGCAGCTTTCCAGCGGAGAGAAAAAGCTACTTGAACACTCTGCAAGCCTTTCCACTCCCAAAAACATGCACATGGAAGGAGCTGCTGCAAAAGCGATGCTGTGCTCGCTGCTGCTCCTCCTGAAGCTCTGGCTGCTAAATCGGAGGCTTTCCTTCCAATTTCAAGCTGCAAAGCACTTGCTGAATTGCAGGGAACGTCCGGGAGGCATTTGCTCTGCTGGCACACTTTCTCCTTCCTAGACAGAGTGGAAAAGCTTTTCCCTGCCGTGTAGGCGACAAGAGACGCATTAGACGGGCATCCGGAGCTGTCCGAAGGTAAGCGCCTGTTGCCGGCCTCTTTCGGCACAAGCCCCCGCTCCGGAGCGCACCGCGGCCGGCCGGAGGCTCTCTGCCGGCGAAGGTGCCTCGTCTCCGGCAAGGAAGCCTCAGCCGCTTCTCCTGCACACGGAGAGCGTGCTAGCTGCTGAAACGTGAAGAAAGAAGCTGCAGAACACTGGCACTGAGCGTGCAGCTTTCCAGCGGAGAGAAAAAGCTACTTGAACACTCTGCAAGCCTTTCCACTCCCAAAAACATGCACATGGAAGGAGCTGCTGCAAAAGCGATGCTGTGCTCGCTGCTGCTCCTCCTGAAGCTCTGGCTGCTAAATCTGAGGCTTTCCTTCCAATTTCAAGCTGCAAAGCACTTGCTGAATTGCAGGGAACGTCCGGGAGGCATTTGCTGTGCTGGCACACTTTCTCCTTCCTAGACAGAGTGGAAAAGCTTTTCCCTGCCGTGTAGGCGACAAGAGACGCATTAGACGGGCATCCGGAGCTGTCCGAAGGTAAGCGCCTGTTGCCGGCCTCTTTCGGCACAAGCCCCCGCTCCGGAGCGCACCGCGGCCGGCCGGAGGCTCTCTGCCGGCGAAGGTGCCTCGTCTCCGGCAAGGAAGCCTCAGCCGCTTCTCCTGCACACGGAGAGCGTGCTAGCTGCTGAAACGTGAAGAAAGAAGCTGCAGAACACTGGCACTGAGCGTGCAGCTTTCCAGCGGAGAGAAAAAGCTACTTGAACACTCTGCAAGCCTTTCCACTGCCAAAAACATGCACATGGAAGGAGCTGCTGCAAAAGCGATGCTGTGCTCGCTGCTGCTCCTCCTGAAGCTCTGGCTGCTAAATCGGAGGCTTTCCTTCCAATTTCAAGCTGCAAAGCACTTGCTGAATTGCAGGGAACGTCCGGGAGGCATTTGCTGTGCTGGCACACTTTCTCCTTCCTAGACAGAGTGGAAAAGCTTTTCCCTGCCGTGTAGGCGACAAGAGACGCATTAGACGGGCATCCGGAGCTGTCCGAAGGTAAGCGCCTGTTGCCGGCCTCTTTCGGCACAAGCCCCCGCTCCGGAGCGCACCGCGGCCGGCCGGAGGCTCTCTGCCGGCGAAGGTGCCTCGTCTCCGGCAAGGAAGCCTCAGCCGCTTCTCCTGCACACGGAGAGCGTGCTAGCTGCTGAAACGTGAAGAAAGAAGCTGCAGAACACTGGCACTGAGCGTGCAGCTTTCCAGCGGAGAGAAAAAGCTACTTGAACACTCTGCAAGCCTTTCCACTCCCAAAAACATGCACATGGAAGGAGCTGCTGCAAAAGCGATGCTGTGCTCGCTGCTGCTCCTCCTGAAGCTCTGGCTGCTAAATCTGAGGCTTTCCTTCCAATTTCAAGCTGCAAAGCACTTGCTGAATTGCAGGGAACGTCCGGGAGGCATTTGCTGTGCTGGCACACTTTCTCCTTCCTAGACAGAGTGGAAAAGCTTTTCCCTGCCGTGTAGGCGACAAGAGACGCATTAGACGGGCATCCGGAGCTGTCCGAAGGTAAGCGCCTGTTGCCGGCCTCTTTCGGCACAAGCCCCCGCTCCGGAGCGCACCGCGGCCGGCCGGAGGCTCTCTGCCGGCGAAGGTGCCTCGTCTCCGGCAAGGAAGCCTCAGCCGCTTCTCCTGCACACGGAGAGCGTGCTAGCTGCTGAAACGTGAAGAAAGAAGCTGCAGAACACTGGCACTGAGCGTGCAGCTTTCCAGCGGAGAGAAAAAGCTACTTGAACACTCTGCAAGCCTTTCCACTCCCAAAAACATGCACATGGAAGGAGCTGCTGCAAAAGCGATGCTGTGCTCGCTGCTGCTCCTCCTGAAGCTCTGGCTGCTAAATCTGAGGCTTTCCTTCCAATTTCAAGCTGCAAAGCACTTGCTGAATTGCAGGGAAAGTCCGGGAGGCATTTGCTGTGCTGGCACACTTTCTCCTTCCTAGACAGAGTGGAAAAGCTTTTCCCTGCCGTGTAGGCGACAAGAGACGCATTAGACGGGCATCCGGAGCTGTCCGAAGGTAAGCGCCTGTTCCCGGCCTCTTTCGGCACAAGCCCCCGCTCCGGAGCGCACCGCGGCCGGCCGGAGGGTCTCTGCCGGCGAAGGTGCCTCGTCTCCGGCAAGGAAGCCTCAGCCGCTTCTCCTGCACACGGAGAGCGTGCTAGCTGCTGAAACGTGAAGAAAGAAGCTGCAGAACACTGGCACTGAGCGTGCAGCTTTCCAGCGGAGAGAAAAAGCTACTTGAACACTCTGCAAGCCTTTCCACTCCCAAAAACATGCACATGGAAGGAGCTGCTGCAAAAGCGATGCTGTGCTCGCTGCTGCTCCTCCTGAAGCTCTGGCTGCTAAATCTGAGGCTTTCCTTCCAATTTCAAGCTGCAAAGCACTTGCTGAATTGCAGGGAACGTCCGGGAGGCATTTGCTGTGCTGGCACACTTTCTCCTTCCTAGACAGAGTGGAAAAGCTTTTCCCTGCCGTGTAGGCGACAAGAGACGCATTAGACGGGCATCCGGAGCTGTCCGAAGGTAAGCGCCTGTTGCCGGCCTCTTTCGGCACAAGCCCCCGCTCCGGAGCGCACCGCGGCCGGCCGGAGGCTCTCTGCCGGCGAAGGTGCCTCGTCTCCGGCAAGGAAGCCTCAGCCGCTTCTCCTGCACACGGAGAGCGTGCTAGCTGCTGAAACGTGAAGAAAGAAGCTGCAGAACACTGGCACTGAGCGTGCAGCTTTCCAGCGGAGAGAAAAAGCTACTTGAACACTCTGCAAGCCTTTCCACTCCCAAAAACATGCACATGGAAGGAGCTGCTGCAAAAGCGATGCTGTGCTCGCTGCTGCTCCTCCTGAAGCTCTGGCTGCTAAATCTGAGGCTTTCCTTCCAATTTCAAGCTGCAAAGCACTTGCTGAATTGCAGGGAACGTCCGGGAGGCATTTGCTGTGCTGGCACACTTTCTCCTTCCTAGACAGAGTGGAAAAGCTTTTCCCTGCCGTGTAGGCGACAAGAGACGCATTAGACGGGCATCCGGAGCTGTCCGAAGGTAAGCGCCTGTTGCCGGCCTCTTTCGGCACAAGCCCCCGCTCCGGAGCGCACCGCGGCCGGCCGGAGGCTCTCTGCCGGCGAAGGTGCCTCGTCTCCGGCAAGGAAGCCTCAGCCGCTTCTCCTGCACACGGAGAGCGTGCTAGCTGCTGAAACGTGAAGAAAGAAGCTGCAGAACACTGGCACTGAGCGTGCAGCTTTCCAGCGGAGAGAAAAAGCTACTTGAACACTCTGCAAGCCTTTCCACTCCCAAAAACATGCACATGGAAGGAGCTGCTGCAAAAGCGATGCTGTGCTCGCTGCTGCTCCTCCTGAAGCTCTGGCTGCTAAATCTGAGGCTTTCCTTCCAATTTCAAGCTGCAAAGCACTTGCTGAATTGCAGGGAACGTCCGGGAGGCATTTGCTGTGCTGGCACACTTTCTCCTTCCTAGACAGAGTGGAAAAGCTTTTCCCTGCCGTGTAGGCGACAAGAGACGCATTAGACGGGCATCCGGAGCTGTCCGAAGGTAAGCGCCTGTTCCCGGCCTCTTTCGGCACAAGCCCCCGCTCCGGAGCGCACCGCGGCCGGCCGGAGGCTCTCTGCCGGCGAAGGTGCCGCGTCTCCGGCAAGGAAGCCTCAGCCGCTTCTCCTGCACACGGAGAGCGTGCTAGCTGCTGAAACGTGAAGAAAGAAGCTGCAGAACACTGGCACTGAGCGTGCAGCTTTCCAGCGGAGAGAAAAAGCTACTTGAACACTCTGCAAGCCTTTCCACTCCCAAAAACATGCACATGGAAGGAGCTGCTGCAAAAGCGATGCTGTGCTCGCTGCTGCTCCTCCTGAAGCTCTGGCTGCTAAATCGGAGGCTTTCCTTCCAATTTCAAGCTGCAAAGCACTTGCTGAATTGCAGGGAACGTCCGGGAGGCATTTGCTGTGCTGGCACACTTTCTCCTTCCTAGACAGAGTGGAAAAGCTTTTCCCTGCCGTGTAGGCGACAAGAGACGCATTAGACGGGCATCCGGAGCTGTCCGAAGGTAAGCGCCTGTTGCCGGCCTCTTTCGGCACAAGCCCCCGCTCCGGAGCGCACCGCGGCCGGCCGGAGGCTCTCTGCCGGCGAAGGTGCCTCGTCTCCGGCAAGGAAGCCTCAGCCGCTTCTCCTGCACACGGAGAGCGTGCTAGCTGCTGAAACGTGAAGAAAGAAGCTGCAGAACACTGGCACTGAGCGTGCAGCTTTCCAGCGGAGAGAAAAAGCTACTTGAACACTCTGCAAGCCTTTCCACTCCCAAAAACATGCACATGGAAGGAGCTGCTGCAAAAGCGATGCTGTGCTCGCTGCTGCTCCTCCTGAAGCTCTGGCTGCTAAATCTGAGGCTTTCCTTCCAATTTCAAGCTGCAAAGCACTTGCTGAATTGCAGGGAACGTCCGGGAGGCATTTGCTGTGCTGGCACACTTTCTCCTTCCTAGACAGAGTGGAAAAGCTTTTCCCTGCCGTGTAGGCGACAAGAGACGCATTAGACGGGCATCCGGAGCTGTCCGAAGGTAAGCGCCTGTTCCCGGCCTCTTTCGGCACAAGCCCCCGCTCCGGAGCGCACCGCGGCCGGCCGGAGGCTCTCTGCCGGCGAAGGTGCCTCGTCTCCGGCAAGGAAGCCTCAGCCGCTTCTCCTGCACACGGAGAGCGTGCTAGCTGCTGAAACGTGAAGAAAGAAGCTGCAGAACACTGGCACTGAGCGTGCAGCTTTCCAGCGGAGAGAAAAAGCTACTTGAACACTCTGCAAGCCTTTCCACTCCCAAAAACATGCACATGGAAGGAGCTGCTGCAAAAGCGATGCTGTGCTCGCTGCTGCTCCTCCTGAAGCTCTGGCTGCTAAATCTGAGGCTTTCCTTCCAATTTCAAGCTGCAAAGCACTTGCTGAATTGCAGGGAACGTCCGGGAGGCATTTGCTGTGCTGGCACACTTTCTCCTTCCTAGACAGAGTGGAAAAGCTTTTCCCTGCCGTGTAGGCGACAAGAGACGCATTAGACGGGCATCCGGAGCTGTCCGAAGGTAAGCGCCTGTTCCCGGCCTCTTTCGGCACAAGCCCCCGCTCCGGAGCGCACCGCGGCCGGCCGGAGGCTCTCTGCCGGCGAAGGTGCCGCGTCTCCGGCAAGGAAGCCTCAGCCGCTTCTCCTGCACACGGAGAGCGTGCTAGCTGCTGAAACGTGAAGAAAGAAGCTGCAGAACACTGGCACTGAGCGTGCAGCTTTCCAGCGGAGAGAAAAAGCTACTTGAACACTCTGCAAGCCTTTCCACTCCCAAAAACATGCACATGGAAGGAGCTGCTGCAAAAGCGATGCTGTGCTCGCTGCTGCTCCTCCTGAAGCTCTGGCTGCTAAATCTGAGGCTTTCCTTCCAATTTCAAGCTGCAAAGCACTTGCTGAATTGCAGGGAACGTCCGGGAGGCATTTGCTGTGCTGGCACACTTTCTCCTTCCTAGACAGAGTGGAAAAGCTTTTCCCTGCCGTGTAGGCGACAAGAGACGCATTAGACGGGCATCCGGAGCTGTCCGAAGGTAAGCGCCTGTTGCCGGCCTCTTTCGGCACAAGCCCCCGCTCCGGAGCGCACCGCGGCCGGCCGGAGGCTCTCTGCCGGCGAAGGTGCCTCGTCTCCGGCAAGGAAGCCTCAGCCGCTTCTCCTGCACACGGAGAGCGTGCTAGCTGCTGAAACGTGAAGAAAGAAGCTGCAGAACACTGGCACTGAGCGTGCAGCTTTCCAGCGGAGAGAAAAAGCTACTTGAACACTCTGCAAGCCTTTCCACTCCCAAAAACATGCACATGGAAGGAGCTGCTGCAAAAGCGATGCTGTGCTCGCTGCTGCTCCTCCTGAAGCTCTGGCTGCTAAATCTGAGGCTTTCCTTCCAATTTCAAGCTGCAAAGCACTTGCTGAATTGCAGGGAACGTCCGGGAGGCATTTGCTGTGCTGGCACACTTTCTCCTTCCTAGACAGAGTGGAAAAGCTTTTCCCTGCCGTGTAGGCGACAAGAGACGCATTAGACGGGCATCCGGAGCTGTCCGAAGGTAAGCGCCTGTTGCCGGCCTCTTTCGGCACAAGCCCCCGCTCCGGAGCGCACCGCGGCCGGCCGGAGGCTCTCTGCCGGCGAAGGTGCCTCGTCTCCGGCAAGGAAGCCTCAGCCGCTTCTCCTGCACACGGAGAGCGTGCTAGCTGCTGAAACGTGAAGAAAGAAGCTGCAGAACACTGGCACTGAGCGTGCAGCTTTCCAGCGGAGAGAAAAAGCTACTTGAACACTCTGCAAGCCTTTCCACTCCCAAAAACATGCACATGGAAGGAGCTGCTGCAAAAGCGATGCTGTGCTCGCTGCTGCTCCTCCTGAAGCTCTGGCTGCTAAATCGGAGGCTTTCCTTCCAATTTCAAGCTGCAAAGCACTTGCTGAATTGCAGGGAACGTCCGGGAGGCATTTGCTGTGCTGGCACACTTTCTCCTTCCTAGACAGAGTGGAAAAGCTTTTCCCTGCCGTGTAGGCGACAAGAGACGCATTAGACGGGCATCCGGAGCTGTCCGAAGGTAAGCGCCTGTTGCCGGCCTCTTTCGGCACAAGCCCCCGCTCCGGAGCGCACCGCGGCCGGCCGGAGGCTCTCTGCCGGCGAAGGTGCCTCGTCTCCGGCAAGGAAGCCTCAGCCGCTTCTCCTGCACACGGAGAGCGTGCTAGCTGCTGAAACGTGAAGAAAGAAGCTGCAGAACACTGGCACTGAGCGTGCAGCTTTCCAGCGGAGAGAAAAAGCTACTTGAACACTCTGCAAGCCTTTCCACTCCCAAAAACATGCACATGGAAGGAGCTGCTGCAAAAGCGATGCTGTGCTCGCTGCTGCTCCTCCTGAAGCTCTGGCTGCTAAATCTGAGGCTTTCCTTCCAATTTCAAGCTGCAAAGCACTTGCTGAATTGCAGGGAACGTCCGGGAGGCATTTGCTGTGCTGGCACACTTTCTCCTTCCTAGACAGAGTGGAAAAGCTTTTCCCTGCCGTGTAGGCGACAAGAGACGCATTAGACGGGCATCCGGAGCTGTCCGAAGGTAAGCGCCTGTTCCCGGCCTCTTTCGGCACAAGCCCCCGCTCCGGAGCGCACCGCGGCCGGCCGGAGGCTCTCTGCCGGCGAAGGTGCCTCGTCTCCGGCAAGGAAGCCTCAGCCGCTTCTCCTGCACACGGAGAGCGTGCTAGCTGCTGAAACGTGAAGAAAGAAGCTGCAGAACACTGGCACTGAGCGTGCAGCTTTCCAGCGGAGAGAAAAAGCTACTTGAACACTCTGCAAGCCTTTCCACTCCCAAAAACATGCACATGGAAGGAGCTGCTGCAAAAGCGATGCTGTGCTCGCTGCTGCTCCTCCTGAAGCTCTGGCTGCTAAATCTGAGGCTTTCCTTCCAATTTCAAGCTGCAAAGCACTTGCTGAATTGCAGGGAACGTCCGGGAGGCATTTGCTGTGCTGGCACACTTTCTCCTTCCTAGACAGAGTGGAAAAGCTTTTCCCTGCCGTGTAGGCGACAAGAGACGCATTAGACGGGCATCCGGAGCTGTCCGAAGGTAAGCGCCTGTTGCCGGCCTCTTTCGGCACAAGCCCCCGCTCCGGAGCGCACCGCGGCCGGCCGGAGGCTCTCTGCCGGCGAAGGTGCCTCGTCTCCGGCAAGGAAGCCTCAGCCGCTTCTCCTGCACACGGAGAGCGTGCTAGCTGCTGAAACGTGAAGAAAGAAGCTGCAGAACACTGGCACTGAGCGTGCAGCTTTCCAGCGGAGAGAAAAAGCTACTTGAACACTCTGCAAGCCTTTCCACTCCCAAAAACATGCACATGGAAGGAGCTGCTGCAAAAGCGATGCTGTGCTCGCTGCTGCTCCTCCTGAAGCTCTGGCTGCTAAATCTGAGGCTTTCCTTCCAATTTCAAGCTGCAAAGCACTTGCTGAATTGCAGGGAAAGTCCGGGAGGCATTTGCTGTGCTGGCACACTTTCTCCTTCCTAGACAGAGTGGAAAAGCTTTTCCCTGCCGTGTAGGCGACAAGAGACGCATTAGACGGGCATCCGGAGCTGTCCGAAGGTAAGCGCCTGTTGCCGGCCTCTTTCGGCACAAGCCCCCGCTCCGGAGCGCACCGCGGCCGGCCGGAGGCTCTCTGCCGGCGAAGGTGCCTCGTCTCCGGCAAGGAAGCCTCAGCCGCTTCTCCTGCACACGGAGAGCGTGCTAGCTGCTGAAACGTGAAGAAAGAAGCTGCAGAACACTGGCACTGAGCGTGCAGCTTTCCAGCGGAGAGAAAAAGCTACTTGAACACTCTGCAAGCCTTTCCACTCCCAAAAACATGCACATGGAAGGAGCTGCTGCAAAAGCGATGCTGTGCTCGCTGCTGCTCCTCCTGAAGCTCTGGCTGCTAAATCTGAGGCTTTCCTTCCAATTTCAAGCTGCAAAGCACTTGCTGAATTGCAGGGAACGTCCGGGAGGCATTTGCTCTGCTGGCACACTTTCTCCTTCCTAGACAGAGTGGAAAAGCTTTTCCCTGCCGTGTAGGCGACAAGAGACGCATTAGACGGGCATCCGGAGCTGTCCGAAGGTAAGCGCCTGTTGCCGGCCTCTTTCGGCACAAGCCCCCGCTCCGGAGCGCACCGCGGCCGGCCGGAGGCTCTCTGCCGGCGAAGGTGCCTCGTCTCCGGCAAGGAAGCCTCAGCCGCTTCTCCTGCACACGGAGAGCGTGCTAGCTGCTGAAACGTGAAGAAAGAAGCTGCAGAACACTGGCACTGAGCGTGCAGCTTTCCAGCGGAGAGAAAAAGCTACTTGAACACTCTGCAAGCCTTTCCACTCCCAAAAACATGCACATGGAAGGAGCTGCTGCAAAAGCGATGCTGTGCTCGCTGCTGCTCCTCCTGAAGCTCTGGCTGCTAAATCTGAGGCTTTCCTTCCAATTTCAAGCTGCAAAGCACTTGCTGAATTGCAGGGAACGTCCGGGAGGCATTTGCTGTGCTGGCACACTTTCTCCTTCCTAGACAGAGTGGAAAAGCTTTTCCCTGCCGTGTAGGCGACAAGAGACGCATTAGACGGGCATCCGGAGCTGTCCGAAGGTAAGCGCCTGTTCCCGGCCTCTTTCGGCACAAGCCCCCGCTCCGGAGCGCACCGCGGCCGGCCGGAGGCTCTCTGCCGGCGAAGGTGCCTCGTCTCCGGCAAGGAAGCCTCAGCCGCTTCTCCTGCACACGGAGAGCGTGCTAGCTGCTGAAACGTGAAGAAAGAAGCTGCAGAACACTGGCACTGAGCGTGCAGCTTTCCAGCGGAGAGAAAAAGCTACTTGAACACTCTGCAAGCCTTTCCACTCCCAAAAACATGCACATGGAAGGAGCTGCTGCAAAAGCGATGCTGTGCTCGCTGCTGCTCCTCCTGAAGCTCTGGCTGCTAAATCTGAGGCTTTCCTTCCAATTTCAAGCTGCAAAGCACTTGCTGAATTGCAGGGAAAGTCCGGGAGGCATTTGCTGTGCTGGCACACTTTCTCCTTCCTAGACAGAGTGGAAAAGCTTTTCCCTGCCGTGTAGGCGACAAGAGACGCATTAGACGGGCATCCGGAGCTGTCCGAAGGTAAGCGCCTGTTCCCGGCCTCTTTCGGCACAAGCCCCCGCTCCGGAGCGCACCGCGGCCGGCCGGAGGCTCTCTGCCGGCGAAGGTGCCTCGTCTCCGGCAAGGAAGCCTCAGCCGCTTCTCCTGCACACGGAGAGCGTGCTAGCTGCTGAAACGTGAAGAAAGAAGCTGCAGAACACTGGCACTGAGCGTGCAGCTTTCCAGCGGAGAGAAAAAGCTACTTGAACACTCTGCAAGCCTTTCCACTCCCAAAAACATGCACATGGAAGGAGCTGCTGCAAAAGCGATGCTGTGCTCGCTGCTGCTCCTCCTGAAGCTCTGGCTGCTAAATCTGAGGCTTTCCTTCCAATTTCAAGCTGCAAAGCACTTGCTGAATTGCAGGGAACGTCCGGGAGGCATTTGCTGTGCTGGCACACTTTCTCCTTCCTAGACAGAGTGGAAAAGCTTTTCCCTGCCGTGTAGGCGACAAGAGACGCATTAGACGGGCATCCGGAGCTGTCCGAAGGTAAGCGCCTGTTGCCGGCCTCTTTCGGCACAAGCCCCCGCTCCGGAGCGCACCGCGGCCGGCCGGAGGCTCTCTGCCGGCGAAGGTGCCTCGTCTCCGGCAAGGAAGCCTCAGCCGCTTCTCCTGCACACGGAGAGCGTGCTAGCTGCTGAAACGTGAAGAAAGAAGCTGCAGAACACTGGCACTGAGCGTGCAGCTTTCCAGCGGAGAGAAAAAGCTACTTGAACACTCTGCAAGCCTTTCCACTCCCAAAAACATGCACATGGAAGGAGCTGCTGCAAAAGCGATGCTGTGCTCGCTGCTGCTCCTCCTGAAGCTCTGGCTGCTAAATCTGAGGCTTTCCTTCCAATTTCAAGCTGCAAAGCACTTGCTGAATTGCAGGGAACGTCCGGGAGGCATTTGCTGTGCTGGCACACTTTCTCCTTCCTAGACAGAGTGGAAAAGCTTTTCCCTGCCGTGTAGGCGACAAGAGACGCATTAGACGGGCATCCGGAGCTGTCCGAAGGTAAGCGCCTGTTCCCGGCCTCTTTCGGCACAAGCCCCCGCTCCGGAGCGCACCGCGGCCGGCCGGAGGCTCTCTGCCGGCGAAGGTGCCTCGTCTCCGGCAAGGAAGCCTCAGCCGCTTCTCCTGCACACGGAGAGCGTGCTAGCTGCTGAAACGTGAAGAAAGAAGCTGCAGAACACTGGCACTGAGCGTGCAGCTTTCCAGCGGAGAGAAAAAGCTACTTGAACACTCTGCAAGCCTTTCCACTCCCAAAAACATGCACATGGAAGGAGCTGCTGCAAAAGCGATGCTGTGCTCGCTGCTGCTCCTCCTGAAGCTCTGGCTGCTAAATCTGAGGCTTTCCTTCCAATTTCAAGCTGCAAAGCACTTGCTGAATTGCAGGGAACGTCCGGGAGGCATTTGCTGTGCTGGCACACTTTCTCCTTCCTAGACAGAGTGGAAAAGCTTTTCCCTGCCGTGTAGGCGACAAGAGACGCATTAGACGGGCATCCGGAGCTGTCCGAAGGTAAGCGCCTGTTCCCGGCCTCTTTCGGCACAAGCCCCCGCTCCGGAGCGCACCGCGGCCGGCCGGAGGCTCTCTGCCGGCGAAGGTGCCGCGTCTCCGGCAAGGAAGCCTCAGCCGCTTCTCCTGCACACGGAGAGCGTGCTAGCTGCTGAAACGTGAAGAAAGAAGCTGCAGAACACTGGCACTGAGCGTGCAGCTTTCCAGCGGAGAGAAAAAGCTACTTGAACACTCTGCAAGCCTTTCCACTCCCAAAAACATGCACATGGAAGGAGCTGCTGCAAAAGCGATGCTGTGCTCGCTGCTGCTCCTCCTGAAGCTCTGGCTGCTAAATCGGAGGCTTTCCTTCCAATTTCAAGCTGCAAAGCACTTGCTGAATTGCAGGGAACGTCCGGGAGGCATTTGCTCTGCTGGCACACTTTCTCCTTCCTAGACAGAGTGGAAAAGCTTTTCCCTGCCGTGTAGGCGACAAGAGACGCATTAGACGGGCATCCGGAGCTGTCCGAAGGTAAGCGCCTGTTGCCGGCCTCTTTCGGCACAAGCCCCCGCTCCGGAGCGCACCGCGGCCGGCCGGAGGCTCTCTGCCGGCGAAGGTGCCTCGTCTCCGGCAAGGAAGCCTCAGCCGCTTCTCCTGCACACGGAGAGCGTGCTAGCTGCTGAAACGTGAAGAAAGAAGCTGCAGAACACTGGCACTGAGCGTGCAGCTTTCCAGCGGAGAGAAAAAGCTAATTGAACACTCTGCAAGCCTTTCCACTCCCAAAAACATGCACATGGAAGGAGCTGCTGCAAAAGCGATGCTGTGCTCGCTGCTGCTCCTCCTGAAGCTCTGGCTGCTAAATCTGAGGCTTTCCTTCCAATTTCAAGCTGCAAAGCACTTGCTGAATTGCAGGGAACGTCCGGGAGGCATTTGCTCTGCTGGCACACTTTCTCCTTCCTAGACAGATTGAAAAAGCTTTTCCCTGCCGTGTAGGCGACAAGAGACGCATTAGACGGGCATCCGGAGCTGTCCGAAGGTAAGCGCCTGTTCCCGGCCTCTTTCGGCACAAGCCCCCGCTCCGGAGCGCACCGCGGCCGGCCGGAGGCTCTCTGCCGGCGAAGGTGCCTCGTCTCCGGCAAGGAAGCCTCAGCCGCTTCTCCTGCACACGGAGAGCGTGCTAGCTGCTGAAACGTGAAGAAAGAAGCTGCAGAACACTGGCACTGAGCGTGCAGCTTTCCAGCGGAGAGAAAAAGCTACTTGAACACTCTGCAAGCCTTTCCACTCCCAAAAACATGCACATGGAAGGAGCTGCTGCAAAAGCGATGCTGTGCTCGCTGCTGCTCCTCCTGAAGCTCTGGCTGCTAAATCTGAGGCTTTCCTTCCAATTTCAAGCTGCAAAGCACTTGCTGAATTGCAGGGAACGTCCGGGAGGCATTTGCTGTGCTGGCACACTTTCTCCTTCCTAGACAGAGTGGAAAAGCTTTTCCCTGCCGTGTAGGCGACAAGAGACGCATTAGACGGGCATCCGGAGCTGTCCGAAGGTAAGCGCCTGTTCCCGGCCTCTTTCGGCACAAGCCCCCGCTCCGGAGCGCACCGCGGCCGGCCGGAGGCTCTCTGCCGGCGAAGGTGCCTCGTCTCCGGCAAGGAAGCCTCAGCCGCTTCTCCTGCACACGGAGAGCGTGCTAGCTGCTGAAACGTGAAGAAAGAAGCTGCAGAACACTGGCACTGAGCGTGCAGCTTTCCAGCGGAGAGAAAAAGCTACTTGAACACTCTGCAAGCCTTTCCACTCCCAAAAACATGCACATGGAAGGAGCTGCTGCAAAAGCGATGCTGTGCTCGCTGCTGCTCCTCCTGAAGCTCTGGCTGCTAAATCGGAGGCTTTCCTTCCAATTTCAAGCTGCAAAGCACTTGCTGAATTGCAGGGAACGTCCGGGAGGCATTTGCTGTGCTGGCACACTTTCTCCTTCCTAGACAGAGTGGAAAAGCTTTTCCCTGCCGTGTAGGCGACAAGAGACGCATTAGACGGGCATCCGGAGCTGTCCGAAGGTAAGCGCCTGTTCCCGGCCTCTTTCGGCACAAGCCCCCGCTCCGGAGCGCACCGCGGCCGGCCGGAGGCTCTCTGCCGGCGAAGGTGCCTCGTCTCCGGCAAGGAAGCCTCAGCCGCTTCTCCTGCACACGGAGAGCGTGCTAGCTGCTGAAACGTGAAGAAAGAAGCTGCAGAACACTGGCACTGAGCGTGCAGCTTTCCAGCGGAGAGAAAAAGCTACTTGAACACTCTGCAAGCCTTTCCACTCCCAAAAACATGCACATGGAAGGAGCTGCTGCAAAAGCGATGCTGTGCTCGCTGCTGCTCCTCCTGAAGCTCTGGCTGCTAAATCTGAGGCTTTCCTTCCAATTTCAAGCTGCAAAGCACTTGCTGAATTGCAGGGAAAGTCCGGGAGGCATTTGCTGTGCTGGCACACTTTCTCCTTCCTAGACAGAGTGGAAAAGCTTTTCCCTGCCGTGTAGGCGACAAGAGACGCATTAGACGGGCATCCGGAGCTGTCCGAAGGTAAGCGCCTGTTGCCGGCCTCTTTCGGCACAAGCCCCCGCTCCGGAGCGCACCGCGGCCGGCCGGAGGCTCTCTGCCGGCGAAGGTGCCTCGTCTCCGGCAAGGAAGCCTCAGCCGCTTCTCCTGCACACGGAGAGCGTGCTAGCTGCTGAAACGTGAAGAAAGAAGCTGCAGAACACTGGCACTGAGCGTGCAGCTTTCCAGCGGAGAGAAAAAGCTACTTGAACACTCTGCAAGCCTTTCCACTCCCAAAAACATGCACATGGAAGGAGCTGCTGCAAAAGCGATGCTGTGCTCGCTGCTGCTCCTCCTGAAGCTCTGGCTGCTAAATCTGAGGCTTTCCTTCCAATTTCAAGCTGCAAAGCACTTGCTGAATTGCAGGGAACGTCCGGGAGGCATTTGCTGTGCTGGCACACTTTCTCCTTCCTAGACAGAGTGGAAAAGCTTTTCCCTGCCGTGTAGGCGACAAGAGACGCATTAGACGGGCATCCGGAGCTGTCCGAAGGTAAGCGCCTGTTCCCGGCCTCTTTCGGCACAAGCCCCCGCTCCGGAGCGCACCGCGGCCGGCCGGAGGCTCTCTGCCGGCGAAGGTGCCTCGTCTCCGGCAAGGAAGCCTCAGCCGCTTCTCCTGCACACGGAGAGCGTGCTAGCTGCTGAAACGTGAAGAAAGAAGCTGCAGAACACTGGCACTGAGCGTGCAGCTTTCCAGCGGAGAGAAAAAGCTACTTGAACACTCTGCAAGCCTTTCCACTCCCAAAAACATGCACATGGAAGGAGCTGCTGCAAAAGCGATGCTGTGCTCGCTGCTGCTCCTCCTGAAGCTCTGGCTGCTAAATCTGAGGCTTTCCTTCCAATTTCAAGCTGCAAAGCACTTGCTGAATTGCAGGGAACGTCCGGGAGGCATTTGCTGTGCTGGCACACTTTCTCCTTCCTAGACAGAGTGGAAAAGCTTTTCCCTGCCGTGTAGGCGACAAGAGACGCATTAGACGGGCATCCGGAGCTGTCCGAAGGTAAGCGCCTGTTCCCGGCCTCTTTCGGCGCAAGCCCCCGCTCCGGAGCGCACCGCGGCCGGCCGGAGGCTCTCTGCCGGCGAAGGTGCCGCGTCTCCGGCAAGGAAGCCTCAGCCGCTTCTCCTGCACACGGAGAGCGTGCTAGCTGCTGAAACGTGAAGAAAGAAGCTGCAGAACACTGGCACTGAGCGTGCAGCTTTCCAGCGGAGAGAAAAAGCTACTTGAACACTCTGCAAGCCTTTCCACTCCCAAAAACATGCACATGGAAGGAGCTGCTGCAAAAGCGATGCTGTGCTCGCTGCTGCTCCTCCTGAAGCTCTGGCTGCTAAATCTGAGGCTTTCCTTCCAATTTCAAGCTGCAAAGCACTTGCTGAATTGCAGGGAACGTCCGGGAGGCATTTGCTGTGCTGGCACACTTTCTCCTTCCTAGACAGAGTGGAAAAGCTTTTCCCTGCCGTGTAGGCGACAAGAGACGCATTAGACGGGCATCCGGAGCTGTCCGAAGGTAAGCGCCTGTTCCCGGCCTCTTTCGGCACAAGCCCCCGCTCCGGAGCGCACCGCGGCCGGCCGGAGGCTCTCTGCCGGCGAAGGTGCCTCGTCTCCGGCAAGGAAGCCTCAGCCGCTTCTCCTGCACACGGAGAGCGTGCTAGCTGCTGAAACGTGAAGAAAGAAGCTGCAGAACACTGGCACTGAGCGTGCAGCTTTCCAGCGGAGAGAAAAAGCTACTTGAACACTCTGCAAGCCTTTCCACTCCCAAAAACATGCACATGGAAGGAGCTGCTGCAAAAGCGATGCTGTGCTCGCTGCTGCTCCTCCTGAAGCTCTGGCTGCTAAATCTGAGGCTTTCCTTCCAATTTCAAGCTGCAAAGCACTTGCTGAATTGCAGGGAACGTCCGGGAGGCATTTGCTGTGCTGGCACACTTTCTCCTTCCTAGACAGAGTGGAAAAGCTTTTCCCTGCCGTGTAGGCGACAAGAGACGCATTAGACGGGCATCCGGAGCTGTCCGAAGGTAAGCGCCTGTTCCCGGCCTCTTTCGGCACAAGCCCCCGCTCCGGAGCGCACCGCGGCCGGCCGGAGGCTCTCTGCCGGCGAAGGTGCCTCGTCTCCGGCAAGGAAGCCTCAGCCGCTTCTCCTGCACACGGAGAGCGTGCTAGCTGCTGAAACGTGAAGAAAGAAGCTGCAGAACACTGGCACTGAGCGTGCAGCTTTCCAGCGGAGAGAAAAAGCTACTTGAACACTCTGCAAGCCTTTCCACTCCCAAAAACATGCACATGGAAGGAGCTGCTGCAAAAGCGATGCTGTGCTCGCTGCTGCTCCTCCTGAAGCTCT
The DNA here is from genome assembly GCF_963513975.1 of Fringilla coelebs. NCBI lineage: Eukaryota > Metazoa > Chordata > Aves > Passeriformes > Fringillidae > Fringilla > Fringilla coelebs. The sequence goes on along the minus strand of NW_028167384.1, from coordinate 5,357 downwards.
GGCTGCTAAATCTGAGGCTTTCCTTCCAATTTCAAGCTGCAAAGCACTTGCTGAATTGCAGGGAACGTCCGGGAGGCATTTGCTGTGCTGGCACACTTTCTCCTTCCTAGACAGAGTGGAAAAGCTTTTCCCTGCCGTGTAGGCGACAAGAGACGCATTAGACGGGCATCCGGAGCTGTCCGAAGGTAAGCGCCTGTTGCCGGCCTCTTTCGGCACAAGCCCCCGCTCCGGAGCGCACCGCGGCCGGCCGGAGGCTCTCTGCCGGCGAAGGTGCCTCGTCTCCGGCAAGGAAGCCTCAGCCGCTTCTCCTGCACACGGAGAGCGTGCTAGCTGCTGAAACGTGAAGAAAGAAGCTGCAGAACACTGGCACTGAGCGTGCAGCTTTCCAGCGGAGAGAAAAAGCTACTTGAACACTCTGCAAGCCTTTCCACTCCCAAAAACATGCACATGGAAGGAGCTGCTGCAAAAGCGATGCTGTGCTCGCTGCTGCTCCTCCTGAAGCTCTGGCTGCTAAATCTGAGGCTTTCCTTCCAATTTCAAGCTGCAAAGCACTTGCTGAATTGCAGGGAACGTCCGGGAGGCATTTGCTGTGCTGGCACACTTTCTCCTTCCTAGACAGAGTGGAAAAGCTTTTCCCTGCCGTGTAGGCGACAAGAGACGCATTAGACGGGCATCCGGAGCTGTCCGAAGGTAAGCGCCTGTTGCCGGCCTCTTTCGGCACAAGCCCCCGCTCCGGAGCGCACCGCGGCCGGCCGGAGGCTCTCTGCCGGCGAAGGTGCCTCGTCTCCGGCAAGGAAGCCTCAGCCGCTTCTCCTGCACACGGAGAGCGTGCTAGCTGCTGAAACGTGAAGAAAGAAGCTGCAGAACACTGGCACTGAGCGTGCAGCTTTCCAGCGGAGAGAAAAAGCTACTTGAACACTCTGCAAGCCTTTCCACTCCCAAAAACATGCACATGGAAGGAGCTGCTGCAAAAGCGATGCTGTGCTCGCTGCTGCTCCTCCTGAAGCTCTGGCTGCTAAATCTGAGGCTTTCCTTCCAATTTCAAGCTGCAAAGCACTTGCTGAATTGCAGGGAACGTCCGGGAGGCATTTGCTGTGCTGGCACACTTTCTCCTTCCTAGACAGAGTGGAAAAGCTTTTCCCTGCCGTGTAGGCGACAAGAGACGCATTAGACGGGCATCCGGAGCTGTCCGAAGGTAAGCGCCTGTTGCCGGCCTCTTTCGGCACAAGCCCCCGCTCCGGAGCGCACCGCGGCCGGCCGGAGGCTCTCTGCCGGCGAAGGTGCCTCGTCTCCGGCAAGGAAGCCTCAGCCGCTTCTCCTGCACACGGAGAGCGTGCTAGCTGCTGAAACGTGAAGAAAGAAGCTGCAGAACACTGGCACTGAGCGTGCAGCTTTCCAGCGGAGAGAAAAAGCTACTTGAACACTCTGCAAGCCTTTCCACTCCCAAAAACATGCACATGGAAGGAGCTGCTGCAAAAGCGATGCTGTGCTCGCTGCTGCTCCTCCTGAAGCTCTGGCTGCTAAATCTGAGGCTTTCCTTCCAATTTCAAGCTGCAAAGCACTTGCTGAATTGCAGGGAACGTCCGGGAGGCATTTGCTGTGCTGGCACACTTTCTCCTTCCTAGACAGAGTGGAAAAGCTTTTCCCTGCCGTGTAGGCGACAAGAGACGCATTAGACGGGCATCCGGAGCTGTCCGAAGGTAAGCGCCTGTTCCCGGCCTCTTTCGGCACAAGCCCCCGCTCCGGAGCGCACCGCGGCCGGCCGGAGGCTCTCTGCTGGCGAAGGTGCCGCTTCTCCGGCAAGGAAGCCTCAGCCGCTTCTCCTGCACACGGAGAGCGTGCTAGCTGCTGAAACGTGAAGAAAGAAGCTGCAGAACACTGGCACTGAGCGTGCAGCTTTCCAGCGGAGAGAAAAAGCTACTTGAACACTCTGCAAGCCTTTCCACTCCCAAAAACATGCACATGGAAGGAGCTGCTGCAAAAGCGATGCTGTGCTCGCTGCTGCTCCTCCTGAAGCTCTGGCTGCTAAATCTGAGGCTTTCCTTCCAATTTCAAGCTGCAAAGCACTTGCTGAATTGCAGGGAACGTCCGGGAGGCATTTGCTGTGCTGGCACACTTTCTCCTTCCTAGACAGAGTGGAAAAGCTTTTCCCTGCCGTGTAGGCGACAAGAGACGCATTAGACGGGCATCCGGAGCTGTCCGAAGGTAAGCGCCTGTTCCCGGCCTCTTTCGGCACAAGCCCCCGCTCCGGAGCGCACCGCGGCCGGCCGGAGGCTCTCTGCCGGCGAAGGTGCCTCGTCTCCGGCAAGGAAGCCTCAGCCGCTTCTCCTGCACACGGAGAGCGTGCTAGCTGCTGAAACGTGAAGAAAGAAGCTGCAGAACACTGGCACTGAGCGTGCAGCTTTCCAGCGGAGAGAAAAAGCTACTTGAACACTCTGCAAGCCTTTCCACTCCCAAAAACATGCACATGGAAGGAGCTGCTGCAAAAGCGATGCTGTGCTCGCTGCTGCTCCTCCTGAAGCTCTGGCTGCTAAATCTGAGGCTTTCCTTCCAATTTCAAGCTGCAAAGCACTTGCTGAATTGCAGGGAACGTCCGGGAGGCATTTGCTGTGCTGGCACACTTTCTCCTTCCTAGACAGAGTGGAAAAGCTTTTCCCTGCCGTGTAGGCGACAAGAGACGCATTAGACGGGCATCCGGAGCTGTCCGAAGGTAAGCGCCTGTTCCCGGCCTCTTTCGGCACAAGCCCCCGCTCCGGAGCGCACCGCGGCCGGCCGGAGGCTCTCTGCCGGCGAAGGTGCCTCGTCTCCGGCAAGGAAGCCTCAGCCGCTTCTCCTGCACACGGAGAGCGTGCTAGCTGCTGAAACGTGAAGAAAGAAGCTGCAGAACACTGGCACTGAGCGTGCAGCTTTCCAGCGGAGAGAAAAAGCTACTTGAACACTCTGCAAGCCTTTCCACTCCCAAAAACATGCACATGGAAGGAGCTGCTGCAAAAGCGATGCTGTGCTCGCTGCTGCTCCTCCTGAAGCTTTGGCTGCTAAATCTGAGGCTTTCCTTCCAATTTCAAGCTGCAAAGCACTTGCTGAATTGCAGGGAACGTCCGGGAGGCATTTGCTCTGCTGGCACACTTTCTCCTTCCTAGACAGATTGAAAAAGCTTTTCCCTGCCGTGTAGGCGACAAGAGACGCATTAGACGGGCATCCGGAGCTGTCCGAAGGTAAGCGCCTGTTGCCGGCCTCTTTCGGCACAAGCCCCCGCTCCGGAGCGCACCGCGGCCGGCCGGAGGCTCTCTGCCGGCGAAGGTGCCTCGTCTCCGGCAAGGAAGCCTCAGCCGCTTCTCCTGCACACGGAGAGCGTGCTAGCTGCTGAAACGTGAAGAAAGAAGCTGCAGAACACTGGCACTGAGCGTGCAGCTTTCCAGCGGAGAGAAAAAGCTACTTGAACACTCTGCAAGCCTTTCCACTCCCAAAAACATGCACATGGAAGGAGCTGCTGCAAAAGCGATGCTGTGCTCGCTGCTGCTCCTCCTGAAGCTCTGGCTGCTAAATCTGAGGCTTTCCTTCCAATTTCAAGCTGCAAAGCACTTGCTGAATTGCAGGGAACGTCCGGGAGGCATTTGCTGTGCTGGCACACTTTCTCCTTCCTAGACAGAGTGGAAAAGCTTTTCCCTGCCGTGTAGGCGACAAGAGACGCATTAGACGGGCATCCGGAGCTGTCCGAAGGTAAGCGCCTGTTCCCGGCCTCTTTCGGCACAAGCCCCCGCTCCGGAGCGCACCGCGGCCGGCCGGAGGCTCTCTGCCGGCGAAGGTGCCTCGTCTCCGGCAAGGAAGCCTCAGCCGCTTCTCCTGCACACGGAGAGCGTGCTAGCTGCTGAAACGTGAAGAAAGAAGCTGCAGAACACTGGCACTGAGCGTGCAGCTTTCCAGCGGAGAGAAAAAGCTACTTGAACACTCTGCAAGCCTTTCCACTCCCAAAAACATGCACATGGAAGGAGCTGCTGCAAAAGCGATGCTGTGCTCGCTGCTGCTCCTCCTGAAGCTCTGGCTGCTAAATCTGAGGCTTTCCTTCCAATTTCAAGCTGCAAAGCACTTGCTGAATTGCAGGGAACGTCCGGGAGGCATTTGCTGTGCTGGCACACTTTCTCCTTCCTAGACAGAGTGGAAAAGCTTTTCCCTGCCGTGTAGGCGACAAGAGACGCATTAGACGGGCATCCGGAGCTGTCCGAAGGTAAGCGCCTGTTCCCGGCCTCTTTCGGCACAAGCCCCCGCTCCGGAGCGCACCGCGGCCGGCCGGAGGCTCTCTGCCGGCGAAGGTGCCTCGTCTCCGGCAAGGAAGCCTCAGCCGCTTCTCCTGCACACGAAGAGCGTGCTAGCTGCTGAAACGTGAAGAAAGAAGCTGCAGAACACTGGCACTGAGCGTGCAGCTTTCCAGCGGAGAGAAAAAGCTACTTGAACACTCTGCAAGCCTTTCCACTCCCAAAAACATGCACATGGAAGGAGCTGCTGCAAAAGCGATGCTGTGCTCGCTGCTGCTCCTCCTGAAGCTCTGGCTGCTAAATCTGAGGCTTTCCTTCCAATTTCAAGCTGCAAAGCACTTGCTGAATTGCAGGGAACGTCCGGGAGGCATTTGCTGTGCTGGCACACTTTCTCCTTCCTAGACAGAGTGGAAAAGCTTTTCCCTGCCGTGTAGGCGACAAGAGACGCATTAGACGGGCATCCGGAGCTGTCCGAAGGTAAGCGCCTGTTCCCGGCCTCTTTCGGCACAAGCCCCCGCTCCGGAGCGCACCGCGGCCGGCCGGAGGCTCTCTGCCGGCGAAGGTGCCTCGTCTCCGGCAAGGAAGCCTCAGCCGCTTCTCCTGCACACGGAGAGCGTGCTAGCTGCTGAAACGTGAAGAAAGAAGCTGCAGAACACTGGCACTGAGCGTGCAGCTTTCCAGCGGAGAGAAAAAGCTACTTGAACACTCTGCAAGCCTTTCCACTCCCAAAAACATGCACATGGAAGGAGCTGCTGCAAAAGCGATGCTGTGCTCGCTGCTGCTCCTCCTGAAGCTCTGGCTGCTAAATCTGAGGCTTTCCTTCCAATTTCAAGCTGCAAAGCACTTGCTGAATTGCAGGGAACGTCCGGGAGGCATTTGCTGTGCTGGCACACTTTCTCCTTCCTAGACAGAGTGGAAAAGCTTTTCCCTGCCGTGTAGGCGACAAGAGACGCATTAGACGGGCATCCGGAGCTGTCCGAAGGTAAGCGCCTGTTGCCGGCCTCTTTCGGCACAAGCCCCCGCTCCGGAGCGCACCGCGGCCGGCCGGAGGCTCTCTGCCGGCGAAGGTGCCTCGTCTCCGGCAAGGAAGCCTCAGCCGCTTCT